>NC_056748.1:584657415-584967415 GCF_019279795.1 Protopterus annectens | reverse complement strand
TGCCGACTGCTGCAAACAGCAACTGTTGTACCTTTATGAGAGAAGTAAGAGCAGTCGTGTTGTGTTAGATTTACATCTGAAAAACTTTGGATATGTGTGGGAAGGGTGTTGTTTAGGAGATTAGAGCCACACATTAGGGACCATAATTTGAAGTGAAATAGTTGTCTTTTAGGTAAGAAGTTTCAGATAATTTTCTCTTTAAACTGCTGCATATCTGAAGTAAATGTTATGGGTCTCATACCTGTGGCTATTTTAAATAGTGAGAGCAACTGTGACTATATTACTTTGCATTTAATTCTGACAAGAGTGGCTGAACATGAGACTGCTTCATGAAGGCTTGCTGGGCCACTTTCCTGTGTTACTGCATGCCTTTTGGGGAGGGTCAACGGTGAGGGTTATGAAATGCAAACGAGAATGTCATTTTTGTTCTGTCATCCTAAGAACTTTTGCTACCTTCTGCACTGGAACACCCCAATGATGTTCATCGTGTTTCACTGTTGCAGTCATTACAGTTGGGTTATCCTGCTGACAGGCTACCCGCAGTCAGCCTGAATTCCAAAGTCTAGACCTGGCGTCGGTTGCTGTCACCTCCTCCCTGACGTCAGTGCACCAGGGGTATAAAAGATGCAGCTGACGCCATTTTCTTCAGTCTTTCTTGCCGCGTGGTGCACGAAGCAAAAGCAGTTCGCAAGTGCCGTTGGCCAACTCCTGAGATTTTCGTGTTCGAATTTCAGATCCGAAGTCTTCATTAAAAGCTAAGTACCCCGTTGGGGAAACGTTTTTCTTGCTCCAGACCAATGTCAGAAAAAGTTAATAATTGTATTTCTTGTGGGAGGCAAGTTCCTCATAAGGACTTCCATTCTAACTGTATTCCTTGCCTAGGCCCTGATCACGACATTGCTAATTGTCAGTTTTGTGCTAGATTTAACCAACGCATTATTAAGCGTCGATATGATTTTGCATTCCACTATTTTGGCAGAAGATTTAATTACATGATGTCGTCAGATAGCCATCCGACTACCGCAGTTCAAAAGAAACGCAAAGAAAAAGAAAAGGACAGGCATCCGAGGTCCAAAACTGATGACGAGGCTTCTTCTAAGCCAGTCGCTGGTTCGCCGGTTCTCAGTGAGGCTCTTTTGCAGCCCCTAACGCCTGCTACTTTAGAGCCGCAGGCCGCTTCCGACTCCCACGTGGAGCCGACTAGGCCGCTGGAAACTCAAGGTATTGGAACCTCGGAAACTATTCCCTCAGATGGGTCCGGAGCCACTGAGCAGGCATCTGCTTCTGAGGGTGTTTTCAGGCCTAGACAGTTGTATGTTAAAATGACTTCAGCTTCAAAGGCAAAAACTAAAGCACCTCTAAAGACAAAGAAACAAGTACAACAGCCTCATGGACAGGCCTCCATGCCTAAAAAACAGATGCTCAAAATGGCCGAAGACCTAGTTACTTTGATCAGGGGGATGTTCATCGTGCATACAGCTGCAGTCCTTACATATCGGTTCTCCTGCCGTCAGGCGGGTCCTCGGTCGGCCGAATTCCAAAGTCTAGGTCCGGCGTCAGTTGTCGTCGCTTCTTCCCTGACATCAGTGCGACAGGGGTATAAAAGAACCAGCCGACGCCATTTTCTCCAGTCTTTCTTGCCGCGTGGTGCCCGAAGCAGAAGCAGTTCGCAAGTGCCGGTCGGCCAGCTCCTGAGATTACGAAAATTTGGAAACCGAAGTCTTCTTAAAAGCTAAGTACCCTGTTAGAAACTTTTCTTGCCTCAGACTGATGTCAGACAAAGTTAATAATTGTATTTCTTGTGGGAAGCAAATACCACATAAGGATTTCCATTCCCTCTGTATAGCTTGTTTAGGCCCTGATCACGAGGTCTCGGCCTGCCGCTTTTGTGCTACATTCAACAAACGCACTATTAAGCGTCGGGCGGAGTTCGCCCAGCATTATTTTGGAAAAGCATTTAACTATACTATGTCGTCGGATACTCCGACTCCGGTTTTGTCTAAAAAACGAAAAGATGAGGACCGACACTAGAGGTCCGCGGCCTCTACCGACAGCACGCCAAAGCCGGCTCCACATGGTCCGGTTCTCAGTGAGGCGCCTATGCAGCCCCTGCCTATCGACGACCTGCCTTTGATGGTGTCTCCTGTACCCGAGGTCGCAGGCTCCTCGGCCCACACCCCGACTACAGATACCGAAGCCACTGTCGGAGTTGTAACTCAACCATGCACTCTAAGAGACCAGCTGCACAGGGCCCATCTCCAGGCCCCATGCCTAAGAAACAGATGCTTAAAATGGCTGAGGATTTAATTACTCTTATCAGAGGTTCTCAGCCCCCTCCAGACAAAAGGCCTAGAGTGGAGGAAGATTCCCCCTCCTCTGATCAGGGCTCCATTATTTCAGAGCACTCTGATGATCAGGAACATTCTTACTCTCCTTTTGAAGACTCTGATGCGGAGGAGTCCATTCCTTCTGTATCTCCCCCTGAGGATTACTCATTTGGGGAAACTTTGCATACCTTAAGGGAACACTTCCACTGGGAAGGCCAGGATTATTCTGATTCCAAGAAAAGGCTCAGGGAATTTCTTTTGCTTCCTCAGCACAGGCCTTTGGCTATACCTCCTGTCTTGGACATTCTAGATGATGTTTACTCGGAGGCCTGCCTTAACCCGGATTCTCTACCTCCAGCTCCAGTTAAGCCTGACAGGTACTAGAGGGTCCCTGACTCGCACCAATTTCTATACAAGAGCCATGCTGCTGACCCAGAAACCATCTCACAGGGCCCCAAGGGAGTTAAGGCCTCCATTGCTAAAAATCCTTTGCCTTCCGAGAGAGATTCCAGATCCTTAGAAAGGTGGGGAAAAAAGGTATATACCTCTGCTACCTTATCTATGAGGGCCTTAAACTGTCAGTTTCATATGCTAAAATACCAACAGTTTATGTTATCACAATTGAAAAGTAAAATGTCACAACCTGAACAACCAGATTTGAAAGAGTTGCAGGACTTGATACATAGTGCAGAACAAGTGGGTAAGCATAACTTACAATGTGGTTTTGATGCTCTAGAGGCCTCATGCAGAGCTGCTGTTACAGGATCAGTCATATGTAGGCATGCCTGGCTTAAGGAACAAGCCTTACCTGATCATGTCAAAGCTAAATTACTAGACGCTCCTCTTCAAAAGGATGTACTATTTGGGTCTAATGCTGAGGAGGTATTAAGGAAAATGGAGGAAAAGGCTAAATCAATGCAAACTGTGAAAGAATTTCTACAGGTACAACCCCCACGTTTTAGTAGAAATTGGCCTTCCAAAAACTGGTCCTTTCCTGCCACAGACAGACCCCAAAGAGGCAGATACAGGCGCCCGAGGGGCAGAGGACAATCCCAAGGATCGTACAGAGGCAGACAATGGCAAGCTCCTACACAAAGAGGTGGTGAGGACAACTCGCAATCTATCAGAAAGCAAACACAATGACTTTCCACTTTGCATGCCAACCAGATCTCAAATGGCAGCCCCCTTGGGAGGAAAGCTGGCATTATTTTCAAAAAATTGGCATACTGTCACAAAGGACAAATGGATCCTGGACATTATAAACAGATTGTGTCACTTGCAACACCAGATGGCGCCAGAGTTTAATATATAATATATAATACAAACTAATATGAATCGTATTTAAATTGAATTTATTTTCTATTATAAATGATGAAATGAATTGAATATTTAGAAAATTTTGTAACGTGTATATGTAAAATTCATATAATATAAAGTATTTTATAAATTTAGTTTATAAATTCAGGTAATGAATATTTTATAAAATGAGTCTGCTATAGCTGAAAGAAAGTACTTTCAGGCATTCAAGAGTTAAAATTTTTAAATGGGTTAAATATCCTAGTTGATTAATTAATTAAGAGCATACTCATAGTATAAAAGGAGTGGTTCTTCTCTTAATTTATTTGTCTTGGATTTTCTGAAGAAGAACACGAATCGAAAACGTACTTGGATGTGTGGCGTTAATATTTGGTCTGTCTTCTTGTGGAATAAATTGTTTGAAGTTTTGCTGAGGCTGGACCTGATTTCCTTCAAGTGTGGTATTTTATTCACATTATAAACAGAGGCTACAAATTCCATTTTCACACCCTTCCAAAAATGAGAGGCATGCCAAACCTGCCACACAATCAAAGGGCAGAGGCACAAAGGCTAATCACAGATCTCAAAAACATGAAAGCTATTCAAGAGGTACCTATGCACGAACAAGGTCAAGGGTTTTATTCCAGGCTATTTCTGGTGCCAAGGAAGGGAAAAGATTGGAGACCTATTCTGGATCTATCCATCCTAAACACATTCCTACTCGTACCAAAATTCAAGATGCTCACTCTACAGCAGCTTCTTCCCATGCTGGGCAAGGAGTCTTGGCTGGTAACATTGGACCTCAAGGAGGCATACCTGCATGTCCCAATCAGACAAAATTGCAGAAGATACCTCAGATTTCTTGCAGGTTCAACCCATTATCAATTCTCTGCATTGCCCTTTGGCTTATCTACTGCGCCCAGAGTATTTACGAAATGCCTGGCATCAGTAATTGCCTACTGCAGACTTCAAGGGATACAAATATATCCCTATTTGGACGATTGCCTGATCCAAGCAGACAGCAAACACATCCTTCAGAAACATCTGGCTTATGTAATAATGTTATTAAACTCTCTGGGATACACAGTCAACAAAAAGAAATCAAGACTAATACCCTCTCGGAAGATAATTTTCCTGGGTGCCAACTTGGACACAAACACCCAGATGGCCTACCTCACGCCAGAAAAGCAGGGGCAACTAATCCAATACTTCAGAAAACTAGCAAATTGCACCAGGCTTACTGCAAGGAAAATCCTGCAGGCTCTGGGATTCATGGCATCTTGCATCTTACTAATCCCATGTGCAAAGCTGCATATGAGGAAACTACAATGGTACCTGAAAATCATATGGTCTCAACACAGCCACAGTTTGGAAACAATAATACCACTAATTCCATGTCTGCAAAAGGAATTTCTGTGGTGGGCTCAAGCATGCCAAACAAACACAGGTCTCCCTTTCAGCAAGCCTCAAGCAAATCAAGTCATCACAACAGACGCCTCGGACTACGCCTGGGGGGAGCACATGACAGATCGGTGCATTCAGCGCAAATGGTCCCAAAAAGAAAAGCACCTTCACATCAATCAAAAAGAAATGCTAGCAGTAATAAATGCTATTATAGCTTTCAAGAACTTTCTAAAACCAGGTCATCTATTGATAAGAACGGACAACACCACAGTTATGTGGTACATAAACAAGCAGGGAGGGACACATTCTTACCCCTTATGCAGACTGGCCATGTCACTTTGGAACACGGCCATGGACTTCCAAATGGAACTACAAGCACAGTATTTGCCAGGCAAGGAAAACATGCTGGCAGACAACCTAAGCAGGATTATGACAGATCCACACGAATGGAAGTTGCATCCAAAAGTTTTTACAGAAATAATCCAAGAATGGGGAAGACCAGACATAGATCTATTTGCCTCCCACAAAAATCATCAATTGACAAAATTCTGCTCAAGGATCTTCCATCCAAAGGCCTGGAGAGTGGACGCTCTCTCTTTCAGCTGGACATCAATGACAGTTTATGCCTTTCCACCTCTTCCTCTGCTGCCCAAAGTTCTATTGAAGACCAGAGTAGACAGACCAAAGATGATCCTCATTGCTCCGGACTGGCCAAGGCAACACTGGTACCCACTCCTGAGGAGCCTGACGCATTACCCACCATGGAACCTGCCTCTAATGCCTCTTCTGACTCAACACAACTTCAAAACTCTTCACAGTCAGCTAAAAACTCTCAGTCTAGCCGCATGGAAGATTCCTTAGCATCACAGCAGGCCCTACTCTCCAAGGAGGTGCAGGATGTCATTTTGGAGGCCAGAAGGCCATCAACTAGAAAAGCTTACTTCGCAAAATGGAAAAGTTTTTGTGTCTGGAATGAGAAAAAGGGCCAGGACCCTGAAAAACTGAATTTACCACAAATGCTTCAATATTTGACAGAACTGCTAAGCAGTGGACTTTCTTTCTCCTCCATCAAAATCCATGCCTCAGCCATTTCTGCAGAATACAAGACTGATCCACCTTTATTCTCGCACCCTCTCTTAAGGCAGTTCCTCAGAAGGGTTAAGAATTTGAGACCTCCAAGGAAACAACCAATACCTGCTTGGGATCTTAATTTCATTCTGGAAAAACTCACCCTGCCTCCTTTTGAGCCAGCTGCTTCAGCAGATTTGCAATATTTGTCCTGGAAAACAGCTTTCCTTCTGGCTATCACCTCAGCTCGTAGAGTTTCAGAATTACAGGCTCTCATGCCTGTCCAGCCTTTTATCATCTTCCATCAGGACAGAGTTTCCTTACCAACCAAGCCGTCCTTTATGCCAAAAGTGGTATCCAGGGTAGCTTTAAATCAGGCCATACACTTACCTACTTTTTATCCTAATCCTCAAAACAAAGGGGAGAGATTGCTACATTCCTTGGACATCCACAGACAACTGCGTTATTATTTGGACAGAACAAAGCCTTTCAGAAAATCAGAACAGCTCTTTGTGGCCTATGCAGTAGGAGCTCAAGGAAAACCAATTTCCAAACAGACAATTTCAAAATGGATAGCCCACTGCATACGCTTTTGCTATTCCTTTCATGGCAAAACTGTACCTACAGGCATTAGAACTCATTCCACCAGGGCCACAGCCACCTCTACAGCCTTTCTCAGAGGAGTTCCTACCAAGGATATGTTGGAAGCAGCCACTTGGAGTTCTGTGCATACCTTCTCCAAGCACTACAACTTACCATTATACTCCAAATCTAGAGCAGGCTTTGCCACTGCAGTCTTGCAGGGCATTTTGGCTCCCCCTAATTACACCTAATGCCTACCACCCCTTTCTTAGCTTTGGGATTCTACCCATATGTAAGGACTGCAGCTGTATGCACGATGAACATAGTACAGTTTTGTACCTACCATAAATGTAGATGTTCGAGTGCTAATACAGCTGCAGTCCAGGATGTTCATCGTGCATACAGCTGCAGTAATCACAGATGGGTTCTCTGCCGTCAGGCGGTCCCTCGGTTGGCCGAATTCCAAAGTCTAGGTCTGGCGTAGGTTGTTGTCGCTTTCTTTCCTGACGTCAGTGAGGCAGGGGTATATAAGACACAGCCGATGCCATTTTCTTCAGTCTTTTTTGCCGCGTGGTGCCCGAAGCAGAAGCAGTTCGCAAGTGCCGGTCGGCCAGCTCCTGAATTTACGAAAAATTAGAAACTGAAGTCTTCATTAAAGCTAAGTACCCCATTGGGGAAACTTTTCTTGCCTCAGACCGATGTCAGAAAAAGTTAACAATTGTATTTCTTGTGGGAAGCAAATACCGCATAAGGATTTCCATTCCCTTTGCATACCTTGTTTAGGCCCAGACCAAGACGTCTCTGGCTGTCGCTTTTGCGCTACTTTCAATAAACGCACTATTAAGCGTCGGGCGGAGTTCGCCCAACACTTTTTGGTACAGCCTTTGATTATAAAATGTCGTCGGAGACTCCGACTAAAAAACGCAAGGACAAGGACCGACACGCGAGGTCGGCGGTCTCCACCGACACCACGCCAAAATCGGCTACACGTGGTCCGGTTCTCAGCGAGACGCCTATGCAGTCCCGGACTACCGACGACACTTCTTTGGTGGTGTCTTCTGTAACCGAGACAGCAGGTTCCTCGGCCCAGACCCAGACTACAACCACTGAAGCCACTGTGAGCGTTGAGCCTCCTAATGTGGACAGGTCCACTTCCACCCATGGTGTCTATAGACCTTCATCTTCCTTTTCCATTAAGGCCTTTACTAAGTCCAAATCAGCCAGGCATCCCAAGAGGCCTGTTGCACAGGGCCCATCCCCAGGCCCCATGCCTAAAAAGCAGATGCTTAAACTGGCTGAAGATTTAATTACTCTTATCAGGGGTTCCCAACCCCCTCCAGACAAGAGACCCAGAGTGGAGGAAGATTCTCCCTCTTCTGATCAGGGCTCCATTTTTTCAGAACATTCTGATGTAGAGGAACACTCTTACTCCCCATTTGAAGACTCTGATGCAGAGCAGTCCATTCCTTCTGTATCTACTCCTGAGGATTTTTCTTTTGGGGAAACCTTGCACACCTTCAGGGAACACTTCCATTGGGAAGGCCAAGACTTTTCTGATTCCAAGAAAAGACTTAGGGAATTTCTTTTGTTACCTCAACACAGACCTCTGGCGATCCCTCCTGTCTTGGACGTACTTGATGATGTTTATTCGGAGGCTTGCCTTAATCCGGATTCCCTGCCTCCTGCCCCAGTCAAGCCTGATAGGTACTACAGAGTTCCTAACTCTCACCAATTTCTTTACAAAAGCCATAATGCTGACCCTGAAACCATTTCTCAAGGCCCCAAGGGAATGAAGGCCTCTACTGCTAAGAATCCACTACCTTCAGAAAGAGAGTCAAGATCCTTAGAAAGGTGGGGAAAAAAGGTATATACCTCGGCCACCCTAGTTATGAGGGCCTTAAATTGTCAGTTTCATATGCTTAAATATCAGCAGTTTCTGTTATCACAATTAAGAAATAAAATGTCTCAACCTGAACAACCAGATTTGAAGGAGTTGCAGGATATGATGCATAGTGCAGAACAAGTGGGTAAACACACTTTACAATGTGGCTATGATGCCCTAGAGGCCTCAAGTAGAGCTGCTGTTACAGGATCAGTCATTCGTAGACATGCATGGCTTAGGGAACAAATCTTGCCTGATCATGTGAAAGCTAAATTACTAGATGCTCCTTTACAAAAGGATGTGCTATTTGGTACTAATGCTGAGGAGATACTACGGAAAATGGAAGAAAAAGCCAAATCTATGCAAACAGTCAAAGCTTTTCTACAGGTTCAACCACCACGTTTTAGCAGAAATTGGCCTTCTAAAAACTGGTCCTTTCCAGCCACGGACAAGCCCCAAAGAAGTAGATACAGGCGCACAAGGGGCAGAGGGCAATCACAAGGATCATATAGAGGCAGGCAGTGGCAAACTCCAGCACCAAGAGGTGGCGAAGACAGTGCACAACAATACAGGAAACAAACCCAATGACTTCCTCCTTTCCATGCCAAGCAAGTATCAGCTGGCAGCACCCTTGGGAGGAAAGCTGGCATTATTTACAAGAAATTGGCATATTGTCACAACAGACAAATGGATCCTGGACGTTATAAACAGAGGCTACAGATTTCATTTTCACACTCTCCCAAAAATGAGAGGCATGCCAAACCTGCCACACAATCAAAGGGCAGAGGCACAACTACAAATTTCAAAACTCATAGACATGAAAGCTATTCAAGAGGTACCTACTTACGAACAAGGTCAAGGTTTTTATTCCAGGCTATTTCTGGTACCAAGGAAAGGAACCGACTGGAGACCCATTTTGGACTTATCCATCCTAAACACATTCTTACTCGTACCAAAATTCAAGATGCTCACATTACAGCAGCTTCTTCCCATGCTGGGCAAGGAGTTTTGGCTGGTAACATTGGACCTCAAGGAGGCATACCTGCATGTCCCAATCAGACAAAGCTGCAGAAGATACCTCAGATTTCTTGCAGGTTCAATCCACTATCAATTCTCTGCATTGCCCTTTGGCTTATCTACTGCGCCCAGAGTATTCACGAAATGCCTGGCATCAGTAATTGCCTACTGCAGACTTCAAGGGATACAAATTTACCCTTATTTGGACGACTGCCTGATCCAAGCGGACAGCAAGCACATACTTCTGGAACATCTGGCTTATGCAACACGGTTACTGAATTCTCTGGGATACACAATCAACAAAGAGAAATCCAGGCTAACACCATCTCAGAAAATAACTTTCCTGGGTGCCAACTTGGACACAAACACCCAGATGGCCTATCCTACGCCAGAAAAACAGGGGCAAGTAACTCAGTACTTCAAAACACTAGCAAATTGTACCAGGCTTACTGCAAGGAAAATCCTGCAGGCTCTGGGCTTCATGGCACCTTGCATTCTTTTAATCCCATGCGCAAAGTTGCATATGAGGAAACTTCAATGGTACCTAAAAAACCTACGGTCTCAACACAGCCACAGTTTGGAAACAATAATACCAATAATTCCATGTTTGCAAAAGGAATTTCTATGGTGGGCCCAAGCATGTCAAACAAACACAGGTCTTCCATTCTGCAAGCCTCAAGCAAATCAAGTCATCACAACAGACGCCTCAGATTACGCCGGGGGGGGGGGCGCACATGACAGACAGGTGCATTCAGGGCAAATGGTCCCAAAAGGAAAAGCACCTTCACATCAATCAAAAAGAAATGCTAGCAGTGATAAATGCAATTACAGCTTTCAAGGACCTCCTGCATCCAGGACAATTATTGATAAGAATAGACAACACCACAGTAATGTGGTACATAAACAAACAAGGAGGAACACAGTCATACCCCCTGTGCAGACTAGCCATGACACTTTGGAACTTGGCTCTGGAATGGCAAATCGAACTTCAAGCACAGTACTTGCCAAGCTTGGAAAACACGCTGGCAGACAATTTAAGCAGAAATATGACAGATCCACACGAATGGAAGTTGCATCCTCAAGTGTTTACAAAGATAATCCAAGCGTGGGGGAGGCCAGACATCGATCTCTTAGTCTCCCACAGGAATCATCAATTGGAAAAGTTTTGTTCAAGGACCTTTCATCCAAAGGTCTGGAGCGTGGACGCCCTTTCATTCAGTTGGACAGCATGGACAGTTTACGCTTTCCCACCTCTGCCTCTTCTGCCCAAGGTGCTCTTGAAAGCAAGAGCAGACAGACCGAAGATGCTCCAGACTGGCCAAGACAGCACTGGTACCCACTACTGAGGAGCCTAACACATACTCCTCTCTGGCCCCTACCTCTAATGCCTCTTCTGCTGACTCAGCACAGCTACAAGATTCTTCACAGTCAGCTGAAAACACTCAATCTCGCTGCATGGAAAATTCCTTAACACCACAACAGACTCTACTCCTCAAAGAGGTGCAGGGTGTCATTTTGGAGGCCAGAAGGCCATCTACTAGAAAGGCTTACTCTGCAAAATGGAAACTATTTTGCTCTTGGAATGAGAAAAAAGGCCAGGACCCTAAAAAACTGAATTTGCCTCCGGTATTACAGTATCTAGCTGAGCTGCTGAACAGTGGACTTTCATTTTCCTCCATAAAAATCCATGCCTCAGCCATTTCTGCAGAATTCAACACGGATCCACCCTTATTCTCTCACCCACTCTTAAGACAGTTCCTCAGAGGGGCTAAGAATATAAGACCACCAAGGAAACAACCAATGCCAGCCTGGGATCTTAATTACATTCTAGAAAAATTAACATTGCCTCCCTTTGAACCAGCTGCCTCAACAGATTTGCAATACTTGTCCTGGAAAACAGCTTTCCTTCTGGCCATTACCTCAGCTCGTAGAGTATTGGAACTACAAGCCCTCATGGCTGTGCAGCCCTTTCTCATCTTCCATCAGGATAGGGTTTCCCTTCGAACCAACCCGTCATTTATGCCTAAAGTGGTATCCAGGGTAGCTTTAAATCAAACCATATACTTACCTATCTTTTACCCCAGTCCTCAAAACAAAGGGGAAAGGCTCCTACACTCCTTAGACATCCATAGACAGCTACGTTATTATTTGGACAGAACAAAGCCTTTCAGGAAATCAGAACAACTCTTTGTGTCCTATGCTGTAGGAGCTCAAGGGAAGCCAGTTACCAAACAGACAATTTCAAAATGGATAGGCCACTGCATACGGTTTTGTTACTCCTATCATGGGAAATCTGTCCCTACAGGCATCAGATCCCACTCCACCAGGGCCACAGCTACCTCTACAGCCTTCCTCAGAAGAGTTCCTACCAAAGATATTTTGGAGGCAGCCACTTGGAGTTCTGTGCATACCTTCACAAAACACTACCACCTGCCTTTATATTCCAAAACTAGAGCAGGCTTTGCCACTGCAGTGTTGCAGGGCATTCTGGCTCATCCCAGTTCCACCTAGCGCCTACCACCCTGTGCGTAGCTTTGGGATTCTACCCATCTGTGATTACTGCAGCTGTATGCACGATGAACATAGTACAGTTTTGTACCTACCATAAATGTAGATGTTCGAGTGCTAATACAGCTGCAGTACAGTTTTCCCTCCCTCCTTCCCCTCTTGGTAAAGGCCTAGAGCCTAACCCCTCTTCATACAACCTGATGGGGTTATCCTTCTATGGTATATTTGTTTGCAACTACTGATTTTTGATTATATTGCATTTCATGTATATAAATATAATTTATGTATTGCCTTCCTTATGGGGGCACCTGACATCTGGGGCAAGAAAGACTGAAGAAAATGGCGTTGGCTGTGTCTTGTATACCCCTGCCTCACTGACGTCAGGAAAGAAAGCGACGCCGGACCTAGACTTTGGGATTCGGCCGACCGAGGGACCGCCTGACAGCAGAGAACCCATCTGTGATTACTGCAGCTGTATTAGCACTCGAACATCTACATTTATGGTAGGTACAAAACTGTACTTTTCCCTCCCTCCTTCCCCTCTAGGGGTATTCTTTTATGGTGTATTTGCTTGCAACTACTGTTTTTTGATTATATTGCATTGCATTATTACCTAATTTTAGGTATTGCCTTCCTTCTGGGGGCACCTGACATCTGGGGCAAGAAAAACTGAAGAAAATGGCGTCGGCTGGTTCTTTTATACCCCTGTCGCACTGACGTCAGGGAAGAAGCGACGACAACCGACGCCGGACCTAGACTTTGGAATTCGGCCGACCGAGGACCCGCCTGACAGCAGGAGAACCCATATGTAAGGACTGCAGCTGTATTAGCACTCGAACATCTACATTTATGGTAGGTACAAAACTGTACTTTCCCATCCCCCTCCTGATAAGAGGCCTAGGCAAGAGACAGAATATGAATCTTCAGATCAGGTTTCCATTTCTTCTGATTCCTCTTCTGATCAGGAATACTCTCTTCCTCCCTATGAGGATTCTGATACTGAAGAATCTATCCCTTCAGCCTCTCCTCCTGAGGATTATTCTTTTGAGGAAACTCTGCATACCATGAGGGAACATTTCCACTGGGAGAGCCAAGATTATTCAGAATCTAAGAAAAGACTCAGAGACTTCCTTTTACTACCGCAGCACAGGCCCCTTGCTATTCCACCTGTGTTAGACATTGTAGATGATGTATTTTCAGAATCCAGTCTGACTCCTGACTCTTTACCTCCAGCTCCTGTTAAGCCAGACAGATACTACAGGGCTCCTGATTCACATAAATTTATTTTTAAGAACCCTGCTGCTGACCCAGAAACTATCTCTCAGGGTCCCAAAGGGGTCAAGGCTTCCACTGCAAAAAGCCCTACTCCCTCTTGACAGGGATTCTAGGGCACTGGACAGATAGGGAAAAAAGATTTACACTTCTGCTACGTTGGCTATAAGGGCTTTAAATTGTCAGTTTCATATGCTTAAATATCAGCAATATATTATGTCACTGCTTAAACAGAAAATGTTGATAAATTCTGAATGCGCAGAAAACAAAGAAATGCAGGATTTATTGCATGCAGCTGAACAAGTGGGAAAGCATACTTTGCAATGTGGTTTTGATTCTCTGGAGGCCTCCTGCAGGGCCACTGTTACGGGTTCTGTCATTAGGAGGCATGCTTGGTTAAAGGAACAGAATCTGCCTGATCATGTTAAAGCAAAATTATTAGATGCTCCATTACAGCATGATACCTTGTTTGGCATTAAAGCAGAAGAGCTGTTGAAGAAAATGGAGGACAAAGCTAAATCTATGCAAACAGTCAAGGATTTCTTACAGGTACAGCCTCCAAGATTTATCAGGCACTGGCCTACAAAGAATTGGTCCTTTCCAGTGTCAGACAGGCCACAAAAGAGGCAGATACAGACGCCCTAGAGGCAGATCCCAGCCCCAAGGCTCATATAGGTCTAAACCAGTGCTTCCCAACCTATGTGCCATGGCACACAAGTGTGCCGAGGCTAAGGTAGAAGTGTGCCATAGAAAAAAGTTTTCATAAGCATAGTTTGCAAATCTGAATTGTATTGTAACTATACTATTTTAGTTTCTCAACATGAATATCATCATTAAATATGTGTTACAAATATGTATGTTGTGTTAATCACAAAATACATATTTGCTGATGACGTCATCGCGTGTAGAAACTATTCAGCACGTGGCTTTTGTAGCTTAATACTAAGTTCTGTTGTTTTTTCATTTCTGCGATGATCACAGTATCTTTTTATTCTTTGTAATGGCAAACACCAACAAAAGTCGTAAAAGAAAAAGCACGGTTGCTAAAACAATGCAATACGCCTAGATGAAGATACGTGTAACAGCGGCACTGTTGGTAAAAGCAAAGTCACTCGACGTTACCTAGGCAGTTACTTAATTTATGGGTTCACATGTGTTGAAAAGCAAGGCATTCCTCAACCATTATGTGTTATATGCGGGGATGTTCTTGCAAACGAAGCGATGGTACCAAGCAAGATGCAGCGCCATCTAAACACAAAGCACAAGATTTACATAGGGAAAAGTGAGACATATTTTAAACGTTTATTAGATGGGCAGAAGAAGCAAGTGCAATTTTATTACGAAGCATCTTTCGGTTACAGACAAAGTGCAATTAGCTAACTTTCAGGTCGCAGAGCTAGTTGCCCAAAAGATGAAACCACACAACATAGTGGAGTCTTTGATTATGCCTGCATGCAGAGTTATGGTGAAAACAATGCTTGGAGAGGATGCAGAAAAATTTATATGTAAGATGCCATCATCAAATAACACGGTTGCCAGGCGGATCGAAATGATGTCAGAGGATATCAGCAGCAGTGTGTGCAGTTTGCTTCAGACTTGCAAATGATTTGGTCTACAGATTGATGAATCTACTGATGTAAGCGGAAAAGCGCAGTTAATGGCCTTCGTGAGGTTTTCAAATGGAACAAAAATGTTAGATCAATTCTTGTTTTGTAGAGAATTGATAGAAACAAAAGGAGAAGATATTTTCAAATGTGTGTCACAGTTCTTTGTCGAGAATGGTTTGCTGTGGGAATGGTGCGTGGCTGTGTGCACGGATGGAGCTCCATCGATGACAGGAAATGTGCGTGGTTTCGCAAGTATGGCAAAATGCGAAAATCCAAACATTGTTACAACTCATTGCTTCATTCACAGGGAGGCACTTGTCAGTAAGACAATGGGTACCGACCTTCAGTCAGTCTTAGATGATGTGATTAAAATGGTTAACTTCATCAAAGTTCGACCAGTCAAGTGCAGAGCTTTTGAGGTGTTATGCAAGGATATGGGAGCAGACCATTATACACTTTTGATGCACACAAATGTAAGATGGCTATCCAAAGGAAAAGTTCTGTCGAGGGTGTACGAGCTGAGAGATGAACTACGCCTGTTCTTCCTAAATGAACATGTCAAACAGGACTTTGTTCGATTGTTGAGTGATTCCACCTGGTGCAGCAAATTAGCATACCTAGTTGACATTTTTGATGTGTTAAATGCACTGAATTTGAGTATGCAGAGCAATGAATCAAATATACTTTCTGTTACTGACTGTGCGCTTTTCATCATAAACTTTGAATGTGGTCACATGAAATAGAATCAACTAATTCAGTAGCTATGTTTCGTCATGCTGTTGAAGTTGATCCTTTTGCAGTTGTGTTACACGACATAGTTATTGAACATTTATCACAGTTGGATGACAAGTTGCAGTACTACTTTCCAAGTCTAAATCTTTCTGACAAAGATTGGATAAGAATCCCATTTTATATCCAAGTTGATATGTCTGGCTTACAATTATTAGAAAAGGAACAGCTTATTGACGTTGCAGCTGACAATACACTAAGATTGAAGTTCCTGGAAATGAATTTAGTAGAGTTCTGGATTATGGTTGTAAAGGAATACACGTTGATAGGTAGTAAGGCTGTCGGAATACTGCTTCCCTTCAGCACTACTTACCTGTGTGAGAAGGCATTCTCAGCAATGACACAGATCAAAATAAAACACAGAGCATGTTTACAGACACTTGAAAATGACTTACGAGTATGTTTGTCAACTACCGTTAATGCTCGAATTGAATTACTTTCACAGTCCTTGCAAAGTCAGCCGTCACATTAATACAGTATTGGTCATATGATTAGTAACTGTTAACTAAATTAGTAAAATTAATCCTAGCTTTCGTTCTTCTTTATTGACTGTTTAGTTTTTGTAACTTTAATTTCATTTAGAGGTGATTTTAATCACTTTCTTTTAGTTATAGATTTACACTTTTACATGAACACCAGGCACTTCTTGCACATCAATAGTGGTGTCAAAATAAAGAATTTCTTTCTCATAAGATTCAGTGCTACTGTAGTTCTGTGTACATGTAGTTAACTTGTATTGACAGAGAACAGTACCATAGACGGTTGAATGATTGAGGTTGTTATTAATGTTATAGGCTGCCATGAAAACCTGTATCTTTGTAGAACTGTAGTATTGTAGCTAACTAGACCATAACGTGCTGGAATCAACAAGCAACTGTCCTCTGTGGACCTCCCAGCCCCATGACCTTCCAAACCTGGCCATGATGCCCCATCCCCTAGTCCAAAACTCTGACCCAAGGTAGAGAACACAGGCTAAAAAAATAACCTGCAAAACTCCACCAAACAGAAGGAGGCCTCTGAGCTCAAAAAGCTAAGAAATGATTTGGGAGAGATTTGATCCCACATGAGGAAGGGATATCTTACCACCAAGCCTGTTAAGTAAAGGAACTTTGAGCAGGAATAAATTACAGTCTGCAGTGGAGACATACCCCCTACCAAAGAGTCAACACCACTCCCCGATCCCCTCTGACTGATAATTTCTCTTCTCAAATGGAGGAAAATATGGGAACCCTAAGATGTTCATCATGTTTCACTGTTGCAGTCATGGCTGCAGGGTTCTCCCCTGCCGGCAGGCAGCCCTCGGTTGGCCAGAATCCCAAAGTCTGGGTCCGGCGTCTGCTGTTCAGACATGCTCCCTGACGTCAGAGCGCTAGGAGTACAAAGCTGACAGCCGACGCCATGTTCTCCAGTCTTTCTTGCCATGCGGTGATAGCAGTATCGCAAGTGCCGGTCGGCTGACTCCTGACGATTTTTTCTGATAAACTTCAGTCCGAAGATTTTCTTCTCCACTCAAAGCTAAGTACCCTGTTGGGGAAACTTTTTTCTTGCTCCACTCCGATGTCAGAAAAAGTTAATAATTGTATTTCATGTGGGAAGCAAATACCTCATAAGGATTTTAATTCTTACTGTATTCCTTGCTTAGGCCCTGTCCACGACGTAGCTAGTTGTCGGTTTTGTGCTAGATTCAATCAACACACAATTAAGCGAAGGTACGATTTTGCTTGTCATTACTTCGGTAGGCGCTTTAACTACAAAATGTCGTCAGATATGGTTCCGGCTACCAGAGTTCACAAACGTCGCAAGGATAAAGACAGGCCTCCGAGGTCCAAATCTGATGATAGCGCACAAGCGGAGCCAGCTTCAGGTTCGACCATCGTCAGTGAGGCGCTTTTGCAGCCCCTGTCGTCGGCCATTTCAGAACCGATGGCCGAAACGGACTCTCATGAGGAGCCAAACAGGCCTTTAAATATTTCTATTGCAGGGCCTTTGGACAATGCTCCTTCGGATGGGTCCGGAGCCGCTGTGCAGGGTACTGGCTTCCGAAGGGGTTTTCAGGCCTACTCAACTTATAATGAAGGCAAAGCCAAAGACAAAGGCAAAGACTCCTTCTAAATCAAAGACTGCAACACAGGCCTCTTCTGAACTGGCTCCCAAGTCACAGAAACAGTTACTCAAGATGGCGGAGGATTTACTTACTATGATTAGGGGTTCACATCCCCCTCCAGATAAAAGGCCAAGGCAGGATGTTTATTATGATTTCTCTGATCAGGCTTCTGTTTCCTCAGTTTCTTTTTCTGACCAGGAATATTCTTTCCCTCCTTATGAGGATTCTGATGCTGAGGAATCCATTCCTTCAGCTTCTCCCCCTGAGGATTTCTCTTTTGGGGAAACTTTGCATGAAATGAGGGAACATTTCCACTGGGAAGGGCAGGAGTATTCGGAATCTAAGAAAAGACTGAGGGATTTTCTTCTTCCCCAACATAGACCCTTGGCTCTTCCTCCTGTTTTGGATATTGTGGATGATGCCTTTTCGGAGGCTAACTTAACCCCTGACTCTTTTCCTCCTGCTCCTGTTAAACCTGACAGATATTACAGGGTTCCTGATTCCCACCAGTTTTTATACAAGAACCCTTCTGCTGACCCTGAAACCATTTCTCAGGGTCCTAAAGGTGTTAAGGCCGCTTCTGCCAAAAATCCCATTCCTACTGAAAAGGATTCTCGATCCTTAGAAAGATGGGGCAAAAAGGTGTACACTTCTGCTACTTTGTCCATTAGGGCTTTAAACTGTCAGTTTCATATGCTGAAATACCCAGCAATTTCTCTTGTCTGTTTTAAAACAAAAGCTTACTTCCATTTCTGCCTGTGCAGATGATAAGGAATTACATGACTTATTGCATGCCACTGAACAAGTTGGGAAGCATGGTTTACACTGTGGATTTGATGCCTTGGAGGCTTCTTGTAGGGCTGCGGCCTCTGGCACAGTCATTAGAAGGCATGCATGGCTAAAGGAACAAAATTTGCCTGAACAAGTAAAGGCTAAATTATTGGATGCTCCTGTTCAGCATAATGTTTTGTTTGGATCAAAAGCTGAAGAGGTGATTAAAAAGATGGAGGATAAGGCGAAATCCATGCAAACAGTTAAAGATTTCTTACAAGTGCAGCCACCTAGATTTAGCAGGAATTGGCCTTCAAAAAATTGGTCCTTTCCCACTTCAGACAGACCTCAGAGGGGTAGATATAGACGCTCCAGAGGAAGGCCTCAAACAAAAGCTTCTTATAGACCAAGACAGTGGACTGCTTCCACCTCTAGGGGGGGAGAGGACAGGTCACAAACTCAAAGGCTCCCTCTGTTGGGCTACAGAAACTTCTTGCCTGGAAGCCCCTCTCGGAGGAAAACTCTCTCTTTTTTATCAAAATTGGACTCAAATAACCCAAGACAAGTGGGTTTTGGATGTGGTTTTAAGAGGTTACAAATTCCATTTTCATACCTTGCCAAGGCCAAGCGGTTGGCCAGACCTTCCAAAACATCAATGGACGGAGGCCTTAAACCAGGTGGAAGCTCTTTTGGCTATGAATGCCATAGAACTGGTTCCACTTTCAGAGATGGGAAAAGGTTTTTACTCAAGGCTCTTTCTAGTCCCAAGGAAGCAAAACTCATGGAGACCCATTCTGGATCTGTCGGTCTTGAACACCTTTCTAGAGATTCCAAAATTCAAGATGCTTACTCTACAGCAGCTACTTCCAATGCTGTCCAAAGATGCATGGATGGTAACTTTGGATTTAAAGGAGGCATATTTACACATACCCATCAGGCAGGATCGCAGAAAATACCTCAGGTTCAAGGCCGGATCGAGGCACTTTCAATTCTCTGCGCTGCCCTTTGGATTGTCTACTGCGCCCAGGGTCTTCACCAAATGCCTGGCTCCAGTAGTAGCTTACTGCAGACTCAAGGGAATTCAAATTTACCCTTATCTGGACGATTGTCTTATTCAGGCAGACAGCAAGGATGTCTTACTCCAGCATCTAGAATTTGTACAGAACCTCCTCAAGTTCCTGGGATTCTCTGTAAACATAAAAAAGTCAAATTTGACACCATCACAACAGATAACCTTTCTGGGTGCTCTTCTAAACACCACAACCCAGATGGCATTCCTGACATCCGAAAAACAATCACAGCTGGCGTCAACTTTCAAAACCTTGGCAACTTTAACTCAACTATCTGCAAGGAAATTCCTGCAGGCTTTGGGTTACATGGCCTCCTGCATCCTTCTCGTGCCATATGCAAGACTTCACATGAGGAAAATACAGTGGTACCTAAAAAGTGTATGGTCTCAGCATTGCCTCAGTTTAGACATACTGATCTCCGTCCTTCCTTGCCTTCAAAAGGAATTTCTTTGGTGGTCCAGGGCATGTGCTCTAAACAAAGGGAAACCCTTCCGTCTGCCTCCTGCCGCTCAGATTCTAACCACGGACGCCTTGGATTATGCTTGGGGAGCCCATTTTCAGGGCAACTGTCTGCAGGGCCTTTGGACAAAGGATCAGAAGCACCTGCATATCAATTTAAAGGAAATGTTAGCCATTCAGAAAGTTCTATTGGCCTTCAGGAATCTTTTACAACCAGGACAATACTAATACGGACAGACAACACCACAGTTATGTGGTACATAAACAAGCAAGGGGGATCTCATTCCTATCCCCTTTGCAGACTAGCCATGGATCTATGGAACACAGCTCTAGCTTGCAATCTGGATCTTCAAGCTCAGTTTCTACCAGGGAAACAAAACTTCCTAGCAGACAGTCTGAGCAGAAACCTTTAGAATCCACACGAATGGATGCTGGACACCAAAATTTTCAGGATGATAACAGCAGTCTGGTGATGTCCTCACATAGACCTCTTTGCATCCCATCTCAATCATCAACTACAGAATTTTTGCACCAGGACTTTCCACAGAGAAGCTTGGAAAGTGGATGCCCTGTCATTCAGTTGGAGGAACCTCTCGGGATATGCCTTTCCGCCTCTTCCTCTTCTTCCACGGGTCTTATTGAAGATAAAACAGGACAAGCCCAAGATGATAATCTTGCTGGCTCCAAATTGGCCTCGGCAGTTTTGGTATCCAACTCTAAAAAAAACCTATGCCTGGAGCCCCCTTGGGTTTTACCTCAGTTTCAGAACCTTTTGTCCCAACATCAGGGTCAGGTTCTACACTCTCATGTCAGAACTCTCAGCCTGGTGGCCTGGTTAATACAGGGCCCTTGATTTCTTCTTTCCTACCCAAGCAGGTTATGGATGTCATTTTAGAAGCCAGACGTCCTAGCACTAGAAAATCTTATGCAGGAAAATGGAAAAGATTTTGTTCCTGGATGCAGGCTCAGGATTCTGATCCTCTTCTTCCTAACATTACTTTAATTTTACTTTACTTGACAGATCTCTTACAGAAGGGTCTCTTTCTCTTCCATTAAGATACATGCCTCTGCTATTTCTGCCCATTATAATGCAAACCCTCCCATCTTTTCCCACCAGCTCATGAGACAGTTTCTCAGAGGAGCTAAGAACTTAAGACCTCCTAGATCTCCTCCCATTCCTGCTTGGGATCTCAGCTATGTTTTGGAAAAACTAACCTTGCCTCCTTTTGAGCCTGCTGCCTCTTCTGACATCAAGTTTTTATTTTGGAAGACAGCTATCTTGTTAGCCATAACCTCTGCCAGGAGAGTTTCAGAGTTACAAGCTCTTATGGCTGTGGAACCTTATATTATTTTTCATCAAGACAGGATATCTTTGAGGACTAATCCTACCTTCATGCCTAAGGTGGTTTCCAAAGTGGCTTTAAATCAAACTATCCACTTACCAACTTTTCCCCCCGCTCCTCAAAATAAAGGGGAAAGGATCTTACATTCCTTGGATGTACACAGACAACTACGTTTTTACCTGGACAGAACCAAGGACATCAGAAAATCAAAACAATTGTTTTTCTTATGCTTCAAGTTCCCAAGGTAAAGCCATTTCAAAACAGACCATTTCTAAATGGATTGCTCATGGAATCAGATTTTGTTATTCACACCATGGAAAGCAAATCCCAGGGAGTATAAGGACTCATTCCACCAGAGCTGCTGCCACTTCCGCGGCCTTCCTCAGGGGAGTTCCTACCAAAGACATTTTGGAAGCTGCAACTTGGAGTTCAGTGCATACTTTTTCTAAGCACTACAATTTACCTCTCTACTCTAAGTCTGGGGCAGGCTTTGCCTCTGCAGTATTGCAGGGCCTTTTAGCCGCCCCTTCTTCTTTATGACCTCCTCCCTTTCTTTCAGCTTTGGGATTCTACCCTACAGTCATGACTGCAACAGTGAAACACGATGAACATAGTACAGTTGTGTACACCTACCATAAATGTAGATGTTCGAGTGTCTTCACTGTTGCAGTCTGGGTTTCCCCTCCCTCCTGTCCCCTCTTATTTTTACTTTTGTGTAGTTCTTTTTTTCACCATTCTTCTGAGGTGTATTTGCAAAAGTTATGGGACCTTTTTCATTTTGGGACTCCTGACATCTGGGGCAAGAAACACTGGAGAAGATGGCGTCGGCTGTCAGCTTTGTACTCCTGGCACTCTGACGTCAGGGAGCATGGCTGAACATCCGATGCAGGACCCAGACTTTGGGATTCTGGCCGATCGAGGGCTGCCTGCCGGCAGGGGAGAACCCTACAGTCATGACTGCAACAGTGAAGACACTCGAACATCTACATTTATGGTAGGTGTACACAACTGTACTGTCTCTGCTAGTATATCACAGGAAGGGTCAGGGTATCAACTCTCAAATGAATGGAACATGACCCTCACTCCACAACAGTGGTGAATGAAAAATCCCAACAGGTGGGACCACTTGGGACAAAACTACCTCTTTTGCATGTATTTATCCAGTGTGAGGTAGACCGGGACCTCGAAGATAAGGACATCCCAGACAGGGTCTCTAAATGAAACAACAGCAGAAGGAAAAGAACCATTTCAAAGGTAAGCTGCAAGAGTAGCAACTTCAACTCACATAATGAGAAAGGGACTAAAAGCGGGGGGGGGGGGGTCACAGTCCTGAGGGGGTCACAGTCCTGAGCCCAGACCAAAAGCCACACAATCCAGTGCAGACATCCACAAGGAGCTTGGGTCACAAAGAAGATCCACAAATCATTCACAAAAGGAAAATATGATAGAAAAAGGAGGTTCCAGGCAATCTTCATTTGACACCATGAAGACTGAAAGGGGGAACCACCTCTCCACATGCCAGAGTGACAACCATAATAACTAAGTCAGAATAGAACACAGAACACTCCTTGCAAACAGGAAGGAAGGATCCTGGAAAGAACTTCAGAAGGACTCCTCAGGGTCACAGAAACCAGAAACAGGATATGGTTGGGAAGCAGATTTCCCAGACCACAAGATTTTTTTGCCACAAAACATCCTTCCCTTATGTAGGTTGGTCTGTTTCTTTTTGTAGCAATGAGGCTCTCCTTTTTTTCTGTTGCTCTCCTTCAGTCCCAAACTCCCCTATGTGCCACAGTCTGAATCATTGGGAATCTGGGTTTCCCCCAGAAGCCAATGCACCAGCCCCTCCCTTTCTTAATCTGGCAAAAAAGGTTTGGTCAGAGGAATACAGCAGTCCTGACAGCCACTACTGCTTCTCATAGAAGTAGCTTATTTATGTTAGTAGCAAGGGCCATATATTACCACTAGTATGTGGATGTGCACTAATCATATCTAGGGGATGAGGAGTGGGTCCATACCAGGGACATTACCTGCTTCTGCAAATGACATCCACAATGGTCCTACCCCTATGAAGACAGCGTTCCTGCTATCACTAGTCTTGACTTCAGACTTGGACAGAGAAACATCTCAATCACGCAGTTCATAAACATTCCTGAGCCTCCACTCCCTTGGGGAGAAACTAGCTCACTAAAGCTCATCCTTTCCTCTACCCCTTACATGAACTCGGGTCACCTGGGCTGCACTCAGGACTTTAGGTCTCTGCACTAACTCAGCTGGCTAGACTTCCCAAACCTCAGGAATAAGGGGTCTTGCTCACTTCCTCCCGCTGCTTTGTCAGAGGTAGAGAAAGAAGAAAACAGGGAGCCCTCTTTGGGCTCAACATGGGTCATCCTCCATTGCAAAGCAAAAGCTCTCCTGCAAGGGTAGTAGGAGCTGATCTTCCCATCAGTGAGGGTATTCTTTTGATCCATAAGGGGGCGGAAAAGGCTTGACCTTGCAAGAGGACCATATTGCCTAGCCCTAGTGCAACAGGAATGCAGGAGGATGGAGAAGGAAGCTTTGCACCCAAAGTGGAGGAGGGTTGCCTTCTCCCTACAAAGGCACTAGGTAGGAAGTACAATACCCTGCCTGAATAAACATGTCCTGTTAAAGGGGGATCAAGGAGAATGATCTTTAATTTAGTTGCTCCACTCAAGATTACCTAAGGCACACCAGCAAGTGCAGTCACATACTATTGTGCATGACTAGTCTAGAGCTAGACATAGTGATCACTGTATCTAACAGGTAGAAGCTCAAGTGAACTTCATCCAGGGTAGCCAGAAAATGGGAAAAATGGCCTGTCACTGACACAAGACTCCAGTATAATCAAGGTCGGCCAGTCTTGACTTGACGAGAAAGATCTGAATCTTGAGCAAGAAGACAACATAGTTAAGGGTCCACAGTCCTAAGGTGGCCATAGAGTGAACCTACCCAGCCTATCATTTCACAAAGCCAAAATCACATTCTCATCAGATGACTTTTAGGAATAAACAAACATGACACTCAGAGGAATTTCTCCTTGGAAAGCCCTGGGAAAAGGTGAGCGAGAGTACAACAGGACCAGGACATACTTCAGGAAAGTGCCCTCTACAGTACTAGTTGAGCATAATACGGCATTTTAAAATGAAATGGGAGCATTTCAGCTCAAGTGTGTCATGTACTCTTTGGTATTTGGCTAATGTGCCGTGGCCAGAAAAAGGTTGGGAAGCACTGGTCTAAACAATGAGGTACTTCTACCTCCAAAAGCGGAGAAGACAAATCACAGCCATACAGGAAACAGTCCCAATGACTTCTCCCTGCCTGCGCCAAGCACTTATCTTCTGGCAGCACCTCTAGGGGGAAAACTAGCACTCTTTTCTCAAAATTGGCATGTAATAACCCAGGACAAATGGGTCTTGGATATAGTGTCACAAGGCTACAGGTTTCACTTTCACACCCTGCCAAGGGCAAACGGTTTGCCAGACCTGCCAAAAAATCAATGGGCAGAGGCACAAAAGCAAATGTCATCCCTCATTGACATGAGGGCCATTCAGCAAGTACCACAGCAAGAGCAGGGACAAGTATTTTACTCAAGACTGTTCTTGGTGCCCAGAAAGGACAAAGCCTGGAGACCAATACTGGACCTATCTAGAATAAACACATAACTGGATATTCCAAGATTCAAAATGTTGACTCTGCAGCAGCTTCTGCCCATGCTGGGCAAGAAGGCTCGGCTTGTGACTTTAGACCTAAAAGACGCATACCTGCATGTCCCAATCAGAGAGTCATGCAGAAGATACCTCAGATTCATAGCTGGCTCAATGCACTACCAATTCTCTGCACTGCCCTTTGGCTTATCTACTGTGCCCAGGGTCTTCACAAAATGCCTGGCTCCAGTAGTTGCATTTTGCAGACAGAGGAATACAAATATATCCTTACTTGGACGACTGCCTTATTCAAGCAGAGAACAAGGACATTCTCCTACAGCATCTGGCATTTGTAAAAAGATTACTAACATGCCTAGGGTACACAGTAAACGAAAAGAAATCAAAACTAGTACCCTCTCAAGAGATAATATTCCTGGGTGCAAGCTTAAATATAACTGCCCAGATGGCTTATGTCACGCCAGACAAACAAAGGCAACTGACTACTTATTTCAAAATGTTGGCAACAAAGACCCAGTTATCTGCAAGAAAAATTCTGCAGGCTTTGGGCTTCATGGCATCCTGCATTCTGCTAATTCCATATGCAAGACTGCATATGAGGAAACTTCAATGGTATCTAAAACGTGTTTGGACTCAACATTGCCACAGCCTAGAAACAATAACTACCCTCATTCCCTGCCTGCAACAGGAGTTTCAAGTGGTGGGCAAAGGCCTGTCACCACAACAAGCGACAGCAAATTCGCTTTACCCACAGCCAGGCAGATATTAACAACAGATGCATCAGATTATGCCTGGGGGGCCCACATGGCAGGAAGATGTATTCAGGGCACATGGTCCGCAAGCCAAATGCATCTACATATCAACCAAAAAGAGATGCTAGCTGTTCAGAATGCCCTGACAGCCTTCAAGGATCTGCTTCATCCGGGACAACTACTGATAAAGACGGACAATACTACAGTCATGTGGTACATAAACAAGCAGGGAGGCACTCATTCCTACCCCCTATGCAGACTAGCCATGACTTTGTGGGACACAGCATTGACTTACCAAGTACATCTGCAGGCACAATTCCTGCCAGGAAAGATAAATACTCTGGCAGACGAACTAAGCAGAAACCTCATGGATCCCCACGAGTGGAAATTGGAACCGCAAGTCTTCAACATGATAACAAGGAATTGGGGATGCCCGGACATAGCTCTGTTTGCCTCCCATCACAACTGCCATCTACAGAGATTCTGCACAAGGACTTATCACAAGCAAGCATGGAAAGTGGATGCTCTATCTTTCAGCTGGAAAAACTTAACAGTATATGCCTTTCCTCCACTGCCTCTCCTCCCCAAGGTACTCCTAAAAGTCAGACAAGAGAAGCCAAAAATGATACTGATTGCCCCAAACTGGCCCCGCCAGCACTGGTACCCAATCCTAAGGAACTTGTCTCAATACCCAGCCTGGACATTACCTCATATTCCTCACTTACTGTCCCAACACAACAATCGGATCCTGCACAGCCAACTCAAGACCTTAAATCTGGCAGCATGGTGGATGATGTAGTCATTCAAAACACACCTCTCTCTAAAGCGGTGATGGATGTTATTTTGGAGGCCAGGAGGCCTAGTACCAGAAAATCTTATGCTGAAAAATGGAAGAGATTCTGTGCTTGGAACCAGGCACAAGGGATTGACATGACTGTACCAAATATTCCTCAGATTTTGCAATATTTAACTGAGATGCTGGACAAAGGCTTATCCTTTTCATCAATTAAGATTCATGCCTCTGTCATTTCAGCTCATTACAATACAGAGCCACCTATTTTTCTCATCCTTTATTAAGGCAGTACCTCAGAGGAGCCAAAAACTTAAGGCCTCCAAGGAGATCACCAATACCTGCATGGGACCTCACTTCTTCTTCTTTTGGCTTTTCCCGGTTAGGGGTCGCCACAGCGGATCACCTGTCCGCTCATGATTGGCAGCGGGGTTTTACGGTGTCGAGTTGCCAGCCCGGTGCCCAACCTTCCACAGAAGGCACACACACGCACACACTCACACCTAGGGCCAATTTAGAGTGTCCAATCCACCTACAGCATGTCTTTGGGATGTGGGAGGAAACCCACACGACCACAGGGAGGACATGCCGACTCCACACAGAAGGCACCCGAGCCGAGGATCGAACCGGAGAACCTCTTGCTTTGAGGCAGCAACGCTAATCGCTGCACCACCGTGGCCGCCCATGGGACCTCAATTATGTTTTGGAAAAACTCACGCTGCCTCCTTTTGAGCCAGCCGCTACAGCTGATATAAAATTTTTATCATGGAAAACAGCTCTGCTCCTAGCAATAACCTCTGCAAGACGAGTCTCAGAGCTACAGGCACTCATGGCTGTGGAACCTTTTATCATTTTCCATCCAGATAGGGTTTCTCTGAGGACAAACCCGACATTTATGCCTAAGGTAGTGTCCAGTGTGGCCCTTAACCAAACTATTAATTTGCCTACCTTTTACCCAAACCCACAGAATAAGGGTGAGAGACTTCTGCATTCTTTGGACATACACAGACAGCTGCGCTTCTACTTGGACAGAACCAAAGATTTCAGAAAGACTGAGCAATTACTAGTGGCATATGCTGCAGGATCACAAGGAAAGGCTATCTCAAAGCAGACTATTTCAAAGTGGATAGGCCACTGCATTCGTTTCTGCTATTCACAACATGGCAAATCAGTGCCTAAGGGCATTAGGCCACATTCAACCAGAGCAGCAGCCTTCCTCAGAGGAGTACCAACCAAAGACATTTTAGAGGCTGCAACCTGGAGTTCAGTGCACACTTTTACAAAGCACTATCACTTACTGCTCTACTCTAAATCCAGGGCAGGCTTTGCCACTGCAGTTCTTCAGGGCCTCATAGCCGCTCCTAATCCTATTTAGCTCCAGCCTCCCAACCTTAGCTTTGGGATTCAACCCAATTGTAATGATTGCAACAATGAAACACAATGAACATAGTACAGTTGAGTACTTACCATAAATGTAGATGTTCGAGTGTATTCACTGTTGCAGTCCAGGTTACCCTCCCACCATCCCCCTTATCTTTGCTGGAACTTATCTGTACTTCTCTATTCTATACAACCTATGTGGTATATTTGCTTGTAGATGAAGGAAAAATTTACCTTGGTGCATGCATGCTTTAGTGACATATTTTTAGCCTACCCTTTTGGGGGCACCTGACATCTAGGGCATGAAAAACTGAAGAAAATGGTGTCGGCTGCATCTTTTATTCCCCTGGTGCACTGACATCAGGGAAGAGGCGACAGCAACCGACGCCGGACCTAGACTTTGGAATTCTGGCCGACTGCGGGTAGCCTGCTAGCAGGATAACCCAATTGTAATGACTGCAACAGTGAATACACTCGAACATCTACATTTATGGTAAGTACACAACTGTACTTTTCCTTCTGTCCATTAGTACTAATCATCTTATCATAGGAAATTGTTTAGGCATCCTTGCTACCACGACTTCAGCTGTTAGAAGTCCCATTGTCTGACCTCACATTCAGACCTCTGTATCTTTCCCACTCAGGGGTGGGCACATGTACTCCTTTTAGGGATGGAAGGACATTTCCTGTATAAAACTAATGTCAGCTTGTGCCTTTTTTAATATCTTTCTTGCTGCAGTTTGCAGTCTGGTCTGCTCCAGGTAAGTAACCTTTTGTGAAGATTTTTCTTAATGGTAATTGTGTACTCTTTGCTAGAGCTGTCCTTGACATTACTTAATAGAGGCACACAACTGGTTGTGCTTCAGGGCATGTTTTCTTCTAATAAACAAGATAAGTGGTTTGTGGTGGATAGACATTTCAAATAAAGACTTTCTTAGAGTTTTGTGTATTGTGCTTAGGAGCAAAACATGATAGTCTTTTTTTTTTAGTTAAGGAGAACACCTTAGGTCAAAATGTGGACTGAACTTCTTAAATGCCCCCCTCCATCTTCAGTGTATGGCATGGACAGTGATGACGCCATGTCTTTAGCTATGCCAACAGCTATAGTCTTCTTTGTAGATAGTCTTTGTATAGTGAAACACCACTTCAAATGTGAAGCTGAAGTGGTAGCATTTACCCAGAAAAGTTATTTTAATTAACTGAGTCTGGATGCTGTAAACTAGTGGCAGTTCTTCCAGTGTTAGAAACTCTGCAAGATGCCTTTCTGGCTAACTAAGAAACTGGACAACCAGCCCCCTGCCCATAAGAAATGTAATAGTTCTTACAGAGTCCTGGAGTCCTATTAGTTCTTATGTAAACACATGCTGAGGATACAGCATTGGAGTCTGTAGATTCACTGAGGGTATCAGAACTGATGACTTTGCACAGTACCCTAGCCAGTGATAGGGAAAGCAGAATATTAGGTTGATTTGGAAAGAAAGTGCATACAGCTAATATTCTGACTTTCAGGGCCATTAACTGTCAGATGTGTTAGGCACATATGACCAAGTTTCAAGTTCAAGCTCTCCTGGACCAGAGAAAAAGTAGTTTGGAGAGGTATTCGATGTGGATCTGAGGATAAAATTATTAAATTTCACTCAAACCATAATTCAGGTGGAAAAGCAGTCCATTAAAGGAGGTAATAATGCTGTGGGTTCAGATTTCAAGGTAGCATATGTAGCATTTGTTTAGGAGGAATTCCTGTATGAGCTGCAAACCCTTCCAGAGGATGTTTAAGTGAAACTCCATAACATACCCCTGGATAAGGATCTCCTCTTTGAAAACCACATCTGTGACATAAAAAGGAAGAGGGGAGAGAAGACTGTGCAGTCAGTGAAACTGCTTTTTCACTTGCCCAGTGTACATATGAAAGGAATTGCCCATCAAAGTCTGGACTTTGTTGTGCAGGCAAGGAAGAGGCAAACAGTCACATGATAAGAGCAGCCTGTAAAAGAAAAAATGGCAAGCAGACCAGAAGGAGAAAGTTGGTGGCCCCTAGGTACTTCTGACCCCTAGGGAGCAGCTGAGACTGCTTTCTTCTTCTCCATTCCCCACATCGCCACGTGTCAAGGTGGAATACCTATCTGAGTATTTCAGAATTCAGAATGCTGACTCTGCATATCCTCATACCACTCCTATTTTCTCGAACCGTTTTGGTTATCCTAGACTTCAAGGATGTGTACAGCCATATATAAATTTGCAAGGATCATGTATGGTTTCCTCAAATTCAAGGCTGGAGGCTCTTACTACCAGTGTACCATCATGCCCTTGGGATTAGGTAATACACTCAAGGTTTTCATAAAGTGACAGACTGTTAGCTCAAAGCTGCAGTGAGTTAGGCCTTCTGCCCTTGCTCTGCTGTTTTCCAAAAACCCGTGAGACTACAAAAGGTAAGTGCTTATTTTCAACTGTTTTCTGCACTTCTGATTAAAACAGTATTTGCTGCATATCTGTTTAAACTGTGCAACAGCTTTTTAGGCTTAGTGAATACAATCCGTACCCCTGTGCTGATCTTGTATCCCCACTCACCCTCTCAACTGTTGTTGTGGTCTTAAAGCTTGTTAGCTTTTGAGTTGCCTGCCTGTACTATAAATTTGATATTGGACACTCCTCCCAGTCCCATTACGTCAGCTCATTCTATGGAGTACAGTGAAATCAGTTGTGAAGGCCCACCCATTGCATCAGCTCATTCTACTGAGTACAGTGTGGTCAGTTGTGAAGGCCCACCACTTTAGCTTCTTAACCTTGAATTATCTTCTGTCTCCTCACTTTCTACTTAAAAAAATATTGTCTCTTCCTACTTCATTTTGCTGCTTGTGCTTAGATATTCAACTGCATATAGTTTGCTGCGTTTAACTGCTTGTCGGTAGCCTGACTAAAGTGATGACAGTATTCTGCTGAATTGTTGCTTTATTTAAGCTGCTTTTTACTGTTGTGATTGTGAGCCAATTTATCACATTTGCATTGTTTTAAAGTAGTTTACTGTTTCACTGTATTTTTTCATACTGTAAATTCTGTTTTTGTCTGTAAGTAGTTAATATGTTCTTTTTTGTGAGTTTTACTGTGTTCTTAACCCTTGTAATGCCACGGTGGTACAGCGGTAGCGTTGTTACGTCACAGCAAGGGGTTCTCCCATTCGATTCTCGGCTTGGCTTGGGAGTGCCTTCTGTTGGGTAGCGTTCGAAAGACATTTATTTATTTATTTATTTATTTATTTGCAGTTGGTTTACCAGGATAGTCCATTGGGCCTAAAAGAACCCGTTTTCAATGGAGTCCTGGGGAGAAAAGCTCCAAAAAACAGACACACAAAATAGGTACAAACAATTTAAAAAGCCCTTAAAACAAACCAGAGGGCAGGAATAAACAATAGATAGCTTAGATACTTATACAAATGTAAAATAGGATACAGTCATTGATTTTGCATTTTAGGTAACATTCATATAATACAGTGTAATAGAAATAGGTAAAATAGATGTGAGTTGTGTATGACTTTAGAGAGGTAGAGTTGTTTTGTTATAAATGAATGTAGTTATGAAGGGAATGATAAGATAAATAGGCTTTGTTGAAAAGCTTAAGAATGGATGAAGGATTAAGAGTTCCATATTTTTATGATGGATGAGAACAGGAACATTCCCATTGCAACTTTAGATGTGTGTGTAGAGATTTTTTAAATGAATAACGATTAGAGGTGGTACGAAAGGATGGTGGGAGTGAGTTCCAAAGACGGGCTAGGTTAGAGGATAGAAGGTATTTGCCTGGGGGACGTGTTGGTTTATGTACTTCTAGTAGGTTTTGGTTGTTAGACCTTAAGACTCTGTCTGGTAGATGTAACTTAAAAGCAGAAGACAGGGAGGGACAGAGAGAGGGGTTATTTATGAGCTTATGGGCTAGGGTGAGCTGAATGTAGTTGAGCTGATGAGGAAGTTCAAGCCAGTTTAGTTTTTGAAGAGAGGAACAGTGGTGGGTTGATGACCTGTGGCCGGTAGCGAACTTGGCGATCTTATTGTAGCAAGAGGAAAGTTGTTTCTTTAGAGAGGACTGAAGATTTGTTAGGAGAGGTGAGCCATAGAGCAGGGAGGGAATAAGAAAGGAAGAGGAGAGAGCGATTTTAGAGGTCTTTGTGAGGTAATGGTTTTGACGGTAGAGCATACCCAGCTTTTGGTGGGTTTTTTTGATATTTAGTTGAAGATGAGAGTTGAAATTAAGCTGGTTGTCAATTTGGACACCAAGTAACTTAGTTTCGGACACTAGTTCTAGAATTGAGTTGTTTTGACTTATAATCAAGAAGTTGTTTGTATTGAAGGGAGTAGTTTTAGAGGGGGTAAATACCATAAGTTTGGTTTTAGAGGCGTTTAGAGCTAGGTGGTTTGTTTTCATCCAATGCTCAGTAATTGAGAAAGCTTCTTGTGTGAGCTTTAGAAGCTTAGGGACAGATGAGGCAGAGCAAATAATGGTAGAATCGTCAGCATATTGGATAATGTCAGAGAATGGGATAGATTTATGAAAATCATTTATAAATATGTTAAAGAGGAGAGGACCAAGTATGGAGCCTTGGGGAACTCCGGTGGGGGTATTGAGAAAAGAGGAAGTGGCTTTTTTCCATTTTACAGCTTGGTGTCTGTTTGACAGGTAGCTGGAGAACCAGTTTAAAGAGGAAGGAGAAAGGTTAAGGTTGGAAAGTTTAGTTAGGAGCAGACTGTGTGAGATAGTATCAAAGGCCTTAGAAAGGTCAAGTAGTAGGGTGGAGACAATTTTCCCGGAATCACGTGCTTTATTGATGGTTTCAAGAAAGGAGAGGAGGGCTGTCATGGTGCTATGGTTTGGCCTAAAGCCATGTTGTGTAGATGTAAGAAGGTTATTTTCTAAAAGATATGGTAGTAGTTGAAGTTGGACACATTTCTCTAGTAGCTTAGAAATGGGGGACAGGATAGCAATTAGTGGAAGTTGTTAACACTGCAGTTTTTTCCACCTTTATGGTGTGGGATGATGAAGGCTTGTTTCCAGAGTTGGGGCACTGTACATTCCAGGATTGAGCGGTTGATGAGAATGCTTATGGGATAGGCAATTCCATCAGCAGCTATGCTTAGGAAGTATGAGGGGATGTTATCAGGTGCATTAGTGCCGAGCTTCAGTTTTCGAAGGAGTTTCTTTATTGTAGAAGTGGATATAGGTTTTAATGAGAAGGGAGCAGAGTGGGGAGGGAAAGTATTTGATACTGGTAAGGATGATGAGGAAGTTAGAGTGGGTGAAGAGTTAGTAGCTGGGAATGGGGAAGTAAGAGAAGTGCATGGTGGTGTTTTTGCAGGAGAGGGTGAGGGGGTATTGGATGATAAGGTGGAAGTAGAAAAGGAGGAAGTTAGTTTGCTAATAGAGTCAATGAAGAAGGAGTTAAATTGAGTAGCCAAGTCTAGGTCTGGGGCATTTGGATCAGGGGTGGGGGTTTGTGGTTTGCTAGGGTTAAGGAGGGTAGAGATTCCTTTCCAGAATCTCTGTGGATTTGTTTTATTATTGTTTTGAAGGGTAAAGAAATAATTTTGTCTGTCAGAGATAGTAAGCTTTTTTACTTTGTTTCGCAGTGTTCTGTATTCAATGTGGGATTTGGTGGTCTTAATTTTCTGGTAAAGTGCCCAGGCTTTATCTCTGAGGCGCATGGCTGCTAATGTATTTTTGGTAATCCACGGCAGAGTTATTTTTTATTCGCTTTGTCCTTAAGGGAGCTTGGGAATCAAGTATCTTTAAGAATGTAGAGTTAAAGTGGGAGACTGCATCATCTAAGGATAGTGTCTTTAGATTGTTCCAATTAATCGCTTTTAGAGAATTTGAAAAGTTTGTTGGGTTGAAATTTTTGTGGTTGCGGGTAGTAATATAAGTGTGGGGGAATTGAGAGATGCAGGGGAGTCGATAAGTGAAGATGGGCAAATGATCACTTAGAGCGTCGGGAAGAATACCGCTGTCAGAGTGATAGTGTGGGTGTGAGACAAGGATCCAATCTAATATACTGCCACAGGAAAGGTTTTTGGATGGACGAGTTACTTCGTTGATTAGCTGGGAGAAGTTATATAGGTTAATGTTAAGGGGGTTGGTTGGAGATTGAATGGAGGTCCAATTGATATTTACATCACCTAAAATTATGGTTTCATTACTAATGTTGTTGGAGAGCCAAGAGAGGATGTCTTCTAATGTAGAGATATTGTCACCAGGGGGGATATAGAGAGATACAAGACATATGTGTTTATGCTTGTTGACTTGTAGGAGGGTGAGGAGTATTTCAGAATTGTTGAATTGTGGAATAGGTTTGTCGTAGGGGGTAATTAACAAGGATGTTGAAAATAAGAGAGCTACACCACCGCCTTTTTTGTGGGACCTGTCTTTTCTAATGATAGAGTAGTTAGGTGGAATTATTTCGGAGTCTTTTATAGAGGGTTTTAGCCATGTTTCTGAGATAGATAGGATGTCAGGTTTATTATATGTGAGCCAGGCATGGAGGGTTGCTATTTTGTTGACTATGCTTTGGGAGTTTAAAGAAGTAAGTAATAAAGGCTTGTGTATGGTGGTAGAGGTAAAGGGGCCTGGGTTGGGATGAATATCGCCTGATAAGAGACAGGAAGCTAGGTGAAAGATGTGTTTGGAGAGGTAATTAAGTAGTTTAGTAAAAGAGTTGGGTACTGTTGTGGTGGTGAAGGGGTTTTTCGTAGTAGTGGGGATGGAGAGGTTAGGAGAAATGAGTAATTTGTAGGAGAAGAAATAGTGTTGTTTTATAGGAAATAGATGGGGAGAGATAGGTGAGTGTGAGTATGAGAGGGGGGAAGTTTGAAGGTCGGTTGTGTGATAGAGACGTGAATGGTGGCACTTTCTAGGTTGAGTGAGGTAGTGAAGATAGGAAAGGTTTAGAAATAATAATAGTAAAATAGAGATAGATGAAGGTTTTAAAAGCATGATGATCAAGGTTACTTAGTTAGTAGTAAGCTAAATGAATTAAGTATGTTTTTAAAGGTAAATATAGGAGGATGTGGTGGTATAGGCGAAGACTGTAGTGGGGAGTGCAGAGTTAAGAAGGAGGTGGTAGAAAAGGTAGAAAGCTGGTGTAAGTGGAAAGATAGGTTCAGTTATCAGAGTTAAAGTGTAGATCTGGAGTGTGATGATGTAGTTAATTAGAGGGTGTGGTAACAAGGAGGTGAATAGAAGATACTGGGTGTGTCAAGGGTATTGGTGATGGATTGGTGTAGGGAGGAAGTGGGTGTGGTAAGAAGAGGAAATATAGCTAGAGGTGCTGGGGGCGGGTGGGAATTGGGGGCAGGGTAGGGGAGCGGAGTGAGCCCGCAGGGCGAACGGAGCGGGAAAGAATAGGAGAAGGATGAGAGCCAATCAGTGGAGCTTAGATTGCAGGAAAATAAGCTGTAAGAGGGTAAGTAAGGTTCTGGATGTGATAGGTGGAGTGGGCTGAGAGTTCGGTGAGAGATGAAAGTAAAGGCTAGTAAGGGGAGAAAGCAAGGAGTAAGTAAAGTAATGGAATATCAGTGGGGAGGGGTAGCCTCTTGTGGTGAGTGTAGAAGTACACTAGGTCACTAGGGCAGTGAATGGGCTAAAGAGGATTGAATGGGAAGGAGCCTGTAAGGATTAGAGAAATTAGAATGAGGGTGAGAGTAGAGAGGCAAAGATAAGAGGGGTATAGGCCACTGGCTGTCCTGGCGGGGAGATGGCGTACACAAATAGCAACAAGGAGTAAAAAATTACAGAAGCTTGGTAGCAGCAGATACACGTACTTCCACAATGTCCTTTGGGTAGACTTGCTTGAACCTTCCCAGCAGGGGTTAAGACAGCAGAGAGGTAAATATTGCGGACCACAGAACAATGGAAGAATCTGATGACTTTAGTTGGGTATAAGTATCCACCCAGGCGAGGTCCCAAGGGGAATATGCAGGGTAAAAAACAGCTGGAGAGAGGAGAAAAAATAGAGAGAGGATTAATAAATGTGTAATAGTAACAGCGTGTATTCCATAGTAGTAGTGATAGACAGGTAAGGAAGTAGTGTTGGCACAATATACTAAAAATGAAGCAAATAAAGGCTAAGTATAGAATGTAACAAGGAGTCTATCGCAATGGTTAAATAAACAGTGAAATGTTGTGAACAAGATACATTTACCAATAGATACAATTTGGAATAGAGTCAAACAATAAAGGTTAAATATACAGTGGGATACTGTAGGCTAGGTACAAGTTGGTGTACAACTGGGCTCTGTATCAAATTCAATTTAAAAAAGACAAAACAATGTCATCAAAAAAAGTCAGTTCCAACAGTAGGCACTTATTAATAAACACCATACTCTTGATAGTACTACTTCTAAGCAGGAAAAACACCTTGCTAGGTCACTGCAGCAGCATTTAGCCAGGTGCGTATGAAGACACATGCACGTGGAAGCTGGCGTGTTGCGCAGTCAGTAATAAAGTAAATGCTTCGACCTTTAACAAAAACAGTATTTAAACGGTGCCTTTTTCTCTCCTGGTACCTTGGTATGCCCAACAACAGTAGTTAGTCAAGCGCTTAAGGAATAACATATGCACGTGTATGACGGCATATTATGCAATCAGTAACTGATATCTGTAGAATATTTCAACAGGAGCGGGATGCAACACAATATAGCGTAGTAGCATGTGGGCCCTTCTGACTATAACAGTATATTAGCAGTAACCCTTTCTAACAAACAACCAGGCATTACTCATCAGTGTACTCTTTAAACAGCAGGAGCGTAAGAGCGCTCGACAACAGCAGTCGCTAGAATTAAGTAAAGGCTGTTGATTATACAAAAACAAAATAAGCAGGTATTGAGCGCTGCAAATGCAAGAGCACTGATTCAATGCAGTGATCCCTCCAAGCAAGATATTTAATATAAGCATTAATAGTCGTTGCACTCCTTAACAACAGGAGGGTAAAGATACTATAAAACGTCAGTCGCTAAAGAATAAATACAGCTGTTAGGATATGACTAAAACCAGGAATATACAGATAATGAGCGTAGCAAGCCTTTGAGCCTTTATCCTGAACTGCTATCTTGTGCGATAAACTCTATGAATAGACACTGTTAGTATGAGCAAACATTTCAAGCTGCTTGTCGCATTTTAGTAAAAATGCGTTCCTAGCACAGCAGGAGCGTTAAAACATCCAGGAACAGCTGTCGCTAGTTAAAGAAAGAATGCATAGCATAGAACTTTTATGGCAGAAACCAGAATATACAGGGAATGAATGAATCCAATCTTTTAGCCTCTATCCAGAACGTTAACTTATGGAATAAACTCTACATACAGACGCTGTTAATATAAACAAACCTTTTAAGCTGAGTATCGCATTATAGTATAAAAATGCGTTCCGTAACACAGCAGGAGTGTTAAAACACCCAAGAAATGCAGTCGCTAGTTAAAGAAATGATGCATAGCATGGAACATTTATGGCTATCAGGTCTGTGTACCTTAAGGGATATTCCCGATACTTGCGTACAAATAACACATGGAGTACTTACAAACGGAGCACACTCCTAGCCAGGTACATACAGCAGCCAAGGATGGGTAGGATTCAAAGATGGCGCCCAAAGGTGAGGGGAGGTTAAATAACCTCTAGACGGATGTGGAGGGAGGGGGGAGGAACAGGGAAGTGAGCTAACAGGGAAAGGAGGTATGTCTACTATGTAAGGGGAGGAGTCTCACAGAGTAAGGAGCAAGCTGGAGGGTGGCAGAGGAAGTCAGAAGTAGGGTTGGATGATACGTGAATGAGATAAGGTAGAAGAGAGGAAGGCTAGTTAGATATGAGGGATAGAAAAAGAGCAGGAAAGAATAGGAGAAGGATGAGAGCCAATCAGTGGAGCTTAGATTGCAGGAAAATAAGCTGTAAGAGGGTAAGTAAGGTTCTGGATGTGATAGGTGGAGTGGGCTGAGAGTTCGGTGAGAGATGAAAGTAAAGGCTAGTAAGGGGAGAAAGCAAGGAGTAAGTAAAGTAATGGAATATCAGTGGGGAGGGGTAGCCTCTTGTGGTGAGTGTAGAAGTACACTAGGTCACTAGGGCAGTGAATGGGCTAAAGAGGATTGAATGGGAAGGAGCCTGTAAGGATTAGAGAAATTAGAATGAGGGTGAGAGTAGAGAGGCAAAGATAAGAGGGTATAGGCCACTGGCTGTCCTGGCGGGGAGATGGCGTACACAAATAGCAACAAGGAGTAAAAAATTACAGAAGCTTGGTAGCAGCAGATACACGTACTTCCACAATGTCCTTTGGGTAGACTTGCTTGAACCTTCCCAGCAGGGGTTAAGACAGCAGAGAGGTAAATATTGCGGACCACAGAACAATGGAAGAATCTGATGACTTTAGTTGGGTATAAGTATCCACCCAGGCGAGGTCCCAAGGGGAATATGCAGGGTAAAAAACAGTTCCACAATGTCCTTTGGGTAGACTTGCTTGAACCTTCCCAGCAGGGGTTAAGACAGCAGAGAGGTAAATATTGCGGACCACAGAACAATGGAAGAATCTGATGACTTTAGTTGGGTATAAGTATCCACCCAGGCGAGGTCCCAAGGGAATATGCAGGGTAAAAACAGTTCCACAATGTCCTTTGGGTAGACTTGCTTGAACCTTCCCAGCAGGGGTTAAGACAGCAGAGAGGTAAATATTGCGGACCACAGAACAATGGAAGAATCTGATGACTTTAGTTGGGTATAAGTATCCACCCAGGCGAGGTCCCAAGGGGAATATGCAGGGTAAAAACAGTTCCACAATGTCCTTTGGGTAGACTTGCTTGAACCTTCCCAGCAGGGGTTAAGACAGCAGAGAGGTAAATATTGCGGACCACAGAACAATGGAAGAATCTGATGACTTTAGTTGGGTATAAGTATCCACCCAGGCGAGGTCCCAAGGGGAATATGCAGGGTAAAAAACAGTTCCACAATGTCCTTTGGGTAGACTTGCTTGAACCTTCCCAGCAGGGGTTAAGACAGCAGAGAGGTAAATATTGCGGACCACAGAACAATGGAAGAATCTGATGACTTTAGTTGGGTATAAGTATCCACCCAGGCGAGGTCCCAAGGGGAATATGCAGGGTAAAAAACAGAAACGGAGCACACTCCTAGCCAGGTACATACAGCAGCCAAGGATGGGTAGGATTCAAAGATCGTGCGTAAATGGCCGTGCCTTCATTGAAGGTTGAGCGTCGAGCTGGCACCTCGGCGTTTCATAACAAAATCTACTGCCAATCATTAGCGAACCGGAGTTCCGCTGTGGTGACCCCTTACCGGGAAAAAGCCAAAAGACAAACAACAACTGTGTTCTTAACCCTTAAACTGAGTAGCATAGTTTGGTTACAGATTTGCTGCATCTAGAGCTGTCTGTTTTTGCCTTATGTGTTTCTGGCAACCATCTTGTGTTTGTCTTCTGTGTTTCTGGCAAACATCTTGTGTTGGTAGGGGCCTATCTCTTCTGCTAGTGAGAATAGCAGGGCTGCCTGGACCTTGTCTGGCACAAGCGGATTGGTAGAGAAAGGAACTAGCAGGATAGGCTAAATTTCTGTGTTACTAGAATCTTCTATTTTTTGTGATATTTAAACCCTGTGTTTGAGCTGTTTGGGGCAAGTTTGTACAGCATGCACCATAGCTGCACTGTTTTTATCCCATTGCGAGATATTCCACCTACAAATTTTCCTTTAGTAGCACTTGTGTAATCACCTAGTAGTACTCTTAGACCTTCCACCATTTACCCTCTTAGCTCTCTCTGACCTCTCTCCCTCAGATTCTGACAAATATGGAAGGACAATTTTTTACATTTTTTTCTGCCAGTCTGGTTGATATGGGCATCATGAGACAGTGTAGCAACTGCCTCATGTACATGGACAACCCTCTACTGCTACCATCTAGGAACACAATTTGTGAGAGATGCAATTACATTAAGAACCTAGAGTCTGTGCTGTCTCCCTCACAAGTTAGTTTATCTGGCAGTGAAAAGGTTGTCAGCACAAACACCACACCTACACAACAGAAACCCATATATGCTGAGGTCCTCAACAAAAACATACCCAAACAAGAGAGACCTCCGAGGCAAAAATACATCCGAACTCCACTACCCACCACACCACACATTGTCCACACACCTGTGTCTCACAGCCATTAAGGCCTAGACATTAACCTAACATATTAGTCATAGGAGACTTCCATTGAGAGATGCACAGATGTGCCCCTCACCAGGCTGGATAAGGAGAAAGTCACGGTTAGTAGTCTGTCAGGTGCCAGAGTCCACCATATCACCCATGCACTCAAGTCTCCCAACAACAGGTACTGTTATGACTTTGTCATAGTCCATGTTGCCATAAATGACTTGAGACGTACCTCCCTGGACTATTATGTAGAGAGACATGATCAAGCTCGCTGAATGCGTTTCCCAGGCAGGTATGTTGCTAGCCTTGAGCAGCATTCTACCATCACCCAGAATGATGCCTTAGTACAAACAAAAATAACTGACTTTAACAATTGGCTTAGTTTCTGGTGTCATTCCAAGGGGATCCAGTACCTGACAGCCTAGGAAGACATAATCGACAAAGCATGATGCTTTGCCAGAGATGGCCTGCACCTGTCTCCCTTGGGCTTCAGGCTTCTGGCAAAGGCTGTTGCCTCCACCATAGTGCCTTTTTAGGCAATGCCATGAGGTCAAAATTAGTAACATGAAAATTTCATCAAAACAGAAATGAAAGGTAATGCTGCTAAATGCTAGGAGTCTAAACATGAAACTGCACTCATTGCAAGCATTCTTAACCCTGGAAGATGCTGACATTTGTGCAGTCACAGAAACCTGGTTCAAACCTGCGGAGAGCACCCCAGTCATACCAGGTTACTCATCCTATCATACATTCAGACCTCAAACCGTGAGCAGCAAAGTAAAAAGAGATAGAGTTGCAATATGTATAAAAGACATACACACCTCCAGTCTAGTCAAACAGTATGTTGTACAGGAGACACTCCAGGTGCAGTTAACCATTGACATGATCCCTATACACATCATAGCTAGCTACAGGCCCCCAACTCTGACTCAAGATGCCCACTCCACCTATCTGGACCTCTTCGAATTTATCAAGATTCAACCCTTTACCTTGATCCTCTGTGACTTTAACTATCCAAACAAAGACTGGAAGAACTACTCGTGCCAAAACACAAATGCCCAGAGATTCCATTATTTCGTCAATGCAAATGCCTTCGACCAGCTGGTCGACACCCCCTCAATAGGTGATAATATCTTGGACTTGGTATTAACCAACATGAGTAACCACTGCAGCATCCCTACAGTGTCATCCTCCTTGGTAAGAACCGACCACAGATCTGTCACTTTTGAAGTTACCATCTCCTCTGACAAACTTCTCCAAAGCTGATACAACCTCCTGAGAGAAGGTACAAACAGCTTCACAGCTTCCTCCCCCTCCATAGGAACTGGCACATATGTCCAAACCTACACCAAAGTACTATACGAGCATTTATATAGTTGCATGGAATCAGGAACACCCGATAGGGCAAAATCATCCTCCTCAAGGAAGAGTAAACTTGTCTGGTGGACATCTACAATAAATAAACTTTATAATAAAAGGAAAAAACAAATTGCTGTCCAGGACCAATAAGGAGCAGGTGCGTAATTGGAAGCAATCTCTCCTTAGTCTGAGCAAGCAAATAAGAGCACTAGTGAAATCCTCCAAAGCAAACTTCGAGTCCAAACTGGCCACATGTACTAAAGACAATCATAAGGCCTTCTTCACATACAGTGGATATAAAAAGTGTACACACCCCTGTTTAAATGCCAAGTTTTTGTGATATGAGACAACAATAAATCATTTCAAAATTTTTCACACCTTTAATGTGACCTATAACCTGTACAATTCAATTGAAAAACAAATTTGTTAGGGGAAAAAAATATAAAAAAATAAAAAACATACAGTAAGCTGGTTGCATAAGTGTGCACACCCTTAAACTAATATTTTGTTGAAACACCTTTTGATTTAATTACAGCATTCAGTCTTCTTGGGTAGGTGTCTACCAGGATAGCTCATCTTGACTTGGCAGTATTTACCCACTCTTCCTTGCAAAAGTGCTCCAAATCTGTCAGATTGTGAGGGCATCTCTTTTGCACAGCCCTCTTCAGGTCACCCCACAGATTTTCTATTCGATTAAGGTCTGGGCTCTGGCTGGGCCATTCCAAACATAGCTGGCCTTAGGCATAAGCCAACTAGGCAGCCGCCTAGGGCGCCGCTCTAGCAGGTGCACTTTTCCAGTATTTATTTGGTGTAGGTAGACCAGGATGGGGGTAGGTGGGTGGCATGGGGTGGTGCAGTGGACCCCTTTTGCCAAGGACACCAGTTGACCTAAAGCTGCTGCTTATTCTAAAGCTTTAATTTTCTTCTGGAAAAACCATTCTTTTGTTGATTTGGATGTATGCTGGGGTCATTGTTGTGTTGAAAGCTGAAATTCCTTTTAGTTTTTCTAGCAGACACCTGAAGGTTTTGGCAGAAAAGAGATTGGTATTTGGAACTGTTCATAATTCCCTCCACCTTGACTAAACCCCAGTTCCAGCTGAAGAAAAGCAACCCCAAAGCATGATACTGCCACTACCATGCTTCACCATGGGGATGGTGTTCATTTGGTGATGCAAAGTGTTTTTGCGCCAGAAGTACCTTTTGGAATTGTGGCCAGAAAGTTCAACCTTGGTCTCATCAGACCTTAACACATTTTCCCACATGCTTTTGGGAGACTTGATGTATTGTTTTGCAAATTTTAGCCAGGCCTGGATGTTTTTCTTTGTAAGAAAAAGCTTCCGTCTTGCAACCCTACCCCATAGGCCAGGCGTATGGAGAATACGAGAGATTGTTGTCAAATGTAGTACACAACCAGTACTTGTCAGAAATTCCTGCAGCTCCTTCAGTGTTGCTGTAGGTCTCTTGGCAGCCGCCCTGACCAGTTTTTGTCTTGTCTTTTCACCAATTTTGGAGGGATGTCCAGTTCTTTGCAACGTCATTGTTGTCCCATATTTTCTCCACTTTTTGATGACTATCTTTGTGTTCATATCCAATGCAATTTTTTGTACCCTTCTCCTGACTGATAACTTTCAACAATGGAATCCCCTTAATGCTTTGTAAGCTCTCTGCGAACCATGGCTTTTACTGCAGCAGGCAACTGAGTAAATGTCAGGAAAATCCTACTAGAACAGCTGAACTTTATTTGGGCGTAATCAGAGTCTCTTTAATTGATGGCAGATGTGTACCCAAGAAGACTAAATGCTGTAATTAAATCAAAACGAGCTTCAACAAAGTATTAGTTTAAGGGTGTGCACACTTATGCAACCAGCTTATTGTACGTTTTATATTTTTCCCCTAACAGATTTGTTTTCAATTGAATTGTACAGGTTATAGGTCACTGTAAAGGAGAGAAAAGTTCTGAAATGATTTATTGTGGTCTCATTTTTTTATATCACAAAAACCTGGCATTTTAACAGGGGTTTGTGCACTTTTTATATCCACGGTCTCAAAGGAAGCACTCAGATCTGGTGGTCAAGGACACCACATACACTAACGCCGTAGATATAGCCAACCTGCTGGCAAATAGTTTCAATGAAAACTTTACCCCTCTGTCCCCCCATCAGTAAATCAGGACATCCCCACCTCCCTTTTATCTCTAGGGAGCAAGTCATCACTGCCCTCTGAAAGGGAAAAAATACAGCCATTATGGGACCCGATAACATCCCACTCTGCATCCTACATGAACTCGGGCAGGAATTTGCAGCACCATTAGGCACCTTATTCAACCAAAGCCTGAGTACCAGCTTTGCCCCAGCCTAGTGGAAAATGGCTACTGTTATCCCTTTGCACAAAGGTGGAGTATCCACCAATCAAAGAAATTATAGACCTATCAGCGTAACTAGCCTGATCTGCAAGGCCATGGAGCGGATTGTCATTGACCTCAGGGTCCGAATGGAGAAATGTTAAGTCAGCAAGCAAAGGAGAGTAGTATTGCTGAAATTGAATTAATCCTGAAGTCTTGGTGAGTGCCTTCAAGAAGTGACCCTGTTTTTCACAAAATCTCACCAAAACAGCACTGACATATAGACTGCATTTATATAGCATATATCATGGACAGAAGTGGGCCAAAAATAATAAAAGATAGCTGGGTGCACAAGACCCAGGATAAAAAAGTGCCCAGTCCTGGTAGGCATACTTGGGTCCAGGCCAGGCCCAGGGGGGAATGACCCCCTGTTGTAGAAGGAAGTGACAGTTCACAAAAATCACAAAAACTGATAGGCCAAAGAAGACCCATAAAGACGATAGAGTGGACTATTGAGGATAAGAAAGACATTGTGTATTTTTACTGTTATGCGAAAAGCTCAGAATTTCCAGACACAAAATATACAAAAAGATTAGGAGAGAAATTAGAGGAAAGAAAGATACTTCAAGGAAAAACTGTCAGAAACCTCAAATAAAAATTTATGTTCATTAATGCAACAGATTTGTAAAAAACAGTATGCAGACCAAGAAACTTTGATCTGTTTGGAAAAAGAAGCATCTGAGGAAGTGTGAAAATATAAACAAAACCTAGAGGTTTTTGAAAAGTTTAAAAAAGAAATATGGACATGGGAAAGAGAGAAAGATTTGATATGGTGCAATATTTATGCAAAGCCAAATGCCAAATTAATCAATATAAAAAAGAAAAAAGGAAGCCCCAAAGATATTCGAAGAGCAATACTGGCAAAGGCATCCAGATATGGAAAATTTCACAATAAAAAAATATCACAAAGAGGGAATGTAAAAAAGAAGATTAGTAAAGTAAAAGTTAAAAAAAATAGAAGTTGAAGTTATGGAGTGCCTGCAAAGTGAAGGATTTGGTGTAGAAGATCTAACACAGGTTACATTACAACTTGATGGAATGAGTCCCCAAAATAAGGAGAAACAGAAAGATCAAGACGCATCTGAAGAAGAAATATGGACATGGGAAAGAAAAACAATTTAATATGATGTAATATCTATGTAAAGGAGAAAGCAAAACTAATCAATACAAATAGAGCAGCATCAAAGATATTTGAAGAGAAATACAAGCAAATGAGTCTAGGCATGGAAAACTTTACAATACAAAAAAATAAGTGGAAAAGTAGGAAAGGAGGTTAATAATGGAGAAATTAAAGAAATAGAAACCGAGGTTATGGAGTACCTGCGAAGTGATGGATTCAGTGCAGAAAATCTAATTCAGAAAGCACCACAACAGGATAAAGTAATGGACATGCAGATTAAGGGGAAACCAGTGGAACAGGAAGCAATTGGTCAGGTGCCGAATGAAGATATTTTGGAGCCTTCCACAGGAAACCAGTATAAATGTTCACTTCAAGCTGGACAGCAAGGAACAGGAAACTGTGGAAACTCTGACGCAGTCAATGTTGAGGAGTGATAAGCCAGTCAGTTCCCAACTGACAGAGCAACGGATTGCATGGGATGAAATTGAAGAGAATGTGCCACAGGAAGATGCTATAGAACTTTCTATAGACTGCCCGGAGGAAATGGAAAACAAAAAATGTGCCCTCAGTTTAGAAGAAAATGAGCTAAGAGAAAAATTGCTTGATCTAATAGAGATAGGTAGGCATTATTAAGATCAATGAAGAAAATAGACTGCAGAAGGTCAATAAAACTCAAAACGTCAGAAGTTTGATAAGACAAATGAACACAGTAATTAGGACTCTCCATAGAGATTCATGCGCTATAACAAAAGTAAACAGGATATATTACTGTGCAGCTAAATTAGTAACTGATAAAGTTCTACCACAAGAACACAGGGTAGTGAGGGAAAGGAAGGGGAGAAACTGTATGCTGGCATGGAAGTATCAAATAGAGAAAACTTTAAAGCAATTAAGACAAGAAGTGCAACTGTTAGAAGAGTGTAGAAAAGGGAACAGCTCAACAAAAATGCTTAGAAAGATAGAGATGATAAACGCAATGTGCCGTATTAGAACAGATCAGGATCTGTCATGCACAATTGCAAATAAATTAAAAAAATCTCGGCACAGGAAAAACTTAGAAGATATGCAGATAAATATAAAGGCAAAATACAAAATAAGCAATTTATTGATGACCCAAAAAAACGTTTTATAGAGAATTGGGAAACAAGGTAAAAGGAATTGAAAGACCGCAAAATAAAAATAGATATATTTTGGAGAAGTATTTATGAGGATTCTGTGGAACATAACAAAGATGCTAAGTGGTAGAAGAAGTAAAAGAAAAACTAAGAAATTTAAAGGTACAGGATATGACATGGGATGAATTAATAGCCAGAGAGTTTAAAACAAAGGTAAGAAAAGCCTCTAACTGGAAAACCCCAGGCCCAGATGCAGAACCTAACTTCTGGTTAAAATTATTAACATCTTTGCACAAAGATTTACCCATGAATAAGAACTATTTATATGCGCACCCCGAACAGACACCTACCTGGCTAACAACAGGAGAAACAATGCTCCTACTTAAGAGTGAACCTGCAAGCTACCCTAAAAATTATAGACCAATAACTTGCCTTCTGACAACGTATATAAACTACACACAGGAATTGATGCTGACAGTTTATAGTCATTTAGAAGAAAACTCATTTATGGCAATAGAACAAAAGGGCAGTAAAAGAAACTCGTATGGAAAAAGGATCATTTGTTGTTAAATAAAATCCTAGTGAGAACTATAAAAACGGGAAGAATGCAAGTATGGCATGGATTGACTACAAAAAGCATTTGATAGTATCCCACATTCATGGATAACAGAGTGCTTAAAAATGTATAAGATACATCCTACACTGATCGACTACATTACAGTGACCATGAAACAGTGGCAGATCACTTTGTAATTAAGCCATGATAAAAGACAAATTATTATTCCAGCGATAAAAATTCAAAGGGGGATATTCCAGGGTGACTCTTTGTCACTACTGCTCTTTTGTCTTGCTCTTAACCCATTAAGCTGTCACCTTAGGTCATGGCTATAATTTGGGTCCCAGAAAACAACAAAGTGTAAAGACTTTTCATTTTCTCTTTATCGATGATTTAAAACTGTATAGCTTATCAGATGAGGAACTGAAAGCATAACTGCAAGTTGTCAAAACTTTTTCAGATGATATAAGAATGTCATTTGGTCTTGATAAATGTGCAAAAGCAACCTTTAAAGCAGGAAAACTGCACCACCAAGAAAACATCAGTTTGGGACAAGAATGTGATATAAAAGAGCTTGAGCAAGAGGGAGTGTATAAATATTTGGGAACTGATGAAGGATCAACAGTAAAGCACGAACAAAGGTGAATGAAACTTGGTAAGGAGTACTTTAGAAGACTTAAATTAATCCAGAAAACAGCATTGACATCTAGGAACAAAATTCAAGCTATAAACCAATTTGTGCTCTTCCTGTCCTAACTTACAGTTTTGGAGTGATTGATTCGCCCCAAAACGTGTTGTATAGATTAAACAGGAAAACAAGAAGGAATGCTTCATGCTCACCAAATGATTTATAAAAATCAGTGCATACAAAGATTATATATTCCCCATTCTGAAGGAGGGATGGGCATTTTTTAAATTGATTACATGTATAGATCTGCAATCATGGAACTGCACACGTATCTGCTGACCTCACAAGACCTGAACGTAGTGAAAGTTTTGAAACATGAGGAGTATAAATCTACAATGACTTCTCTGCTTAGTCTAGCAGAAGCATATCAGTGTCAAGCAGGAAAGGAAATCAAACCAGAAGTAGATAAAAATCAGGCAGCAACTGAATGTGCCAAAAACAAAAGAAAGAATGTAAGGTAAGGGACCAGATGAGAAGTCAAGAAATGCGGAAAAGGCATAAATATGGTTACAAGTATAGAAAACTTCTGTAAGAACCTCATGTTGATCAGGAGCGAATGCAGGAATAGTTAAGGAGAGGTGAACTCAAACCAAGAGATGAAAGGTTAATGTTGGCGGCCCAAGATAGTGGGCTTATGTACACGTTGGTTTACAAAGTTCATTGAACATGTGGGAGAAACAGACAAATGTAGGTTTTGTAAAACCGAATTGGAAACAGTCGCACACCTTGTTGCTGGTTGTGATATACTAATGGCAGAAGGACTGTATATTGAAAGGCATAATAATGTGTCAAGACTGTTGCACTGGGGATTGTGCAAACATTATGGTATTGAATTTACTGGAAACATGAGCCACAAAGCATCACAGAAAACGATGAAGTCTGTATCACATGGGATCACGCATTACCAACAGTTCAAAAGATAGATGCTAGAAAAACAGATATAGTGGTCTATGAAAAGAAGACATAAGTGACATTGATCATTGAAATTGACACACATGGTGACTACAGTGTCTTGCATACAGAGAGAGAGAGAAAGACAGTTATAAAATATTGGGATTTGCAGGCAGAAACTAGAGCAATGCGGAGGAAAGATACTCACAGTTCCAGTAGTAGTAGGAGCAATGGGTTTTATAAAAAAGATTCTAAAATTGTATTTAGATATGTTACTAGTAAATGTAACCCCATACAAATTGCAGGAGGAGTCATTATTGGGCACATTGCGGGTGCTGCGAAGAGCACTTCTGGTTGACATCAAATATTGAAACAATATTCATTTCATGAACTATAATTGTACTTTGACTTAGGAATGGGGTCCATTCCCGTCACGGTATTAGAAACCCAAAAGAATTGGAAAAATTAAAAGAGGGACCTCATTAACAAGGACATTGGCAACCTCCAAACACTCAATCCCACACAGTTTGGTTTCATCAAGGGACGATCATGCCTGTTGAATTTGGTTGAGTTCTTTGAGACAGTTACCAAAGCCACAGACGAAGGGAAGACAGTGCATACCACCTACCTTGATCTGGCCAAAGCCTTTGATACTGTTCCATACTCAAGTATAATAGATAAACTTTCTCAACTAGGCATCAATCCATCTGTTACCAGATGGGTAGCAAACTGGCTCACTGATGGAACTCACCTAGTCAAAACTGGGGAAGCCGCCTCAACAGACCCATAATGAGTGGTGTACCCAGGGATCAGTATTGGTGCCTTTGTTGTTTGGGGTATAATTTTTCTGAGTTGCAGCCCAAAACCAGTGGGCTATGACTAACCAAGTTTGCTGATGACTGCAAGCTGGGTGCTGTCATCAATTCCCCTAGTGATGTGGACATCCTCTAAGAAGGTGTCACCCAAACAAATGACTGGTGCCAGAAACAGGGCCATAAATGATCACATTAATAGCAAGGTCCTACACATGCAATCATTAGTGAGGGATTTGGGCACCCAGGTTGATAACATACTGACTTGACCACCATATTGCCTCCATTGTACAGAAAACTTTCTACATGGCCCACCTCATTAGTAAGGGCATCGCCTCCAGGGACAAGGAGGTCATAACATCCTTGTATTCTTCCCTTACAAGACCCATTATTAAGTACACTGCCTCTTTCGGCATGTACCTCACAAAGCACATGCAGCAGCTAGAGAAACCACAGAAGTTCCTCACCAGCAGAATCCAGGGCTTCAAACATCTACCCTACACAGATAGGCTAAAAGTCCTGTTCCTGTACTCAGTCTCATACAGACTCCTCAGAGATAACCTCTGTCTGGCATACAAAGCAATCTCAGACCCCGCCTTGATGGGACTGCTGCATATCTGCAAGTCAAGCTCCACTCGAGTAACCCGTACATGCGACCTCAACCTGGTCTGTGGCATCAATAGGACTTGTTGGTGGGACAGATTTGTGTCCCAGAGACTCCCCCTTCTGTGGAATAGACTCCCTCTTCACATCAAGCAGAGTACTTCATTAACCCTTTTTAAGCACAACCTGTATAACTGGATGGGGAACAGAAAATACACCCCTGGGATTCCACCTGTGTCCCTGCTGGACAGGGGCATCAGGTGCTGACTTGTCAGAACATGGGCTAAATTCTTGGCTAGGCTTGTAAGGGCGTCAGGGCCAATAGCCTAGTAACTTCCTTTGATCCTATGACTTCAGTAATCGTGTATTGTAGAGTAAAGGCATTAACATTCACTTGCACCTGGATGACTGTCTCATTCAGGCTGTATCCCAGAAGGAGCTGGAAAGGGCTGTGTAGTTCACCAAGGTTGGTTTCCAGACTCTGAACTCAATCTGAACCTATCAAAATCATAGCTAATCTGCTCCCAACAAATCCAGTTTCTGGGAGTCCTTCCAGGTACTGCATAGCACAGGTAATTCTTTCTCTTACAGGTGTTATTCCTGACATCCTGTTTCACTTCCATACAACAGCAAAGTCAGATTAATGTCAAGGAGAGTACTGGGTTTAAATTTTATTATGAATTTTAAAGGTCGCCTAAAAGGGAGACCCATATGGTGCAACCATTACGTCAGTGACAGTTTGTTCAACTGTTATATGAATATTTTAAATGTCTTTGATTTAGTGTGATTTTTTTTGTCACTACATCATTTAGAAATTCTAATGGTTAACTTTGTGTGTTCTTAATATGAATATTTAAGTAGTAGTTTCCCTTTGACCATTAGTGTGAAGTCTGTACTGTATTGCGTAATAGAGATGAAAGCAGTCATGCCATGTGTTAAAGTTTTTAAACAAGTAGTTTTTCTGTTGTCTGTCTGATTTCAGTAGTTGCCTTCAGTCTACATTTGTGAATGCTAGAATTCGTATTTAGATGGGATTTAAAATACGTCACAGCAAGGCACAGTGTCAAAGTTCAGTGCCAGAGTAATGTCAGCCAGGTTGTTGTAGAAAAAAAAAATTAGTAGGTTGGTGAGATATGAGCATCTATTCATAAGCACTTGACTAATGTTAGCCAGGTGCTTAAATGGCAATGAAAAGAGGCTGAGCAAAACCTTCTCAAAATATTTGCCAACAATACTAGTCAAGATGATATCCTGTAAATGTTTCCTCTATTTAAATCATCAGCTTTATTAACGGCCAGGACTGTGACTAGTTCCTCAGTTATGGAACAATACCCTATTGTCCATGTTTTGTCGAACTAAGACTGTTAGGCATGGTGTAGTCAAGTCCCTTATTTTACTTAAGAAAAAATGTCATTAATATACTCATAGGGGTTTGCTACTACTGTATATGGTTTAAGGCTGTTTAATGTAGTCCTAACCATACTTTCAGTATATTTTTGTCTTTTCGCCTTTTCCTGGTTAGGGGTTGCACAGCGGAACTCCTGTCCACTAATGATTGGCAGTCGATTTTTATGGTGCCGAGTTGCTAGCCCAACCTTCAGCGAAGGCATGCCCACTCACGCATGTCTTTCGGAGGCCACTCGACCACGGGGAGGACATGCAGACTCCACACAGAAGGCGCTTCCCACACTCCAGCCAAGAATCGAACAGGAGAACCTCTTGCTGTGAGGCAATAACGCTACCGCTGTACCACTGCGGCTTATAACCATACTTTCAGTATATGGGAAAAAATAAATCCCTCACTCCTGAAATGATCCGAAAATCAGAGTCATAATTTCCTGAATTACCAAAAAGCACAAGCAGTTCTAAGGAAACACTAAAAGTTGTTATGAAAGAAAGTTTGGAAGCCACACACAGAACAACAGTTATTTATAAACATCAGAGAGCCTTCTGGGGCAGTTCTTCATGCAGTCTAACATTATCTGTCTAAAACAAATGATGTGCGACATAGCAGCAAACTAGGAGAAATCTTTTGTAACACTGTTTTTGGAAAAGGACATGGGACAATTACTGCTTCCCGCATCCCATGTCCTTTTCCAAAAACAGTGTTACAAAAGATTTATTCTGGTTTGCTGCTATGTCGCACATCATTTGTTTTCTACAGATACTGTTAGACTGCATGAAGAACTGCCCCAGAAGGCTCTCTCATGTTTATAAATAACTTTGTTATTTTGTGTGTGGCTTCCAAACTTTCTTTTATAACAACTTTTAGTGTTTCCTTAGAACTGCTAGTGCTTTTTTGGTAATTCAGGAAATTATGACTGTGATTTTCCTGTTCACTGATCATTTCAGGAGTGAGGGATTTATTTTTTTATGTTGCACATTACTTCAGTTTCGGGCATATTGTACAATGATAATGTTCAGCTTCCTGTAAAATTTTATACTTCCCTAGTTATCATTGCTTTTAGTCTTGGTAAAATGCTAGTTCAAGTGTTTTGAGTACCTCTAGTACACTGCAGTAATTGTAAAATTCCTGATTTTATGAGTTAGTTTCCCCACTAAAGTGGCAGTCAGTATTGAAACTGATCCCAGTTTTGAAATTTGGGATCCAGACAGATAACTGACATTGCAATTGGACTGTCTCAGACCATATCGGGTATGTTGCGCCCTCTAGTGGCGATATTTATAATTTGGTTATAACTGTTTTGTCTGATGTTGTCAAACTTCATTAATTCTTGACGAATGGAAAGACCCTTTCTGCTGTGGGCATTCATGTTTCTTATCCACAACGATCCTACTCTAGGAATCAGAGGAGTGGGAAAATGTGATTCAAAAATTTCCAAGGGCCTTTTCAGGGCACACATCGCAAATACTCTCCTTAGGGCAGTGGGGGGAAGTTCTAATGGAAGACATCCTCCATGTGGCAAAGGTGGCCCACGAAATCAGGGCTCCAGAGATGACTTCTCTGGACAACCCTACCAGCACTCCTGAATGGAGGCCCGATTGCTTACCTCTTTAAGCAGTTGGGAGAAGATTTTCACTGCACCAGACAGCCTAGCTATTGATGACTCTGGGTACTTGGGTGCAGAGAATTATCACCAGAGGTTACTGCATTCCCTTTACTCTCTTTCCAAACTCCCCACAAAGAGTCCCCTATGTTCCACCTGATTAGAGGGACCAAGCAGCAATAGAGGTTCAAAAGCTGCTGGAAAAAGAGTTCATCCAAGAAGTCCCACCAGATCAAAGAAGTTCGGATTTTACTCAAAATTCTTTAGTGACCAAAAACACAGGGGACTGGACACCAGTTTTAGATGTCAGCCGTCTGAAGAAGTTCATTCAGCAAACAAAACTCTGGATGGTCACTGTTCAGTTTATTCTTCCCTTTCTAGAGGAAAACAATTGGATGTGCTTAATAGACCTTCAGGATGCATATTACCATATAAAGATGGACAAGTGCTCCAGAAGGTTTCTCTGCTTCCGGCTGGGAGCTGTTCATTTTCAGTTCAGAGTGCTGCCTTTTGGTCTCACCACAGCCCCCAGGGTGTTCACCAAATGCATGGCAGCAGTACCAGCTCACTTGAGGGTATGCAGATTCCAAGTGTTTGCATACCTAGATGACTGGGCTCCTCACAGTCCCCTCCCGGTGTCTACTGCATCAAGCCACATACTTCATATTGCATATTTTCCAGTCCTTGGGCATTACGATCAACAGAGAGAAGTTGCAGTTGACTTCAGCACAAGACTTAGAATTTATAGGAGCATGCCTCAGTACAGTTCCCTATGTAGCTTCTCTCCCTCTACAAAGACTACATGTGTGTCCTGAAAAGGCTCTTGAGGAGTAGAAAAACGAATGCCCACAGCAGAAAGGGTCTTTCCTTTCGTCAAGAATGAATGAAGATCAACAACACAGATGGAACATTATGGTAAGAACATAACTTCTTTTTAATGCTGCTATCCATCATTGGTTTTGCAAATGTTCCATTTAGTGTTGGTTTTTTCCCCAGTTTATACTGAGAGCATTCAAATCACCAGCTACAAAAACATAACTGTGTTCCGTGCACATCCAGAGTTCTTGTATGAAATGCTTTGTTATCAGATGAATTCACACCTGTAGAGGAACAGAAAATAACCATGGAACAAATACAAATTCTAGTTTTCTGCAGCCTGCATAAAATTGCATGACACCCAGTAAGTATATAAAAGCAAATGACTTTGTTTATATTAAGAACATATTTTAAGTATAATTCTGCTAGCCATTGCTACAGGTGCCCTTTATCATGGGTAACAGAATAAGAAACATTTTGTTATTATTTGTCTGTGAACATTTTAAGTCCGCTTTTGTTGCTGTATCAGCCCAATCTTACATGGTTAAAAGACTGCTGAGAACAGATCTTTAATAGGCAGGATAGACTTCAGTAATCTAGTTAATATGCGTAAGGAGTTAGATGCATCAGATATATTTTAATCATATCTGCATTAAGAAGAGACATAATGTGAAGATACGGCAGTTACCTTTACTAGGTGAGTAAGGGCACAGCATTAACTTTAATTTCTGTCCACTATGGTCTTAGCACTTGAAATATCTGGTCGTGTTTAAAAGCGCAAGACCCATATTTGCTAGTTCCATGTATTAGATAAACAAACTGTGATTGTTCATGCAAAAAAAAAAAAAAAAACTGCAAATGTTGAAACTTGCTTTTACAGCATCGGAGCATTTTTAAAGGGAATATCTACCCCTTACCCTCTGATGTGGTTGGATGAACCCCTGCTACTTGAGATCGCTGCATCTCAGAGCAGGGGAAGTAGTATGAGGTAGTGCAGCCTTGGGCGTAGTATGTATTCTGTCACATTCACACTTGGCTTTCTTCTGTTTTAATGATCTCTGTTATGATCCTGGCAGTTGGCACAGAGCGTTAAGGTTGTGAGCTGTAGTTCCTGGGGTATAAGGTTTGATTCCCTCAGCCCTCATTTGCCTACTGTGTGACCTTGAGCAAGTCAATCTACCAGGCGTTACTCCTGTGATATCCCTGAAAAGGGAATTTGTTTCCAGTGGGCCTACCTAGTTAAAGAATTCCAGCAGGCACCCAGTACCGTGTGTACTCTTATACGATGACTGTAAAAATACTGAGTACCAGTAACCTGAAAGCCATTCAACTTTTAAGTCAGTAAAGTTATAGCTTTAATTTGAGAGGGATCTCTTTTGTTGTCATAGTTCTTGATGCATTCATTATTTATACTCTTCAATGGCTGTTCCAAAAGTCTTGAGTCCCTGTACCTCATGAGTATTCTTCCTTTGGCCTGTACATAGTTTCATTGTTTTGAACTTGAGGGGGTGTACCCCACTGGTTTCCCATTCGTTTCAGTCAGTTGTGTATTTTGGATTTCAGTCTACTGTTTGCTATTTGGAAGGTTGCCTTGTGCAGCGGCTAAAAAGTAGGCTTTCGTATGAGAAACTGCAAGGGTCATGCCATGAGTCAAGGCCACCACAGTATCTATCAGCCTGGGATGACATGATCAACAGACCTTGATGTTTTGCCGGAGATGGTCTTCATCTGTCACTCCTGGATTTTGGCTACTGGCTAAGGCTCTTGCCACCCCCATAGTATTGTTTTAGGCAGTGTCTCAAGGGCAAAATTCTTTTGACATAAAAAACTTCCATCTAAAAACAACTTACGAGTTTTAATATGAAACTGCACTCACTGGAAGCAGTCCTCACCTTGGAAGATGCAGACATTAATGCAGTCACAGATGCCTGGTTCAAGGCTGTGGAGAGCACCCCAGCCATACCGGGTTACCCTCCTTCCACACATTTAGACTACAAACTGAAGGAGTGAAAATTAAAGGAGGCGGTGTATCAATATTCATTAAAGATAAATACACCTCCAGATTGGTTAAACAGCAGGATTCCCCGGAGGTGCTTCAGGTATAGTTAACTGTTCGTAGGACACCTATTCAAGTCATTGCCAGCTACAGGACCTCTTCCATGAATCAGAACACGCACTGTGCTTATTTTGATCTACTTGAGTCTATCAAGAAACATCCGAACACCATGGTTTTGGGCGACTTTAACTACCCATCCATTGACTGGGTAAATTACTTGTGCTCAAACTCACTTGCCCAAAGGTTTCTCGACTTCATTAACTTCAATACCCTGGACCAGCTGGTTGACACCCCCATTAGGGGTGCCAGCATCCTGGATCTGGTGCTTACCAATATGTGGAACCACTATAGCACCCTCACTTTGAGGCTTTCCCTGGTGAGATCTGACCACATATCTGTCTCATTTGAAGTAACTGTCACACCTGACCCCCCCTCCCCCTGCAGCAACTAAAGTAAAAAATACTTCTCCAAAGCAGATTATAACCTGTTACAGGGTGGTATAAATAGCTTCACTGCACCTCCACCCTCAGATGGAACTGGCAGCTATACCAAGTTCTACACCACTGCTTTATACAAACACCTGTATAACTGCATTGACTCGGCCGTACCTGATAGGACCAAGAATAGCTCCTCAAAGAAGAGCAAACCTGCCTGGTGGACAAATGCCATTAACAGGCTTTACAATAATAATAAGAAATTGCTATCAAAGAGTAAGAGAGAGTGAGCCCTAAACTGGAAACACTCCCTCCTCTGCTTAAACAAGCAAAAAAAGGCTTCTTGTGAAGTCCTCCAAAGCAAACTATGGATCCATATTAGCTTCTTCAACTAAAGACAGCCATAAGGCGTTCTTTAGTTACATCCATAACCTAAAAGGAAAGGCCCAGATTTGTGCCACACTGGTAGTTAATGATACCACATATACTGAGTTTTTGTTACTAGCTAACTTGTTGGCCAACGGGTTGTGTGAAAACTTCACTCACCTGTCCCTGCCACATGTACGCCATGACATCCCTACCATCTGTGCCCTACCTTGTATCTTTAAAGTGCAGGTCATAAATGCTCTTTTAATGCTAAAAGAAGAGCATCTATGGGACCTGATAACATCCCAGGCTGCGTCCTACATGGGCTCCAACAAGAATTAGCACCACCATTGGGTACTCTCTTCAGTTATAGTCTAAGCACCGGCTTTCTCCCAGCTGAATGGAAAATGGCCACAGGTATTCACTTGCATAAAGGTGGTGCTTCCACTGTCCCAAGGAACTATAGACCTGTCAGCCTGACTCACCTCATCTGCAAGGCCATGGAGCAAATCATCATTTACTTTATCGACAAAGATATAGGTAGTCTCCAAACACTTGACCCTACTCAGTTTGGATTTGTCAAAGGGAGATCATGCCTATTAAACCTGGTGGACTTCTTCAAGACCGTCACCAAGGCCCTGAACGAGGGCAGATCTGTGCATACAGCCTACCTAGACTTAGGCAAGGCATTTGACACTATCCCTCACTCAGGCATCATTGACAAACTCACCTAGCTAGGTATCAAACGTTATATCATTTGATGGGTCACTAACTGGCTCTCACTGATAGCACCCATATAGTCAAAATAAGGGAATCCACCTCCATCAGCACCTGTAACTAGTGGTGTTCCACAAGGATCAGTCCTGGGACTTCTACTGTTTGGAATCTATTTCTCTAAAGTTCAAGGAAAAAGTAAAGTTCTGTGGCTGACGAAGCTTGCTGATGACTGCAACCTGGGAGCTGTTATAGAATCTCCAAATGATGTCAACATCCTACAAGAAGGTCTAACACAAACAAATGATTGGTGCCAAAGTCATGGCCTTAAACTTAATGCAAAAATATGAATTATCATCCCTTTCAGTAAGGGCGATGTTCCTGCTAACTACCACATCAATAACAACACCTTAAGTATGCGCTCATTGGTGACAGACCTGGGAACACAGTTTGACAGCAGCCTTACCTTTGATCACCATGTCTTCACAGTGGTAAGAAGGACATTCTGTGTTGTTCATATCATAAGTAAGGGCATTGCCTCCAGAAAAAAAGAATTTATAACCTCCTTATACTCTTCTCTCATCAGGCCAATAATTGAGTACAATGCCCCTTTTGGTATGTACCTTTCCAAGCACCTGCATCAGCTGGAGAAACCACAGAGGTTCCTTACAAGGAAAATTCAAGGTCTTCAGCATCTGTCCTATGTGGATCATCTGAAATCACAGTCACTTTATTCTGTTTCATACAGACTACCAGATGCAGTCTCTGCCTTGCATACATGCCACTCTCTGACCGTGCTGTATTGGAAATGCTACATCTCCATAAGTCAAGTGGCACACTGGTTGCTCGCTCAAAAGACCTTAACCTGGTATATGACATTAATAGAACCTGCTGGAGTGACCTTGGATGGGTCCGGAGCTGTTGTGCAGGCACCAGCTTCTGAGGGTGTATTTTGACCTACCGATATTCGTATTAAACCAACAACTTCTTTTTAAACTAAAACTACCGAATTTCTCAGGCCCAGAGTTTGCACTACGCCTAGAAAACCGACATCCAATGCGCATGCTCAAGCTCCCATGCCACAAAAACAAATGCTTAGAATGGCTGAAGACCTTATTACTCTAATTAGGGGAAACCAGCCTTCCCCTGCTAAAAGACAAATAATTGCGTTTCCTTCTGATTCTACAGACCAGGAGTCCAAGACTCTGACCCTTTTGATTACCAGGACATACCCTTATCTACCTATGAGGATTCAGATGCAGAGGAATCCATTCCCTCTGCCTCCCCTCCAGAGGATTTTTCTTTTGGTGAACCTTGCATACCTTAAGAGAGCATTTCCGCTAAGAATGCCAGGACTATCCTCAGTCTAAAAAGAGACTCAGGGAATTTTTAGATTTGCCTCAGCACAGGCCTCTAGCTATACCCCCTGGTCCTGGATATTGTAGGTGATGTCTTCATGGAATCCAGTCTTACTCCTGACACTTAACCACCAGCTCCTAGAAAACCTGACAGGTACTACAGAGTACCTGACTCTCACAAATTTCTCTTTAAGAATCCTACTGCGGATCCAGAGACCATTTCCCAGGGACCTAAAGGTATTAAGGCTACTACAGCCAAAAACCCTACCCCTTCAGACAGAGATTATAGACTGCAACTCTTGCCATCAGGGCTTTGAATTGCCAGTTTCACATGTTGAAGTACCAGCAACATATTATGGAACTAATTAAACAAAAAATGGTGTAACTTCCAGATTGTGCAGAAAGTAAAGATTTACAAGCGTTAATGCATTCTGCAAACCAAGTTAGTAAATATACTCTGCAGTGTGGGTTTGATGCCTTAGAAGCATCTTGCAGGGCTGCTGTCACTGGGTCTGTACTGAGAAGGCATGCTTGGCTAAAGGAACAAGTCTTGTCAGACCATGTCAAAGCAAAATTACTAGATGCTCCATTAAATCAGGATAGTTTGTTTGGCACAACAGCAGAATCATTCTTAAAAAGATGGAAGAAAAAGCTAAATCTATGCAAATTGTCAAAGATTTCTTACAGGTGCAGCCACCTAGATTCAATAGGCATTGGCCTTAAAAAAAAAAAAAAAAAAACTGGTCCTTTCCAGTCCGTCCCAAGCCTTCTCAGTCCAAACCCAGGGAAAACAGACCCCAAGACTACAGTCTCAGGGTATGCAGAGATCTAAACAATGGAGTGTTCCCACCTCAAAAACAGGGAGTGGTAAGCCACCCCCTTATGGAAAAAGTTCAACATGACTTTCCAGTTATCCTTCCCAGCCATGCCCAAGTACTTGCACCCCTAGGAGGAAAACTCGCCCTTCATGCAAAAAACTGGATGTCCATTACTCAGGACCCATGGGTTCTAAACATTGTATCCCAGGGATACAGATTCTACTTCCACTCACTGCCAACCCCAAGCGGGTTGCCAGACCTTCCTCCAAACCAGTGGGCAGAGGCTCAAAACAAAGTACTTTCCCTTCTCAATATCAGGGCTATTCATTCTGTTCCAGTAGAACAAAGGGGACGGGGTTTCTACTCCAGACTGTTCCTGGTGCCCAGAAAAGAGAGCTTTTGGCCCCCTATCCTGGATCTATCAATTTTTAATACCTTTCTGGTGGTCCTAAAATTCAAAATGCTTACACTGCAACAGCTTCTTCCTGTGCTAGCCAAGGATGCCTGGTTAGCCACCCTAGACTTAAAAGAAGCTTATCTGCACATCCCCATAAGAGTCTCGCAGGAAATTTCTACGTTTCAGGGCAGGCTCTATGCACTATCAGTTCTCTGCACTTCCCTTTGGCATATCTACTGCGCCCAGACTATTCACAAAGTGCCTGGCTCCAGCCATTGCATACCGCAGGCAGAGAAATATTCAAATTTACCCATACTTGGATGATTGCCTGATTCAGGCGGACAGTCAGGAATTGCTACTTCAGCACCTGGCATTTGTAAAAAGACTTCGAACTTCACTGGGATACACCATCAACGAAAAGAAATCATAACTGGTGCCCAGCCAACAAATTGTATTCCTGGGAGCAAGCTTGAACACAACTTCCCAGATGGCATTCCTCACTTCAGAAAAGCAGGTCCATTTGACAAACTAATACTGCAAGCCGTAGGGTTCATGGCTTCATGAATTCTGCTAATTCCATATGCAAGACTGCATGTGAGGAAACTTTAGTGGTACTTAAAAAGTCTCTGGTGTCAACATTCTCAGGACCTGGAAACAGTGATTCCTTTCATTACCTTGTCTAAAGGCAGAGTTCCTTTGGTGGGCAGAGGCATGCAACCACAACAAGTGACATCCTTTCACTCAACCCCTCACTGCCCAAACCCTAACAACAGATGCATCCGACTATGCATGGGGGGCTCACATGGCAGGCAAATGCATTCAAAGCAAATGGAGCCCAGAACAAATTCCTCTGCATATCAATCAAAAAGAGATGCTAGCTGTACAGAATGCTCTGACAGCCTTCATATACCTTATCCATCCAGGACAGCTCCTGATAAAGACAGACAACACCACAGTTATGTGGTACATAAACAAGCAGGGGGGAACTCTTTCTTACACATTCTGCAGGATTAAGTCATGGCCCTGTGGAACACAGCCTTGCGCAACCAAGTGCACCTACAAGCTCAGTTCCTGCCAGGCAAGCAAAATTCACTGGCAGACGACTTAAGCAGGAATCTACTGGACCCTCATGAGTGGAAACTGGAACCCATCTCATTCAAACTTCTAACCCAGAGGTAGGGAACAGCCGAGGGGGACCTTATTGCCTCTCCCCAAAACCACCAATTGAGCAAATTTTGCACCAGGAACCCTCACAGCAGACCCTGGAATGTGGATGCCCTATCCATTACATGGGAAAACCTCAATTTATGCCTTTCCTCCTCTGCCCCTCCTTTCAAAAGTACTACTCAAGATCAAACAGGACAGGCCAAGGGCAATCCTTATTGCACCAGACTGGCCACGCCAGCACTGGTGCCCACTCCTATGCAGTCTGACAGCAGTGCCACCCTGGCACCTACATCAGACACCTTCCTTGCTGTCTCAGCAGGAGGGACAGCCTGGCTTATCCCCTGAATACACCACCAGCATCCCTTAGCAAATAGGTGCTGGACATCATGCTTGAGGCCAGAAGGGCTAGTACTAGGAGATCATATGCTGAAAAGTGGAAGAGATATTGTTCTTGGAGTCAGTCTCAAGGAAAGGACACAGCTGTGCCCACCTTACCTCAAATCCTTGATTAACTAGCAGAGCTGCTCCACAGAGGCCTATCCTTCTCATCCATTAAGATTCATGCCTCTGCCATCTCAGCTCATTATAATACTGAACAACCTCTCTTTTCTCACCCTGTCATCAAACAGTTCCTGAGAGGAGCTAGCAATTTAAAGCCCCCTAGGAGAGCTCCCACCCCGGCCTGGGACCTTAACTTTGTACTGGAGAAGCTCACACTTCATCCTTTTGAACCTGCTGCTTCAGCAGAGTTAAAATTCCTCTCTTGGAAAACAGCCTTACTTCTAGTTATTACTTCAGCAAGAAGAGTGTCTGAGTTACAGGCACTAGTGGCAGTGGAGCCCTTCATTATTTTCCATGCTGACAGGGTTTCCCTCAGGACTAACGCATCCTTTATGCCCAAGGTGGTATCCAGTGTGGCTTTAAACCAATCCATCCATTTGCCAACCTTTTTCCCTAATCGTCAGAAAAAAGGGGAAAGGATCCTGCACTCCTTGAACGTGCACAGACAGCTCAGGTTCTACCTTGACAGGACTAAGTCTTTCAGAAAATCTGACCAGCTGCTAGTCAGCTTTGCTACAGGGGTAGAGGCAAGGCCATAGCACACTGCATCCATTTCTGCTACAAGCACCATGGAAAACCTACCCCTCAGGGGATCAGAACTCATTCCACTAGGGCTACTTCAACCTCTACAGCATTTCTCAGGGGAGTCCCTACCAGGGACATCCTGGAAGCTGCAACCTGGAGTTCTGTACACATTTTCACCAAGCATTACCACTTACCTATTTTTTCTAAATCCAGAGCTGGATTTGCTACAGCAGTCTTACAAGGCCTGCTAGCCAGCCCTAACACTTCTGACTGCCTCCACCCTTCCTCAGCTTTGGAATCAACCCAAGTGTGGTGACTGCAACAGTGAAACACGAAGAACATAGTATAGTTGTGTACACTTAACATAAATGTAGATGTTAGAGTGTATTCACTTTTGCAGTCCTGGCCCCACCCCCCCTCCAGCCCCCTGGCTTTCTCTGTCCTTTCTACCTATCCTCTTTATGGCTATTTTTTATGGCAGGGTTATTTACTTTTTACTGGAGGTGTTCCACACCATGTAATAGCTTTCTATTTTGGGGGCTCCTGACATCTGGGGCAAGAAAAACTTATGTAATGGCTTCGGCTGCATGTTTTATACCCCTGACGACCTGCTGTCATGGAAGAGGCGACAGCATCCTATGCAGAAATCCCAAGACTCTGGTATTCAGGCCGGAGGGCTTACCTGCAGGCAGATAACCCATGTGTGATGACTGCAACAGTGAATACACTCTAGTATCTACATTTATGTTAAGTGTACACAACTGTACTTTATGTAGATAAGAGTTTTTCTAAAATGATGAACTTCTATCCTACAGTTTTATTTTTCATTTCTGATGATTGAATTCTGTTGCTTATTTAAAATTATTGATTTACATTCTTGTAATCATTTTACTTATTAAATGTTTTTCATTAATTTACATTGTGGCTGGACAATCAGTGTGTTCTTTAGAGATTCGAAAATGTTTATACCCATTTGATACTTCCCAGGTCACCTCAGAAGCCTGGCTGCTTCTGGTCATTTCTATCATTTATTTTGATATTTCATTTTTAATAATTGATCACCCTTTGAAGGGTGTGTAGATGTGTCGGATTCTGGTGGCAGCGTTTACCATTTGTATTCAGGAGGGGACACAGCTGGAAGTCTGTGTCAGGCTTCCTACAAGTATTAGACTGTGTGAGATTTAAATTTACTGAGTGTGTGAGTGAGTCAGAGATCTTAAACTGGAACACATTACTCTGAAGTGTATGATAAGGGATTAAGTTTGGGGTGGACAGAGGTATAAAGTCTATTCCCAGGAAATGGAGCATATAACTGTTGTGCTGTTAAGGGAAATTGTGGAATTTTACTCTTGTGTGCTCTGTGCTCTGGTGTTTTCCATGACACAGGCACACTGGAGTCAGTAGTAAGGATTGAGGCTCCTTAATTACTGACCCAGGTTTAAGTGGGGGACATCACATATTGGTGGCAGTCCGGTGGGATATTAACTAGATGTCACAGTTGTTTCACTTCCAGTGCCCTTGAATGTCACAGGGGTGATCCACAAAACGCGTGACATGAAAGATTTGATTCCATCTCCAAAGTCTTTTATTATAGTAGAATTTGAAGAGCTGGAATTTTTCTTCCTGAAAGTATATTGGCAGCAAATCCTCTTCACCATTAACTGTGTTTCTAAGTATTTTTGTTCTTGGCTAGCCTTCAGGCTTATGCATCATACCTTAAAGAATAATGTTTCTTTGACAATTGCCTGAAACATATTTCATTCTTATTGAAAGCAGGTAGAACCGGAGTCCTGGGACACTCTTCATTCTGTACCTGTACTAAAGAAAGCTGGTTCTGAGTCTAGGAAATGCCTAGAGTCAGGACATTCAGTGTCAGGAAGTCTAGCCATTACTGTTTCAGCCCTGAAGTTATGCTCTCTCTCTCTCTCTCTCTCTCTCTCTCTGGAGAGGCATCGTAATACACCGATTCTTATGTTTTCTTTCTTTTAGCATTGTTTGCAGGAGGCCCAGTGCTTAGCTAGAGGCAAGTTTGTAAGAGAACATGTTCTTCATTTGCCTTAGCTTTTGATATTGTAGCTCAGACCAGTATATCTCACTTCTAGACCTCAGTGGTAAGCATGTTCTTGCAGAAGTTGTCTTTCTTCCCTGAACTGGCTAAAGACGAGTGCATGGAGAGAGGCTGATATGCAACCCTTTGAAATTTAGTTTTCTTGTAGCCCATTGTGTTTTTGACTTTGCAGTTAAAGTGGTTAGAACTGGCATGTATAGAAGCTGCTGGGTGTCTTTCTATATCACTTTTGAAGTATTCATAACTGAAGGGATCTTTTGCCAAGGATAGCCCAATGTCCTGCCAAGTATACCAGAGCCTTTAATACTAACAGGTGCCGTACATCACACATATGCTCCCAGCACAAGGCACGGTGACATATAAACACAGACACTCAGAACTTTTTTGCCACCATTCCAAATGCCATCATTGAATGGTGGTCTGAACGGCCTTCTGCTGTGCTGGTTACTAAGCCGCATTTCAGATAAATGGCTATTTGGGGTTTCTTCTTCTTATCTTTCCTTTGTATTTAGTGCTTTTGGGTTCATATCAAGAGTTCAGGGGTTCAAGAGATACAGTCCTGACTGCTACAGCATATCTTCGGTCGCTCTTGTGGCACAGCTCCATCCCACAAATTACTCGTCTTACCGTAGCTCCTACTGCAGTGAGGCTGACAGCCAAGTTTCCCAAACGAGAATCGTAGTACTGTTTCCCCTCTACTACTACCAGGCATACTCTGTCCCTTTCCAACAAAGACTTGCTGTTAAGTAACTTGGGATCTCTGCTTAGAGGAAATATTCTTCTGTAAATAAGAATAAGAAACTTACACCAGAAGGGAAAGGTTTTCCCCTCTACTACTACCGGGTGTACTCTGTCTTTGTCCACCAAAGCCCTGCTTTTAAGTAACTCAGGTTCTCTACTTAGAGGAAAAATTCTTCTATAAATAAAAAGAAGAAACTTACACCAGAAGGGAAAGGTGCATGTGTTACAATTCCTTTAATTTTAAGGGTAGCACACACTCGATCAGGCCAACGCTCAGCCCTCCCATATATTTCTACCAATCCCCCTCTACTCTCTCCTGCCCTCCTAGACTTAGATTTCCCTGCAAAAGTAAACTAAAGAAATAGAACAATTGGCTATAGAAAGTATTTATTTTGCAACATAGTATTGATGAGTGTAACAAGAGTTTCATACTTAACCTGCAATCCTTAACTGGGGTTTAAACACTCGTCACTACTGTAACCCCTCTCATACCAAGCTTTGATATACTACCTACACAAGGTGCCATTTTTAAATCGGCATCCTGATCGAGTGTGTAAACCATGCAAGTGTAAAGCTTAATCTTTGAATTGTGTACTTCTACCGCTACAAAGTTGCTATTTTGACTGTAAAACTGTTTGTAATACTGTATGATCATGTTTAGTTGAATATAGGTGATAGCTAGAGATGCATAGGTTCATGATAGTAGCAAACAATCGTTGCTTACTTTCTCATGTTAACTGCTCTACAACTCTTGCACTGCTACTATATTAGATCTGCCTTAAATACAGTCATATAGGTCATAGCAGTTCATCGTACACAACTGTCTAGCGTTAGAACTGAGTGCATTTGCTCCTTGCTGTATTAATAATGATCCAGAGCTTCTCCATTTTAAAGTTTGAACTGATTGTATTTGCTGTTGCTGAACTTTGATAAAACTATTCTACTGCTGTATTTAAAGCTACATAGACTTACAACCCCACAAGAGCGTTAGAGCAAAGTCGCATGTACAGTTCAGTCTCTCTATTTCCTTAAAGTTTGTAATGATTGCATTTGTTGTTGCTGAATTTTGATAAAGCTGTAATACTGCTGTATTTTGAAGTCACACAGACATACATCCCCTCTCATAGCATTAGAGCATAAACGCATGTACAGGTCAACATCGCTATTTACCTACATATGCCCTAATTAAAGTACTGCACAGAACTTAGAGTTAGATTCATAGGCCAGTAACTGGCGACTGAATAGTTCTACCTTTGCTGAATTGTCTATATATTGTTAATGTTACTGGCTCTACCTAACCCACGTCTAGCCATTTCTCTCTTACCCTAATTCTGTTACCTATTTCTCTTCCTCACAGTTTCCCCTCTAGTACTACTACCGGGTGTACTCAGTCCCTGTCCACCAGAGACCTGCAGTTAAGTAACTCGGGATCTCTGCTTAGATAAAATATTCTTCTATAAATAAAAAGAAGAAGAAACTTACACCAGAAGGGAAAGGTACATGTGTTGCAATTCCTTTAATTTTAAGGGTAGCACACACCCGATCAGGCCAACATTGAGCCCTCCCATATATCTCTACCAATCCCCCTCTACTCTCTCCTGCCCTCTTAGACTTAGAATTCCCTGCAAAAGTAAACTAAAGAAATAAAACAATTAGCTATAGAAAGTATTTATTTTACAACATATTATTGATGGGTGTAACAAGAGTTTCACACTTAACCTGCAATCCTTAACTGGGGTTTAAAGCCCTGCTCCGTTCGCTCCACTTACTCCATGCCCCTTCCTGTCTCTAATTCCCACCCAAGCCAGTGCATCTAAATTTATTCTGAAGCCTAAAACCACTCCCACGATCATCCACCAATTACACCACACTCCCTATAACTTCCATACAACCCCACTCACCATTCTACCAAAACAGTCATGCTAATAGTGAAGATGACTCTACTCCTTGTACACTTCTTGCCTGTATTACTTCATACAAAAGCCCCACAATAATAACTCCCCAGCACTTTCACTGCACACTCTCAACTACTCCCATCATACACTCACTCTATCACTTCACAGCCCCACCTACTAAAAACCTACTCACAGTTCACCTACCTAACTACCGCACTCCCACCACAGTTAAACACAAACTATTCCTAAAACATAACCGATATTTTACTGCATACATAAAACATATTCTTAACACTCTTTCTCTAAACTAGCCCTCAGTGGGGACATCCATTCCACCACAACCCTGGTCCCCCCCATCACTACCTCCACCCATAACCCTCTCCCAACAACCCCCATCTCTCAAATCACAACCAACAAAAAGCCAACTGACCTCCTCTTTGTCTCTAAACATCAGAAGCATCTGTAATAAAACCCAAGACCTCCATGCTAATGTAAACCTGTACTCCCCAGACATTCTCATCCTAACAGAAACCTGGCTCAAATCTCATATCATAAGTGAGGAAGTACTCCCACCTGGATATAACATCATCCGCCAGGACAGGCAATCCAGGAAAGGAGGTGGTGTAGCCCTACAAAGTCCACCTCAGTATCCAAAGTCTTAACAAATCAGCTCCCCAATTTAGCAAGGAAGAAATCCTTTACAACCCTCTCAAAATTAACCCAAAGAAAACAATTAACATCATAGGGTGCTATTTCCCACAGGACAAAATATGCCTCTCCTAGAAAACCTCGTAAGCTGGGCCAACCTCTCCCTACTCCAAGAAACTATCATCCTTGGAGACTTTAACTGGCTATCCTGTAATACTAACCACCCAGCCCTTCACCTAAGTCTTCATGGGTTCTCACAATTAATACAATCCCCCACCCGAATCAATAAAAACCCTAATAATCACACCACTCTTGACTGGATCCTAGTCAACAAAGATCCTCACACTTACCTAGCAGGCTGTCTACATGACTGCCTCAGCTAACATTCCCCAACCTTCCTACTAAGGCATCACATAAACAACATCAACCCTATTACCCACAGGCAGATTCAAAACAAAGCAAACTTCAACCCCAACTCCTTTACCTCCTCTCTCCAAAAAATTAACTGGTCACCACTAAAATACCTCAACCTAGACGAAGCCATCCATTTCTTTAACAGCACCTTCCTCAACATCCTCATCACCCATGCCCCCCCCCCCCCTAAGAAACATCAAAGTCAGAACTAAAAACTCTCCTTGCCTACAGAAAACCACTAGGGACAAAATGAAAATCAGGGACAAAGCTTGAGAACACTGGCGCCTAACAAAAAAAAACCCTGATAGACAATACATCCTGGAACTATGTAATAAGGTCAAAAAACAGACAATGCACTTTACTATCAGAACTCCCTTAACCCTTCCAACCATAACCCAAGACAATTCTGGTCTACAATTAACTCTATCCTCAACCCAGGCAAAGTAACCACCCCCCCACCCGCCATCTATCTCTCCCTGCTCCTGCTGTATAGCTGAGTCCTTCAACAAACATTTCACAGAAACCATTCTATCTCTTACCAAACAGCACTTCCCTACACCAGTTTCCCCCATGCCAAACACCAATCCACCCTACCCTGCTTTCTCTCCAGTATCCACCTCCTTCATAAAAAGACTCATGACAAAACTCAAACCCACCAGACTAGCAGCTTACAACCTCCCCACCGAATATCTAAAAATAGCTGCTGAAGTCCTAGCATACCCTATTTCCATATTAATCAACTGCTCCATAGCAGAATCCCATGTACTGTCTTTATGGAAAATATCCCACATCATTCCCTTCCATAAAGGTGGCCCCTCCACCGACCTCTCCAATTACCACCCCATCGCCATCCTCTCTCCCTTCTCCAGGATACTAGAAAAATGTGTTAACACTCGGGTCTCTAATTACCTTCTAAACAATAACCTCCTCTCTAATACCCAACATGGGTTCAGGCCATGTCACAGCACAACCACTGCTCTGGTCTCCTTCACTAACACTATCCTTCATCACAGAAACAATGGCCTTTTCTCCTCTGTTGTATTTCTGGATCTATCTAAGGCTTTCAACATTGTTTTACATGAACTACTACTCTCTTCTCTCTCCAACCTTTCTTCCACAGCTACCTCCACGGCCACCAGCAATCAGTTGCCTGGGAAAACCTCTCCCCTCATCTACCAGTTACCCTAGGTGTTCCCATCTTTGGCCCTCTTCTATTCTCCTTTTTCACTAACAACCTGCACGCTGCCACCAAACAAGCTTCTCTCGTACAGTACACAGACGATTCCACCCTCATCTGCTCTGTCCCCACCATACCAGACCTCCAGCAGATCACACAGGATTCATACTCATCCATAGAAAGCTGGTTATCTAACTCCCAGCTCCTACTTAACCACAAAAAGACCAAATTCCTCATTTTCCAATCATCTGAAACTACCCAAACTCCTCCCATTTCAATAGATCTGCCAAAGACAATACCTCCATCTCGCCATCAATTTACACCACACTACTCAGTGTGGAGATAGACAACAATCTCAAATTCGATACCCATATATCTCTTACAGTACAAAAGGTACACAAAAAACTTGGTGCCTTGTATAGAAACAACCAATACCTCACCAAAACTGCTAGAATCTCTATTGCCAATTCCCAACTAATTACCTCCTTACTCTATGCATCTCCCATACTTACTAATCTTAGTCAGAATTAAACAAACTAGAGACATGCTACAACAAAGCCACAAAATGTGCCACTGATGCTCCCTACCACAGCCACCACTGTGTCTCCCTTAGGCAACTAGATTGGCTTGAGCTCCCACAACTCCTTCACTTGAATCTGCTCTCCTATGCCCACAAACTTGTAAACCACCCACTCAAAATCCCATCACTTCAAACACTTCTCCAACCCTACCACTCCTCCAGACCCCTATGATCCAGCAACAACAATCTCCTCCAAATGGCCGTGTTTTCCTGTGCCATATCCAAGCTTTGGAACAACCTTTCCCCCGCCATCATTACCCTAACTTCCAGCAGTCACTTTGACTGTGCTTAAATTGCATCTAAATATTTACTGGCTCTGTCTGTGCCTAAATCCCGACTAAATCCCCTACCCCTTTGATCTAACAAACTTAATGAACATATATTAGTTCTCTGCTTAGTACACATCAGCCTATTACTACTGTATACTGAGTTTTTAGCCTACCAGTGCTGTGTAATGCTAAGCTATTTTTTTCTGTTTAAAATTATGGCAGTCTTTTATTTAATTTTATTTGCTCTAGACTATAAATGTACCAAATGTTTTTGCCTTACTGTATGTTATCAACCTTATTATTGAATGTCTATCACTCATGTAAAATCTGTGGAGCTTTTCTCCTCGGGCCTCCGCTGAAAAAGGACATGCGTCCAGACGGAATTTCTCGGTAAACAAATGTAAATAAATAAATATCATCCAGAAAAGGAAAATGTCAGTGTGAGAGGCAGATTCCTCATAAAGACAGCCACAGTCAGTACTTTTTCTGTTTTGGTGCTTCCCGTGACTGCGAACAATGTTCTGTCGGCCAGGCATTTGTCCCCAAGACCCTTCGTAGTTGTCTCTCCTTTTTATCTATTTACCTTGAAAGCCATTGTCTTAATCTTTTGTCAAGGTGCTATGGCAGAGTCCCCCCCCCCCCAAGGGCCAGCAGTCCGCCAAGAAAAAGGCCAAAAAGAAAAACTTAGGAACATAGGTCTGAGGATCATCCAGTGGATGTTCTTCATTCCACATTGCTGCAGTCCTAACTATTGGGTAGTCCGCTGTCCAGTCGGCCCGAATACCAAAGTATATGGCTGACGTCGGTCAGGGCGCATTAGACTGACGTCAGTACGTCAGGGTACTAATGCGCATGACCGACGTCATATCCTCAGTCTTTTTTGCTGCATGGTCCGATGCAGAAGCAATTTTGCGAGTGCAGGTTGGCGTTCTGAAAGTTTCTGAAGCCAGAGTTTCAGACCGAATCAAAGTTGGCTAAGTACCCCGTTGGGGAATATTTTGGTTTTTTCTTGCCTCAGTATTTAACCGGATGTCAGAAAAAGTGAATAACTGTATTTCTTGTGGGAAACAGATACCTCATAGGGATTACCATACTTTGTGTATACCTTGTTTAGGGCCTGAGCACGACGTTGTTGGATGCCGCTCTTGTGCTAGATTTAACAAACGCACTATTAAGAGAAGGTTAGATTGTGCCAGGTTAGTGTTTGGGAAGCGTTGTAATTATAAAATGCCGTTGGATGCTCCGACGCCGGCTTCGGCTAAAAAACGCAAGGACAAAACAGCAAAGCCTAGAGTGGAGGAACCGACAGTCCCAGACGTCGGTTCTTTAGAAGGCTCAGTGGAGCCGGAGGTTTTGCCAGGTGTTTCTTTGGAGTCTCAGGGAGAGACTTTACTGTTACAGGATGTATCCTCTCAGGAAGTAGGCCAGGTTGAGGGGGCTTCTCAGGTGGCTGTTCTTCCCTCTCTTCCTAAGGTGGTCAGAGCCTCCCCTTCTGTTTCCAAGACCTCTTTGAGGGGCAGGCCGAGTTTTGCTTCAGTGGGGGTTTCTCCTAGTACTTCTGGGTCTTTGCCTAAGAAACATATGCTTAAAATGGCAGAGGATTTGATTACTATGATAAGAGGTTCTATGCCCCCTCCTGATAAGAGGCCTAGGGTGGAATCTGAGTTTGAGAGTTTTGAGCAATGCTCGGAGGCTTCTGAGTCTTCGGCTGAAGACTTGCAGGAGTACCCTCCTTATTCTGATTCTGATGTGGATGATTCTACTCCTTCAGCTTCCCCTCCTGAGGATTTTTCATTTTCTGAGACTCTGCATTCCATGAGGGAGCATTTTAAATGGGAAGGTCAAGATTTCTCTGATTCCAGGAAAAGGCTTAGGGAATTCTTGTTTTTACCACAGCACAGGCCTTTAGCTATTCCTCCTGTTTTGAATGTGGTGGAAGATGTTCTTGCAGAGGCTTCCCTGAATCCGGATTCTTTGCCTCCTGCCCCAGTTAAACCGGATAGGTATTATAGGGTGCCTGAAGCTCATAAGTATCTTTTTAAGAGTCCTAGGGCAGACCCGGAAACTGTCTCTCAGGGGCCTAAAGGTGTGAAGGCCTCAGTTGTTAAAAATCCTGTCCCTCCTGATAAAGAGGCAAGGGCTTTGGATAGATGGGGAAAGAAAGTGTATACTTCTTCCACTTTAGCCATGAGGGCGTTGAATTGTCAGTTTCACATGTTAAAATATCAGAATTTTCTTCTTTCACAGTTGAAATCTAAGGTGGATGCTCTGGCGGAAGGTATTGAGTGTAAAGAGTTGCAGGATTTAGTTCATGTGTCTGAACAAGTGGGTAAACATTCCCTGCAATGTGGTTTTGATGCTGTGCAGGCCTCCTCCAGGGTGGCTGCCACTGGTTCTGTTCTTCGTAGGCACGCCTGGTTGAGAGATCAGAACTTAGCTGAGCATGTTAAGACAAGGATTTTGGATGCTCCTTTACAGTCTGATGTGTTGTTTGGTTCGCCTGTGGAAGCAGTTTTAAAGAAGATGGAGGACAAGGCTAAGTCTATGCAAACTGTTAAGGATTTTTTGCAGGTGCAGCCTCCGAAGTTTAGTAGAAATTGGCCTGCTAAGGGATGGACTTATCCTGCTTATGATTCCCAGTCTAGGGGTAGGTCTAGACGTGGTAGGGGCAGAGCTCAAGGTGCTTTTAGGCCTAGGACAGGGAGTTCACCTGCTCGGACTTCTGGTGAGGGCAGGGGTCAGTCCTTTCGTAAGCAGACCCAATAACCTGCCTTTTCAGCTGCCAGTGCCTTCTCGCCTGGCGGCACCTCTAGGAGGAAGACTGTCTCTTTTCAAAGAAAATTGGGATTTAATTACCCAAGACAAATGGGTTCTGGATATCATTCACCACGGTTACAGGTTTTATTTCCATACCTTGCCTCCTTTCAAAGGCATGCCAGACATTCCTCCTCTACAAAGACAAGAGGCTCACAAGCAAATTTCTCAGTTACTCCAAATAGGGGCCATTCAGCCGGTTCCTGTGCCAGAAAGGGGCCTAGGATTTTATTCTCGCCTGTTCCTAGTACCAAAGAAGGGGAACACGTGGAGACCAATTTTGGATTTATCTATCCTCAACACTTATCTGGACATTCCCAAGTTCAAAATGTTGACGTTACAACAGCTTTTACCTCTGCTGGGCAAGGATCACTGGATGGTAACTTTAGATCTCAAGGAAGCTTACCTTCATGTGCCTATAAGACTAAGTTGCAGAAAGTATCTGCGTTTTCGAGCTGGAAATTCTCATTATCAGTTCTCTGCATTGCCCTTTGGCTTATCTACTGCGCCAAGAGTATTCACAAAGGTTCTGGCTCCAGTGATAGCTTACTTCAGGCTAAAAGGAATTCAAATCTATCCTTACTTGGACGATTGCCTGATTCTGGCTCAAGAAAAGGAAGACCTTCTACAGCATTTGGAATATGTCATAGCAGTGCTAAGATGCCTAGGGTATTCTGTGAACGAAATAAAGTCCAGTCTAGTACCCTCTCAAGACATGTGCTTTCTGGGTGTGAGACTGAATACAGCAGCCCAGATGGCCTTTTAACCCCGGACAAACAAAAGAATCTTTCCAGTTACTTCCATCAACTATCTCTTCAGTCCGGGCTGACTGCAAGGACAGTCCTTCAAGCCTTAGGGTTCATGGCATCTTGTATTCTGGTGCTTCCCAATGCCAAACTGCATATGAGGAAGCTACAATGGTATCTCAAAAATCTATGGACACAGCACTGCCAGGATTTGGACACTGTCATTCAAATAATACCTTGCATTCAAAAGGAATTTTTGTGGTGGGCTCAGGAATGTCACCTAAACAAGGGACTCTCTGTGACCCGGCCAGAGGCGAGTCAGATTCTAACGACAGATGCCTCAGACATTGCTTGGGGAGCTCATCTAAATGGCAAGTGGATACAAGACAAGTGGCCTGCCAGACTACAGCATCTACATATCAACATGAAGGAGATGTTAGCAGTCCAGTTTGCATTAATGGCTTTCAAGGAGTTACTTCTTCCAGGGCAGGTGTTGATTCTAACAGACAACACAACTGTCATGTGGTACATCAACAAACAAGGGGAACACATTCTTACCCATTGTGCAGGCAAGCAATGATTTTATGGGAGACTGCGCTAAGCTTGCAACTAACTCTTCAGGCAAGGTTTCTGCCGGAGCACAGAACTCCTTAGCAGATGTGTTAAGCAGACAAATCATGGATCCCCACGAGTGGAAACTGGATCTTCATGTATTTCAAAAGTTGACAGTGTCCTGGGGAACTCCAGACATAGATCTGTTCGCTTCTCCACTAAACCACCAGCTGCCAAAGTTTTGCACAAAGAGGTTTCATCACACAGCTTGGAAAGTGGATGCTCTTTCTTTCAGTTGGAAAAATCTTCATGTGTATGCGTTTCCACCTCTGCCTCTTCTTCCAAAGGTGCTTCTAAAGGTCAGACAGGACAAGCCAAGGATGATTTTAATAGCTCCAGATTGGCCTCGGCAGCACTGGTACCCATTACTGAGGACTCTGGTAAAGAAGCCTCCATGGCCTTTACCCTTGATTCCACATCTGTTGTCCCAGAAGGACGGTCGTCTGCTCAATGTCAAGCTTCACTCTCTTCATCTAACAGCCTGGCATATTCTGTTTTGAAAGACAGCAGGTCTCAACTTCCTCAGCAAGTTTTAAATGTGATTCTGGAAGCCAGAAGACCTAGTACAAGGAAAGTGTACGCAGAAAAATGGAAGAGATTTTTATTTTGGACTGCAGCAAAGAATTTGGAGATTTCAGAGCCTAATTTGAGTGTGGCTCTTCAATATCTTACTGAGTTATTGGACAAAGGTTTGTCTTTCTCTTCCATTAAGATTCATGCTGCAGCAATTTCAGCTCACTATGATTGTGACCCACCATTGTTTTCACATCCTTTGTTCAAGCAATTTCTTAGAGGGGCAAACAATATAAGACCCCCACGTAGAGCTCCTACTCCTGCTTGGGATCTCAATTTTGTGTTGGAGAAACTTACTCTACAACCTTTTGAGCCTGCAGCTACTGCTGAACTGAAATACTTGTCATGGAAGACTGCTTTTTTGTTGGCCATTACTTCTGCAAGAAGGGTTTCTGAGTTACAGGCCCTTATGGCGGTTGAGCCTTTTCTGATTTTTCATAAGGATAGGGTATCATTACGTCCTAATCCTTCCTTTATGCCTAAAGTGGTTTCTAGTGTGGCTTTAAACCAAACTATTCATTTGCCTACGTTTTATGCAGATCCCCAAAATAAAGGGGAAAAGATTTTGCACACTTTAGATGTACACAGGCAATTGCGTTATTATTTGAGCAGGACTAAGGATTTTAGGCAGTCTCAGCAGTTGTTTGTTTCTTTTGCTTTGAGTTCTCAGGGCAAGCCTGTATCAAAACAAACTATTTCTAGGTGGATTGGGTTTTGCATTGCATTTTGTTATTCCCATCATGGCAAGGAGATTCCAGCTGGGATTAGGCCTCATTCCACTAGGGCTACTGCCACTTCAACAGCTTTTTAAGGGGTGGCAACTAAGGATATTTTGGAGGCAGCTACTTGGAGTTCAGTGCATACTTTCTCTAAGCATTACCACCTTCCTCTCTACTCTAAGTCTAGGGCTGGTTTTGCCACAGCTATTTTGCAAGGCATGTTATCAGCTCCTGCTTCCTTATGATTTGCCAGCCTCCCTTACCTCTGCTTTGGGATTCTACCCAATAGTTAGGACTGCAGCAATGTGGAATGAAGAACATAGTACAGTTTTGTACCTACCATAAATGTAGATGTTCGAGGATCCACATTGCTGCAGTCCAATTTACCCTCCCTCCTTCCCCTCTGTGTTTAGGGGTGGTTGTGTAGGTGAGGTTATATTCTGCTTATTGTGTATATTTTGTATATATATATATATTTTGATGCAGATATGTTGGGAGTTTTTGGTTTTGGCCTTATCTTTTCAGGGTCTTCTGACATCTGGGGCAAGAAAAGACTGAGGATATGACGTCGGTCATGCGCATTAGTACCCTGACGTACTGACGTCAGTCTAATGCGCCCTGACCGACGTCAGCCATATACTTTGGTATTCGGGCCGACTGGACAGCGGACTACCCAATAGTTAGGACTGCAGCAATGTGGATCCTCGAACATCTACATTTATGGTAGGTACAAAACTGTACTTTCCCTTGGATTCCTCTGCCATGACCCCATCAGAGGCTGGCATGGATCCTACTTCTTGTACGTCCTTGGAGACTTTACAGATGGCTGCTTCTGACATTGAGGGGGAACCTCTGCTGATTATATCTGAAGGACAGAGGGGGATTCCATTGATCTTGGTAAGGGAGGAGATCCCTACTATGCTTATTGAATGTCAGCAGGGTTCTGACCCTCCAGCAGTGTTTCTTGAAGACATCTTACAAAAAACGAAATGGAAAACTAAGCATATTTTCCCTGTAATTAAAGATCCCTGATGTGAGTGGCAGGATTTTACTCTGGGATTATTTAATGCTTTAATGGCTTTGAGGCCTCCTCAAGGGGGGTGCCTGTGCCTGCCCGTCCCTGGACTTCCACTCCTCTTAAAAGACCCAGGGAGTTAAACTCTTGAAATGAGAATCTGGATTCTGGGAAAGAGTCCCTGGCTTACTCTTCTCAAATCCCTTCCCCCTTGGACTGTGGTTCAGTGAAAGAAGATTCTGTTAGCCCAGATTCCCCTTTTTAGGAACTCTCCTTTGGGAATATTGTTGCCCGAATGCTGGATTTTTTTTAAGTAGGATCATTCTCAAGTCTCTGATATCAGAAAATGTATTATGGTATGGTCTCCAGATGGAGTCTAAGCAATCAGCTGTTCCCCTTGTTCTGGCTGCCCTCCTGGATATGTTTTCGGCAGCTTCTGTGCTTCCTGATTCTCAGCCCCATGCTCCCAAGAAACATGATAGGTTTTACAAAGTGCCTGACAAATGTACATTTCTTTGTAAATGCTGTTCTGCTGATTCTTCTGTCTCTTCTGATAAACCCTCCAAGCTGTTACCCTCTACAAAGTTGATTGCTTCAGATAACGATGTTGGGGCCATGGAGAGACTGGGCAAAAAGGTGTATACTGCTACCACTTTATCCTTTATCCACTACCAGGCTGATATGACAAGCTATGTTTTGGCATCCTTACTCAGGTTTACAAAGTGGTTTCTGTTCTTCCTCACTCTGAGGGGAAGGCTTCTCTTTGGGCTCTATCTCTGAAGTTGTTTGCCAGTCTATCAAATGCAGCTGATGCCTCCTTCAGGGCTGCTGCCTGTGGTTCTGTTATGAGGCGTTACTCTTGGCTTTGTCTTCTGGCTTTGCCTGATGACATTAAGGCCAAACTGTTGGATGCTTCTTGGGATAATAAAAATATTTTTGGTACTGCTGCAGAATTTTTAAGTTTTTATAGGATAAGGTTAAAATTTTACAGGATTTGAAACTTGTTTTTGTTTCTCCTTTTCCTAAGTTTCAGAAGAATTCCCCTTTAAATCTTCTTTTTCCTTAGGTAGTCTCACCCCCCCCCCCATCCAAGGGAAAAAAGGGTTCTAGACATGTGTGTCTTGCTACAGTCTACTCATACCCCTACCTCCAAGAAACCTGCTTTTCAGTACAAGTAGGGTTCCCTTTGACAAATTGCTTCCTCTTTCCCTCGACCAGGTTCCCTTATCCTTCCATCTTTCTGTGACTCTTCCAAATTGGTTAAAGATCACAGTGGACTCTCGAGTTCTGTCCGTTATCTGCCAGGGATATTTCATGGTTTGGAAATCCCTTCCTTCCTTTTTTGGGCATCCCTCAACCTCCTCGGGAACAATTTTCTCTTTTCCAAGAGGTGCGCCATTCTGCTTTGGTCCAAGGTACCCTTTAAATTGTGTCTCCTGCCAGGTAGGGAGGGGCTTTTATTCCAGAATCTTTTTGGTTCGCAGAAAGAATGGCACTTGGAGACCATTTTTGGATCTTTCCCAGCTCAACAACGTTCTCAAGATTTTTTCTTTTGAATGTTGTCTCTTCAGACTTTATTTCCCCCTTCTACTCCTAACCTTTCTTGTCTGTCTGGATCTCAAGGATGTCTACCTTTATATATCCATCCATCCCTTTGTCAGGAAATTACATTTCTCGGTTTCTTTTTTGTATTTTCACTTCTCTTCTTTGCCATTTGGCCTCTCTGCTGCCCCAAGGGTATTCACAAAATGCCTTGCTCCTATCATTGCCTTTTGCAGGATGTGAGGAGTTCAGATCTTTCCCTATCTGAATGGTCTGCTCATTCAAGTTTCTTTCTCAGATGATCTTCAAGGTCTCCAGTTTACTGTTTCCTTGTTGCAGAGTCTGGGGTTCACCATAAACTTCCAGAAATCACCTCTGACACCCTCTGAGGATCATATTTTCCTTAGTTGCAGGTTTCAGACCATCCCTATGCTTTCATCTCTGCCTGCCACCAAAGCCCTGTTTCTTATTGCCTTTTTCCAGTCTCCTCTTCCTCGGGCTTCAGTCACAGCCAGGGACTTTCTCAGGGTCCTCAGGTTCATGGCTTCCACCATTCCCATGCTCCCTTTGGAAAAGGCTTCACATGAGAAAGCTACAGTGGTACCTCAAGTCAGTATGGTTCCAGCATTGCCTCCCCCTGTACTTCCCAGTCCCTTTCCTTCCTTGTCTGAAGCTTGTGCTTCAGTGATGGATTCATCAACTCTGTCAACCCGGGGCTTCCTTTCCAGGCTCCATTCCTAATTCAAGACCTCTTTGCAGACACGTCAGACAGGGGATGGGGGGCTTGCTTCAGCTCTCTGAAGGTTCAGGTTCTCTGGCCTCATCATCAGAGGTCAGACCACATCAGTATAAAGGAGACTAGGGTTCTGCTTCTAGTTCTTTATGCTTTTAATTGCCTTTTTCATCCCATACCCCTCAAAAAAATTCATAGACAGTACCACAGTGATGTGGTATGCCAACAGGCAAGGGGGTACAAGGTCCTGTCTTCTTTGCAGACTAGCTCTTCATGTCTGAGATCTAGCTGTCCAGTACTAAGTGACTCTTTGGGCTGTTTACATCCCCTCAGAGCACAAACTAATGACAGACTCATTCAGCAGGTCCAACGCACACGTTCACGAATGGATGCTTCACGCAAGATGTGTTCCTGGACATTGTCCATCAATTCCTCAGGTTGATCTTTTTGCCTTCCATAACAGACAAATTCCTCAATCCTGTTCTAGAGTCCCAAGTCCTCTAGCTTGTAAAATGAGCACCCTGTCTTTTCCTTGTGAGGAGATTTTTCTGTACGCTTTCCCTCCCATTCCATTGCCAGGCAGGACTCTCCCAGAATCTTGCTAGTAACTCTGTTTTGGTCTGGAAAGCATTGGTTCCCCCTTCTTTTTCTCTTCACCAGGGGTAATCAGCACAAGTTAACCTCACTGCTTGGACCTTCTCGTACAAGACATGGTATCTGTTACTCATCCTCAGTTGTCCACTCTTCAACTGATGGTGTGGGTGATAGGGTTTTGATCCCTTTTAGGCAACTCTGATGATGTGCTTTGGGTCCCATAGGAGGCCAGGAAGCCCACTAGCAGGAAATCATATTTATCTAAATGGAAAAGATTTTCTGTTTGGTGCTTCTCTCTCACTATCAGGATTGCCTGTCTCTTGGGGTTCTTCTCGTTTTCTCTTATTTTTGTGATCTCCTGCATGTTAGATTGACATATTCTTCAATTAAATCTTAACTGTCAAGAATATTTACTTATCTGCCCTTGACTTCTCCTCTGGCCTTTAGATTTAAGTCTAGCAATTTCGTAAAGGCTTCCTTCATATCAGGCCTCACAGGAAGACTATTCCACCTAACAGAGTCCTCAGTTTTGTCTTGTAAAATTGACTCGGGCAACTTTTGAGCCTGTTGCTTCAGCTTCCTCACAGCATTGTACTTGGAAGACAGTTTTTCTTTTGGCTCCCACTTCGGCCATGAGAGTGTCTGTCCCTCCTTTCTTAGTTTTCTACAGAGACAGGGTGTCTCTTCATAATAAACCTTCTATTATGCCCAAGGTGGTCAGTGAGTTGTCCCTTAATCAGTGTATTCATCTGCCTTTCTTTTTTCTTTCTCCGCAGTCTGACATTGAGAAGGTTCTTCACACTTTGGAATTGCATAGACAGCTCAGATATTATTTGGCTAAAACTAAAGTTATTCACAAATCTGAGCAGCATTTTATTTCCTTTTATCCCAGGTCTTTGGCTGTTTCTAAGCAAACCATCTCTTCCTGGATTTCTAAGGCTATTTCTTTTTGTTATTCTTTTCATGGGAAATTTCTTTATTCCTCATTAAAGGCTCATTCTACCAGGACTGCTGCCACCTCTGGTGCTTCTTTTTTCAAGGGGCTGGATACCAATTCCATCCTTGAAGCTGCTACTTAGTCTTCTGTTCATACTTTTACTAAGCATTACAAGTTGGATGGTACTTCCAGTGCTGGAGATTGCTTCAGCAGGGCTATCCTGCATAGATTTCTGGAGGGCTCCTTCATGCCATCCTTCTCCCAGGTTTCTTCTCAAGCTTTTATACTCTGATATAACAGTGATATGTAAGGACACAATACAGTTGTGTAAAAATCTTACCGTAACAGTAGATGTCCTCTGTCCTCTTCACTATTGCAGTATTTGCTGCCTCCCACCCTCTTGCCCCCTTCTGTATCCTGTTCTTTCTTGCCCTCATGGCTGAGGGGCTCTTCTCCCTTTTCTCCTTCTGGAAGTACTTGGTCTTCCTTGTCCCTTGGGACATTCTGTTCCTCCTGGGGCTTTTTTTCATTTCTGAGTTTGTGCATCCGTACATCACCTTTATGCTCAACGTCTTGTGCAGGGGGGTCTACATGTGTCATAGTGTTCACAAGTACTAAAGGCTTTGGTATACTGGATAGACATTGCCTATCCTTGGCAGGAGAGCCCTTTGGTTATGAATACTGCAACAGTGAAGAGAAGGACATCTATTGTTATGGAAAGATTTTACACAACTGTACATTTAGGCTGTTGGTATCCATGGGGAGCAGAAGTAGGAGATAATCTTACATTTTTCCAAGTTAAAACTGTATTTGTGGGAATCCAGATCTCCAGACGAAAAGTATAATTAAGTTTATGGTGGAACTTATGTACACCATCTCCACTCTCTACTAGTCCTTAAAATCATCTGTAGGACTAAAGTGCACCAGTGTCAGTGGACTAAAGAACAAGCTGTAGACCCTGGCCCCTATCCCAGGCTCTCTTGTCAAAAGTACATAAGACTTGAGACCAGGAGCCATGCTAAAAATTAAGGTTTCTTTTTCACCATATAGTTGTAGCCGTTTCTATTAAAATCTTATTTTCAGTAGTCGAAATTCGCTAGAATCTCGCTAAAATATCAAATATTATCCTTAACGCTGTAAAAAATAAGAAGTTATGTATTCACCATAACGTTCCATGGTGATAGTCCATCTCACCCTTCATTTTTACATATGGGTTCGGAGCCGATCCTCGGCTCCAACTCGGCTGATTTACAAGCTGGAAGACTTCTGGATGGCTCATGGCTAAGCAGGTATCCCATGGTGCACCAGTACAATCCCCAGATCTTGTTTGCTGCTCACTAGAATAACAACCATAAAAACAACCAATACTAAAGGGTTTCCAACCAAAGGCAACCAAATTATTACTTCCAGATCTTCCAGGATGGGGGCAGGAGGGCGGGTTGGTAAAAATGAAGGGTGAGATGAACTGCCAACATGGAACGTTATAGTGAGCAAAGAACTTCTTAATGTTAGGCAGTCTGATCTCGCCTTCATTTTTACATATGGGACAGCGTCCCTAGTGCCTTATTTTTGGGTGGCTCATTGGAAAATACTTTTGAGCACCGTGGAGCCAAAGGATGCTCTACCCCTGGATGCCGAATCCAATTTGTAATGTGTAATAAAAGTGTGAGGGGTAGCCCACGTAGCTGCTCCACAAATATTATCAAGTGGTACCCTGGCTTGAAAGGCTGCAGAGGTAGACAGCAACCTGGTAGAATGAGCCTAGAAACTGTAGGGTAAAGGTTTGCCCTCCGAACTATAGATAAAGGCTATACAACTGGAAATCCAATTAGATAGTGTCACTTTAGAAACTGGTAAGCCCAATCTAGAGTCAGAAAAAGAAATGAATAATTGGTCTGATTTCCTGAAAGCCTTAGTCCGCTGTAGATAAAAATGTAGTTGTCTGTGAACATCTAGCTGATGAAAATGGTACTCAGCTGCATTACAGTGGTTAGGGAAGAAAACTGGGAGTTCTATTGATTGGTTTAAGGTAGCATTAGAACAAACTTTGGGGACAAAGGAGGGATTAGCATGTAATGACACCGTGTCTTTGTGAAAAATCAAATACGGTGGCTTAATAGACAAGGCCTGTAGCTCCGATACCCGTCTAGCTGATGATAGCTACCAAAAACAAGGTCTTCCAAGACAAAAATTTTAGAGAAGATGAGTGGGAGGGTTCAAAGGGGGGAGAAGTCAATTTGTGCAACACAAAATTTGAATCCCAAGAAGCCACTGATTCTTGCAGAGGTGGTCTCAGTAGAGTGGCCCCTTTCAAAAAGGTCTTGCATAGCTTATGAGACATTAAATTGGTATCTGGAAAACCTAAGTGAAAATGAGAAATCGCAGCCAATTGGACTCTGATAGTGGCAGCTGTAGATCCTTGCTGAAAAAGCTCAAAGAAAATCCAGAATCACAGGGATAGAAGCAGTGTATGGATCTACATTCATTCTCTGCGCCCAAATAGAAAAGTTTTTTCCATTTACTGCCATGCAGCCTCTTAGTTGAAGGTTTATGGGAGGACATAAGAATATGTGACACTGAGGATATTGCATCATGAAGCCTGACTATGGATGGAACTGGAGCAGCCACACTGTCAATTTGAGGGTGTAGATTGAGGGGTGTAGCGAACCCGACATGAGTCAATAGATCTGGAGCTGGGTCCAGAATCCAAGGATCGTCCAGGAGGAGAGGCTCGAGGAAGGGGAACCAGACCTGATGAGGCCAGTAAGGAGCAATGAGGATCAACTTGCTTCCAAGCCGACTGGCTTTCTGAATCACTTTGGAAATGAGAGGGATTGGAGAAAGGCATACAGAAGTCCCATGGGCCAATCGTGAGCCACAGCATCTCTGAAGACTCCCCCAGAGGGGGAATGAGGGAACAATAGCTGCTGCATTTGGTATTGACTGGGATGGCAAAAAGGTTGCACCAAGGCTGTTCCCATTTCCAGAAAATCTGATCCACTGTTTCCCATTTCAGAGACCACTTGTGAGGCATTAGGATTGCACGTCTGAGCTTGTTGGCTGTCACGTTGGTCATCCCTGGAATGTGCCTTGCAACCAGAAAGCGCTGGGAAGAGATCGCACATTCCCAAACTCGCATGGCCTCTCGACATAGTGGGTAAGATCTGGTACCACCATGTTTGTTGATATACCAAACCACCGACATGTTGTCTGATTGTATAGCAATTGTCCCTAGAGGAAGAAGGTCTTGAAGTGCTTGCAACGCCAGAAGCACCGCCCTCATCTCCAGAACATTGATATGCAGATGAGCCTCGTGTTCTTTCCATGTGCTCTGGACAGTCCTGACAAGATAATGCCCCACCCCACACGATCTGGGAGGCATCTGTGGTCACAGTGGCAATGGGTTGGGCCGGAATAAAGGGGACACCCGTGATCAGTTGATTTGGAGCTATCCACCAATGAAGGTCCTTCTTGCAGGATTCCGTCAGCAGGATAGGATGACTCAGTGGGAGAGATTAGAAGGACCATTGGGAAGACAGAAGCCACTGGAGAATTCTCATGTGCAGCCTGGCTAATGGTACCAATAGAATTGTGGAAGCCATAGTCCCGAGGAGCTGAAGAACCCACTTCACTTTGACTTTTCGCAACAGGAGAAAACGTTGAACGTGGAAGATTAAGTTCTGTGCCCTTTCGGGGAGATGAGCTGTCATGTTCACTGTGTCTACCTCTGCACCTATAAAAATCACAGATTGAAAGGACAATAATGCAGATTTTTTCCAATTTATAGAGATCCCTAACTGAGCACAAAGTTGAATTGTGGCGTCCCTGTTTTGGAGGAGTAGATGCCTGGTGGGGAGGTCAGGAGCCAGTCCAAATACGGAAACACCTGGAATCCCTGACGTCTCAGGTGAGCTGTCACTACTGCCATGCATTTGGTGAACACCCTGGGGGCTGTGGTGAGATCAAAGGGCAGAGCGCGAAACTGACAGTGACTGGCTCCCAGCCGGAAACGTAGATGGCTTCTGGACGCCTTGCCCATTTTTATGTGGTAGTAGGCATCCTGAAGATACAGAGAGCACATCCAAAAGTCTTTCCCTAATAACGGGAGTATAGACTGCAGTGTTACCATCCGAAACTTGTCCTCCTTCACTGACTCATTCATTCTGCTGAGGTCCAATATTGGCCTCCAATCCCTGGTTCGTTTTGGAACTAAAAATAACCTGGAGTAAGTTCCAGATCCTATCTGGTCTGGGACAGGCTGGATGACTCTTTTTAAGAGCAACTTGTTGATCTCCACAGTTGCCTGATCCCTGTGATTGCGTGGTACATCTGGGATCCTTTTGGGAACAAACAGTGATAGGGAAAAGGGTATGATATAGCCTCTGGTAACAACTCTTTGTACCCACTTGTCTTGGGTGATATTTAGCCAGGCATCTTGGTACAAAGAAATGCTACCCCAGGAGGCGCAGTTGGGCTCCACATCAGAAGCTCTGATAAGGCCATCCTCGAAAGGAATCACGGCCTTGTTGGTATTGCAGACTGCCCCTGCCTCTAGGGCGTTGTTTGCCATTTCCTCCTCCTCTGCCTCGGAAGGAGGATTCACCCTGTGTGTCAGGAAAGTCCCTCTGGGACTTCTTGAACTACATTTTACCGCCCCTTTGACCCCTTGGGGTATGGTCTGGAAGGGACAGTAAAATGCACTCCCATGGCAGAAAGCGTCTTTCCTTCTTGCCAACTCCAGAACCCGCTGCTCTACTCGCTCCATCGGCAGCATAAGAGATAAGTCACATGGAGGAGTTGACCACAGAATTTAAGGTGAACAACTGAGTAGAAATCTTGTCAGGAACTCCCTCAGTACACGCACCTTGTATGGAATCTCCCAACTCCTTGAGGAGATCCCTCTGCAACCTCATGAAGTGCGCAGGATAGTTCTGCGATCGAAGGGTAAAGGCCGCTGAACTAAAAATATGCTTCCCAAATCTGTTGAGACTCCTTGTTTGGCGGACGAACAGATGAAGAAGTCTCCGCTAACTCCTTCATGTCCGCCGCTACCACCATGGCATCTACGGGAGTGCCCTTGGACAAGAACTCTTTACCAGGAGGGGCAGACAAGAACTTATTTGGTCTCCTGGGGACTGGCTCCACAGTGTCAGGAGTATCCCACACTTTTCAATTAACTAAATCCATTAGTTCGTCAAAACGTGGAGACACCCAAGAGGCAGAAGGTTGAGGCCAGAAAGCCTTCAGGTGCACTGACTCCTCATCAGAAGGGTTAACAGTGGGCCAGTCGCACCTCTGCCTAAGGATCTCTAAAATGTCCACAAAGGAGACATCAGAGGACTACTTGGGGGACCCTTCCGACTTCTCGAGGTCAGTGTCCATTGTCAAAGACTCATCCTGGGAGTCGGTATGTTTCCTCTTACATAACCTCTTCTGGGGAGTGGGGTTCCTCGGAAGGATATTCCGGGGAAGCCTCGGAAGAGTGGGAGCCACCAGCCAATGGCTCCTGAGGCTGCATGTCTCTGCTGTCTCCAGAGAGAGTAGGGGCTGCGACTGAAGTGGGTGCTCTCGGGGGAAGAGTGCTGGTGCCACTGGTAGAGGTTGGAGAATGAGACAGCACGCTCCTCCTCATCTCAAAAGCCGACCTCTCCGGTTCCGAAGACCTCCCCCGCTCTGAAGAGATGAGGGTCAGCGCCGGAGCCAGAGCTGTCAGCTGCGAGATAGATGCAGGGTCCGAGCTCACCCTGGCCAAAGCACCGAGAGGAAGGCTTGGAACCAATGATCGATTCCAACCCTCCCTGTTGGTGCTGACAGGAGATCTTCGGCCCTTGGACACGATGGATGGCACCGAGCGTGTCGGAGCCGAACCCGGCTCCAAGGCAGCAACTAGGTGAGTTGGAGCCGGCATTTCCTCCGTTGGCACCAAGCACTCCGGCTCTGAAAGGCTAGTATGGCTCAGAGGAGGAATAGCAGACAAGGACAAAGCTGGGCCCAGTGGCTCCGGAGCCGACTGGGTCGGAGCCAACAATAATTTTGGTAAGGCAGATGACTTCAGGATTCTCAGCACTACCCTCTCCACATCTTCTTCCAAAAGGCCCCTGGAAGACATAGTTCAGGATCTTAACCTGGAGGGCACTGGAGACTTAATTGTTATGGAAACCGGTAGGGAGCTTACAGACCGACTCCGAGTAGCAGAGTCAACTGCTGTATCAATAGGTTCAGAGATCAGTTCCGAAACACCTGTAACCGACTGACACCACCATGATGCTCTCCTTTTGCTCCGAAGGCTGAGAAGTCGAGGAGGCAGATTTGGATTGTTTCGACTGTTTTGGAGGTGGCTCCGAGACACCAGCCGGTGCCGGAGAAGGCCTTTTTGAGGATTTTGATTTCCCAGACTTAGAGGAAGCCGAAGAACTGGATAGTGCTTCCTCAAAGCATGGTTTCAATAGACCCTTGAGTATGAGTTTGTTCTTTCTCTCCTGTAACACTCTAGGAGAGAAAGCATGGCAGAACAAACACGACTCCTGTAAGTGGATGGCCCCTAGGCAGTAGACATAAGACATCTTTTGGGAGCATTTCATGCACTTTTTGAACCCCGAGGGTTTATGTTCCTTACTTTCCTTAGACATATTACACACACATAACCCAGAGAGATTGAAAAAGAGAAAAAGGAGGAGGACTAGGTCCTCTAACTAAAACAGACCTAGCCCTAAGAAAGAGTTACACGAGGACTAGGTCCTCTAACTTAAACGGGCCTAGCCCGGTGTAGTGAAACTAGGTCTTCTAACTTAAACAGACCAGAAGGGAAATCCCATGCACACAAGAAAAAACGTAAATGACACAATAAATTTCTATATTCCTAAAAAAACAGGTAGTATACTATGCAATCCTAATAAATTCACAAGTGGATCCCCACCAAAACAAACACTGTCAAAATAGCAGAAACTAACTGCCAACAGTGACCAAAAAAAAGGTCAGAATAACAACAGACAAGACAACAGGAGCCCCTGTAGACTAAGAGCGGAAAACCGCCAGAAACTCTACCCAATAATCAAAAAATGCGCAATGGTGCCTAAAACTAACTGGCACACGATACCAATAACAACTAGTAAACTAAGTTGCACTCAAAAGGGGCAAGCAATACAACTGCCTAATATATTAGCAACACTAAGTATACAGTAAAGGTTCTAACAAAGCATTGAATACGATAGAATATAAAGAATTTTGAAAAACTTAGCCAGAGCCAAGAGAAGCACAACCGAACTCGTCGACGCGGCAAACTAGATCTGGGGATTGTACTGGTGCACCGTGGGATACCTGCTTAGCCATGAGCCAACCAGAAGTCTTTCAGCTTGTAAATCGGCCGAGTCAGAGCCGAGGATCGGCTCCACACCCATATGTAAAAATGAAGGTGTGATCGGACTACCTAACATTGAGGCGCTCACTGTTTGCTTCTGTTCGTTTGTTTCATTTCACATATGTAAAGTGCTTAGTGTGATAATTGATTAACCATAAGGACAGTGTGCTTTTACACCTTTTATAATATTTCCCAAAAACTTGAGTAGAAATAAAGTAGAAAAATAACTGTTTTGTGAGTAGTGGGGTTTGGTGGAATAAAGGGAGTTTTCATTGAGTGAAATCAAGACTAGGTGGCCAATGAAAGAAACTTTTCCGTCTCTGCTTGATAGTGTGAGTGGGTTAGCGGGTCCGAATCTTATTGGAGGGTACAGGTGTCTAAGTTTCGGATTCATTGGTTAGTGTTGGCCTCTTGTCAAGTAATGTGAGATGTCTGTGTCTCAACAAATCCAACAGTAGTCCTGACTTAAATGTAAGGGTTATCCAGACAGCAGGTCACTTATATAATTTTGTACACATTTGGAGAACTATTACTTGGGACATTGGGGGGGGGGTCTAAGGGTCTGGATGTCATTAAGAAAACCATGATCAAGAGTCTTTTGAGATTGCAGCTCACTCTGCCTCCTGTGAAAACAAGATGGGCTCAGTGGATGTCATGTGCCTATTTTGCTCAGAGGCGAACAAAGGATAAGATTTTATTCCTGCCTTTTCCTGGTCTCAGAGAAGTTAAATGGATTCTGATCTGTTTTGGACCTCAAAATTTTCAACCAGTCTTCACATTAAATGTTTGGCATTTCTTTGACAGGAAGAGGTGCATTCGTTAGTGCTAATGCCTTGTGGTGCTTGATTCTCAGCTTGGAGGCCTTTTCTGTGGAGTCTGTACTTCTTTTTTGCTTCCACATTGATTTTTTGCTGAGTGCACCACTTTCCTCCTACATCCCAAGGACATTCTGGAGGTGAATTGTCAGCTCTCCAGATTGCAAATAGGTAGGCGTGTGTGTGTGTGTGTGTGTGTGTGTGTGTGTGTGTGTGTGTGTGTGTGTGTGTGTGTGTGTGTGTGTGTGTGTTAACTTCAGCTCCACCTCAATCCTGAACTGCCATGCAGGCAGTGGTGCCCTGCGAAACTCCCATGATCTGAAGCATGGACAACCACTCATCAAGTCTAGTGAGCCATAAGAAGGGGTGTAACCAGAACAAGAGCACACTCCAACATACAAAAACAATAAAGCGAAGAGCTGCAAACTACTCACCTTGTTTATTACATGCTGATACAAGCTCTTTCTTCCTTAGAAAACGTAATTTGGAAGGATGGAAGCACTCCTATCAGAGTGTAATAAACAAGTAAGTGGTTTGGAACTCTTTGCTTTATTGTTTTTGTACATTGGAGTGTGTTCTTGTTCTGGTTACACCCTTTCTTATGGCTCACTACACTTGGTGGGTGGCTGTCCATGCTTCAGATCATGGGAGTTTCACAGAACATTTGTTTATATGTGGACAATTAACATTAAAATAACAGGGTCCTGTCTTCTCCCTTGTCCTCTATCCTAGGTTGTTGTCTGACATGCCCTGATTGTGGTGGCAGAAGCTTCACAGTAGAAAGATTTCATAGACTGCCTCGAATCCTGACAGCTCCATTCTTGCCATCTGTTTTAGATGCCATAGCCTGATTTTTTCTGTAATTGCTGCTGTTGGAGTCTTCTATCAACTCGGAGAATTTCAGTGTTGCACATTATCTTACTCACTGCAGTATTATTCACTGTTGAACCTTTTCTTTGCAGCATAAAGTGATGAGATCTAGGATCTGGCTTTCTTTTTGAGTCTAAAACCAGCTTTTAGCTTACTGTTTGATTACTACTGTTTTCCTTTTGAGTCTCTTGTCTTGTCAAGACTTAGAAGTATATTGTTTTGGGGAGTAAAATGCAAACCATTGGGGGGGGGATATTGGTCAGCAAATGGAGCATCCTTGGAGTTGATTATATTAAGTACAGGGGTGAAACAGGAGTGCAGGTAGTGCAGTTGTTTGTTTGAGAGTGCAGGGGCATTCACCTTCCCAGAGAAAAACACAGTTGACCAACTTGCACTCATCTAATCGGCGTAGACCTAGTGATATCTTTGCCCATCTTTTCTTGCAGGTTTTATAGTGTATTGTGCACTGCTGTGTATGCACTGCTTGAATGCTGTTATCCATCCTGAGGTTTTGTCATGGGCCATGCACAGTTTGCTTGCTGTTACCCATCCTGAAATACAGGTTTTGTGGTGGACCTGGCATTGCTTGCATGCTGGTACCCATCCTGAGGTTTTGTCATGGACCTTGCACTATTTGCATGCTGTTACTCATCTTGTCATGCAGGTTTTGTAGTGGGCCGTACATTGTTTGCATGCTGTTATCCATCCTGTCATTGAGGTTTTGTAGTGGACCTTGGACTGTTTGCATACTGTTAACCATTCTGTCGTAGAGGTTTTATAGTGGACCTTGCACTGTTTGCATGCTGTTACCCATCCTGAGATTTGGTAGTGGGTCTTGCCCTATCTTGTTGCACAGATTTTGTAGCAGACTGTGCAACCCTGCATTCTCTTGCTCATCTGGTCTTCGAGGATTTGTAGTCCATCGTGAACTATCTTGTTATTGAGGTTTTGTAGTGGACCATGGCTCTTCTTGTCATAGAGGTTTTATAGTGGACCGTGCAGTATTGCATGTCTTTACCCATTTTGTTGTAGAGGTTTTGTTGTGAGCCACGGCCCGCTAATCTCCATGAAAGCATGATCCGTGGCCCATCCTGTTTGTAACAGACCATGCACAACCTGCATTCCCTTCCTCATCTTGTATTGGAGAATTTGTAGTGGACTGTAACCCATCTTATTTATTTATTTATTTTACATTTGTTTACCGGAGAGTCCAACTGGATATATGTCCATTCCAGTGCAGTAAAATCATTAACAAAAGAAAGACGTTAACCAAACGGTTGAACTAAACGATATATAGAGTACACAATATTTATACTTCTTATAGAAGTATAGTACATATATGATAGTGAGTTAACCAAAGAGTGTATTTGCCAACATTCACAGGCTACATTAATATATACATGTTGTAGAGGTGTTTAACAGCAAGTATAGCAGGAAGATAGAGTAGATAACTTCATAACTCATTTCTATATGAGAGACATACTATGTCCTTTAGGCTTCCTTACAGTGTTCAGTGATACTATTACCCCATGCAGACATTACAAAAGCAGTAGATAAGCTGTTACTGTAGTTGCTAGAAACAGAGACATACGAGTTACTATCCAGGGGTAGTACAGGTACATAATCTGTGATTCAGGAAGTGTGTTTTGAGTAGTTTTTTGAATTAGGTGGTGGAGTTATTATATGTGCTAGAAGGGAGTTCCATACTTTAGAGATGAAGTGGCTATAAACGGATCTACTTGCTTCATTTTTAAAGTTTGTTACCTTGAGGTGTTGGGTACTTGATCTCAGGGATCTGGTAGTGGTGTAGGGCTGGAGTAGTTGCTGCAGGGCTGGTGTGTTGCCTGGATGATGTAGTACTTTGTGAGCGAGTGCTATTTGGTTGACTTGAAGGGTCAGGGGGAGTGCTAGCCAGTTGAGTTTTTTTAGGCTTTCACAATGGTGGGTTCTAGAAGGTGATCCTGTGGCAAATCTGGCTGTTTTATTGTAGCAGCTATCTAGTTTGTTGAGCTCAGTTTTTTGGAGATTGGTAAGCACAGGGGAGACGTGAAGTAGGGTTGATAGGAGGTGTGTTCTGGCTTTGGTAACCTTAGAGTGACTGGCGAGAAACTGTTTGTTGCAATAGAGTAGGCCCATTTTTCCTGTGGACTCTTTTTATGATCTGAGATATGAATGTCAAATTTAAGGCTATTGTCAATTTTGAGGCTTAGCAGTTTGGCGCGACTGTTGGGTGTGATGCTGGTGTTATGAGAGGAGATTGAAAAGTTATATGAGGAGGGTGGAGATCTGTGAGGGCTGAAGAGGAGTAATTTAGTTTTGGCTGGGTTTAGAATGAGGTTTTGGTTAGTGATCCATGTTTCTGCCAGGGAAAAGCATTCTTGTGTTAGGGAGAGGAGGTGGTCAAGGGAGTTGGCCAAGGGAGTTGGCTGCACAGATAATGGTGGTTATCAATTGCATATTGGACTATTGAGGCTTTGGGTATGGTGGATGGTAGTTGATTATAGGGTGAAGAGTAGAGGACCCAGGATGGAGCCATGGGGTACCCCTAGGGAGACAGGCAGTAAGGGAGAAAACTGATTTTGCCATTTTACAGCTTGTTGCCTACTATCTAGGTATCTCTTAAACCAAGAAATAGTAGAGAAGCTGAGATTTAGGGTGATTAGTGTATGAAGCAGTTTTTCATGGTTGACCATGTCAAAAGCTTTAGATAAGTCTAAGAGAGTTGCAGATGCTAGCAGTCCGTTGTTTCTGTGGTTATTGACAGTATTAGTGAATGATGCAAGTGCAGTGGCGGTGCTATGGAAGGGTTTGAAACCATGTTGCTGAGTGGATAGTAAGTTGTTTTCTAAGAGGTACTTCATCAATTGCATGTGGACAACCTTCTCTAGAAGTTTTGATAGGGGTGATAGTATAGCTATGGGTCGATAGTTACTAGGTTCTTCATACCTCTCAACTGTCTTGATTTTTGCAGCATGCCCAGAATTTTGTCTCACATTTTTGGCATTTTCCTCATAACATTTGTGGTTTTATGGCAAATCACTGAGGAGTGAAGTCACTAAATAATGACAGACATTTGAGTTTCAGACACCTCCTTCAGAAAATGCATGATAGCATAACTCCTTTTATTCTATAATAGCAGTATTTAAAATTTGTTCCTATTTTGGGCCTTTTTTGCCCCCATTATTTTTGGATTTGTCCAGATTTCTTGTGCCGAGAAGTTGAGAGGTAATCCATCTTGTTGTTGAAGTTTTGTAGTGGACCATGACCTATTGTGTCATGGAGGTTTTTGGAATGGACCTTGATCCATTTTGTCATGGAGGCTTTGCAGTGGATAGTGACTTATCTTGTCATTGAGGTTTTGCTTTGGACCGTGGCCCAACTTGTTGAGGTTTTTTAGTGGGCCATGACCCATCTTGTTGTGGAGGTTTTGTAGTGGATCATGACCCATCTTGTTGTGGAGGTTTTATACTGACCATGAACAGCCTGTATTCCTTTTCCCATCTTGTCATGGGCATTTTGTAGTGGACCATGACCCATCTTATCTCGGAGGTTTTGTAGTGGACCATGACCCTTCTCGTTATATAGGTTTTGTTGTGGATGGTGACCCATCTTGTCATAGATGTTTTGTGGTGGACAGTGACCATCTTTTTATGGAGATTTAGTAGAGAACATTAGCCCATCTTATTACAGAGGATTTGTAATGGCCATGCACAATTTGCATTCTCTTGTCAATCTGATGTCTTTCTTAATTCTTCTTTAGTTTTTTTAACATGAAATGGTGCTCTTCACAGTTTGCAGCTGTTTATTCTCATTCTCCCCCCTCCTGTAAAGCAGTCTGTAACTTTAGCCACTTTGTTATATGGCTGTGGTCTGCATAATGATTTGCATAAAAATATGTTTAACTAGGTAGGCCAACTGGACATGCATTCTCGTTTGTTTGAATGGTTTGCTCAGAGTCGCACATTAGGCAACTAATTTATAACTTCCTTCCCATCCCCACATAGCAGGTAGAGGAGTGGGCTTCATGCTGGTGTAATCATACTGGGGCAGACTGGTATTTTTGTTTTGTGTCTTTGTATCCCCTCCTGCATGCTGATTAGTATTGCTACAATTAGTGAGTTTTTCATTATTATCTGTAACATAACACTTGTGTATAACATAACACTTGTGTATAACATAACATTTGCCTGTCTTAACTAAAAATGTGCTGTTCTTGGTTATATGTAGCATATCACTTGTTCTTTCTTAGCTTGCTTGTGTGAGTACTTGTTATGTTGTCAAGTAAATGTCAAGAAGGCACTGTGATAAAAATAGTGCAAGAAAAATGTAGCCAGAGGCTAATGTAACAGTACACCTGGAAGCTTAGGTACTAGTAATAAAGCTTTGTGCATTTCAAAGTTTTTGTCTCATTTCTGTGTTATTCATACCTCCCAACCTGTTAGTGCAAGAAATCTGGACAAAGCCTGACAAAATGGGGGGGCAAAGGCCCAAAAATGACAGATTTTTAAATATTGCTCTAATAAACTTGGAAGTTGCTAGAACAACAGGGTTTTTGTTAACATACATTTTCTGAAGGATATGAAATCTGAAACTCAAATGTATGTCATTATTGAGTGACTTCACTCTTCAGATCATCCCAATGATTTGCCAGAAAACCACAAATTTTGAGTAATAGACCAAAAATATGAGGCAAAAATCAGGACATTCTGCGAAAATCTGGATAGTTGAGAGGTATGAGTTATGATGGCAAATGGAACCTCAATAAAAGGATATTGGCAAACACCCTCATGCTCACTCCTATAAAACATGCACAGTTTTAATCAGGGACTTGTACTGAACAAGTTGGCCCAGAGCTAGCTTAGAGCTTGAGGCCTTACAGCAAGATCACATTTAAAATAGTAAGGTATATATCATTTGGTGCACTAACCCAAAGAAGTAGATTATAGCATTGACGTATACAAAACTGTGCACATGGGAGGTTTGTCTACATGTTTAGCAGAAAAAAAAGATTGTCTTGATCAGTCTGTAAGACTGAGATGACATTCTTTCAGGTGTAAACATATACACAGAACTAGTGAATATCACAAAACGGTGGATTTATTCCTAGTGGTAGAGTGCACAGCAAAACACTTTTGAAGTGAGCTTGCATCAGCTTGGATTTGTTGGCATCTGATTAATGTTGCCAAAAATAACTACCTCAAATTTTAATTAACAGCTGTATTATGAAACTGCACTGCATTGAATCTAGTGCATTTGATATCCCAGCATGTCTCACTAAGAAAAGAACTCTATCACTGACTGCTGCAAACTGTTTGAAATAGAGCAAACCAAATCACCCACTTATTTGCACCGTACAACTCCCAACATTGCAAAACCTTGGAGAAGATGAAACACATTGAAGGGCTGTCAGCCTGCCTTTGTGAAGTGTGATATGTTTGTCATTTTAATGAGTTGAGTTTACCATATTTTATAATAAAACTTACTGCATTATTTGAAATACGTATGTCACTTTGCAGTCCAATAGAAACATTTTTTAGAATTTCATCTGTACCTAATATTTTATTTTTTTTTTTTTGCATACAGCCTTTTTTTCCTAAGTGCAGGTCTTTGCTTAAATCAAGTGTAGTTGTGTTGTATGAGTATGGTTAAATATTGGTGTCTGTGAGCATTCTGCCAGTATATGATCCAGAAGAGTTTGCTAGCGGACCTTTCATCTTAAATGTGTATCTTCAGATGAACACTTTGTTGAGCGAAGTTTTATCCTTTTGTTGTAACTGTGTTTTTCATTTTTACTTTGCAGAAGATTGACAGGGTGGTATTTGTTGGAAATTTCCTCAGAATAAATATGGTCTCCATGAAGTTATTGGCTTATGCAATGGATTTTTGGTCCAAGGGGCAGCTAAAAGCCTTGTTTTTAGAACATGAGGTAAGTCAGTAGACTTAAATTGCATTTCTTAAACACTTGACTGAATTTTCTTGACTTTTGTTGAATATTATGATGATTTTAGCATTATATAACTCACTATGGGATGGGGGGGGGGCTACAAAAAGCATAGTAATCAGTGCTAGAGTTGCTAAAAATAGTACTAAAATATTGTCAGATGTGTACCCTTGCAGTGTTCTAATGTTATGCTCTGAACTGTTTACCACCAGCTAACCGTAAAGCATTTTGGGACATGTAGTCTGGAAATTGGAAGGAACTACAGAATGTAATGGTGGTTCAACAATGACAAGCTAGTCTAGAATAAGAGCACTTTTTTTTCTAAAACATAGAGGTGAACATAAAGCAAGGATATATGGAAACGTTTAAACTAAATGAAAATTGGTTTGTTACTCTTCTGCATTCCTCAAATTTGAATTCCATGGTGATCAACATACGACCCATGTCCAAAGTGTGCATATGTAAATGCACACAGAGGCATGCAGTGACTCTTGCATGTCCAGCATGATGGACTGGATCAGGGAAGAACATTCTGCATGTTTATAAACGTGAAATGTCCATACAAACTGACATCCATTTTGTGCAGCTGCCTTATCCAGTTCATTGTTGTAAGAGCACAAATCCTACCCAACCAGTCAATGAGTGCAGGACAAGGGATGCCAGTCTGTTCCAAGACACATACACTTACATGCACAGCTAGAACCAGTTTAGAATCACCAGTCCTCCCAGCAGTATGTTTTTAAATGTGGGAGAAAAGTAGAGACCTCAACAAAAACACAAGGAGAAAAACAGTCACCCAAAAAATAGAAAGCATTACAGCTAAGAATCAAATCACAGAATCCAGTGTTGTGAGTCAGAAGTGCTAAGAACTGCATTGTGATGCCTTATAAAATGTAAATTTTATTTCTATTAAAATAATTATGTTATACAGCAGAAGCTAGCTATGAAAACCAGTGAATGGCTCGAAGGTGATGCACGGACATGTTTGAATGTTGGTATCCCATGATTCCATTGGGTTGGCGGGGTTAGTAATTATGTATGCAAATTGTATGTTAATCATTTTCCAGATATTTGGCCAGTTTTACCAACTTTTCATGGGCCTTTGTCCAGATTCTTGATGTTTCCAGGTTGAGAGGTATGGCCATAGCTCATGAGTCTGTATTTATTGTTTTATAAATCCTTACTCTATCAAATCTCAGGACCAATACTACATGGAACATAAAAATCTCCCCAGAAAACAGAAGTAATAAATAAAAAAACTGAATCTTACTGAAAAACTTCTCACACTGTACCCAATGATTGCTGAACTGAAAATTAAAGAGCCCTCTGAAAAAAAAACAAAAATGTGCTATTCCTCTCCAAAGCCACACCTGAGCTAATCAAAAATGAATAAATAAAAAGCAACAGCTAGAATGTAAATGATGGTTCGTAAAATACCTGTGCTGATTTTAGATTACCAAACCTTGAAGTAACCTGAATCCCAATGATAAATCATGTTCACAAAACCTAGCTACTAGTCCAGTTTATAGTACTTGTATACAGAGGAACGAGCACATAACTGCAGCCTGTTGAAATCAGTTGAAAAACTGATACCTTCAGGAAAAATACATAAATGGAATATGTGAGGAATTTTTTTTAGGTCAGTGAAATACTTTGTACTGTAGCCTTAAGGAACACATTGTGTAACTGTCACATGTACTCATATGTACAAACCCCACAAGTGTGTCTGTGTGTGTGTGTGTGTGTGTGTATTTTTTTTTTGGTGGTATAGCTGGTTGAATTGTGTAACAGTCTATGTTCATCAGATTGACCATTATATAACTTCATGGCTTTTTCCCATTCTTTGAGTTTGTGTGACCCTGGAGTTAGTATATTTAATTTCTGGGGTTGGTGGGCAGAGCCTCAAGAAAATGGGTAAAGTTGTTTTTTTGCTTTTTCTTTTGGTATTTGCAAGTGTAACCTATTGGTTTACATTCGCACTTTTTTTCTCTGATTTCAGTGTCGATAAATAGTAATCCTTGATGAGTTTGTTTGATGGTTTGTGTTTCGATCAAATCCACTGACTTATAAACTTATAATGCTTATGGCTGATATCAAATGTTTTTTTTTCTCAGAATGCTTGCTTGGCTTTGTATATTTTTTATTTATTTATTGGGGGGGGGGGGGTTGAACCTGTCATTCCAAGATTTATTTCATTAGGAAAAAGGTTATACTGTCAAGAAATTTGCTGAGTGTTGATAGAGGGCTGCATTCTGGACGTTGACATACATTTCCAAAAATCCTGCCTTATCAAAATCTTATTGTATCTTGCTTGTGTCATCAAGAATTATGCTATTTTCTGCATGTCATCAGTTAAGAAAACTTCACCTTAGTCTATCAAAAGTGAAAATATAAATTGCTAAACTATCCATACAAAATGCGCACGCAATCCTACCCCAGAAATGCTGCCCATTTAAATCAACTCGTAAAAGTAAAATTCATTTAAATTAGTTGAAAAATCATCTTCTCCTTTCAACTTTTCCCATAAGGGGTTGAAATAAAATATGGAACACATCTAGCTAATTGGAAAATGGTTTAGCCTGCAAAATTGAACCCAGTAAACATCAAAACCGAGATTAAGCTAAGCAAAGTTGTTGGTCAACTGGGAAATTAGCAAATCCCAATATTTATTGATCGATTAGCATTTGTTTACTGGGTTAGTCCAACTGGGCCCTTTTTTAGCAGAGGCAAGGAGAGAAAAGTTCCAGTACAAAAATATAATTTACAGTTAATGATTACACTTGTTGAGAGTTATAAAACAATACAGACTCATGAAAGATAACCGTACAAAGTGTAAAAAAATATATATATATATATAATGCTGTACGGTACAGATTTAAAATAATGCAGTATGATGTAATTTTGTTGTAACGTCTTATAACACTGAAATGATGAAGCTATGTAATTGTACTAAGTTACAAGGAAAATGATGGATATTAAATATAAGGTGAAAACAATAAACGGGGTATTCATTACAGTATGTAAAGTGTTGAAGAACAGCTGGGATGTAGGTTGGTAGGCTGACAGAAAGAGAGGAAGTGAAGCGAGAAAGGTAAGAAAATGGGAGGAAAGCTGAAAAGGAAAGTGGAAAAATACTGAGGGAGGTAAAGAAAAACATATAGGTTACAGACCGTATTACAGAGTAGGAGGAGAAGGATGTCTTGTGAAAAGACCAGGGTAGGATGAAGACATGGAAAGTTAAATTCACCCGATGTATGACTTTTGATTTTATATGAAGTAGCAGCTTGATAATTCTAACTCTTATGTCGATGATATAATCCTTACTACATTACTGAACAATGGCAGAAATATAACTACCAAAACTATTTAAAAAAAATGCCTTTGAGCTTGATTATGAATCCACCCACAAGATATTTCATTTACGGAAACTACATAAAGCCTTGGTCATTAGGTAACTTAAGCAATTACTACACTTTTGAAGTCTGCGATAAGCAGTAATCCAGATGTAAAAATATGGTTAAAAAAAGGTAAATGGATATGTTTGTGTGCCTGGTTTGTACAACAAATTAAAAGGTCTGTGCTGTAGGATTAGAAAACTTGGCCCAAGACTTGTTCTGTAAACCTACAGTGCAGGGGTATTTTATTTGTTGTACACTGGACCCTACACACATTCCATATTTATCTTAATGACATAGTTGTATATCACCATTACATTAGTATATGTATTTGCAACAGAATATACATATTTTTATGTACATCCTACGACCGTAATCAGAAACCTTTAGCTTTAAAGTTATTAAAGTTATTTGCATCATTTAACTCCCCAATCTATCAAAATCCTTACTCTAAGTCCCTTTTCAGTCAAGGTTAGATTTAAGAAAATAGAAACTGGATGCATTATATGCATTAAAAGTAGACACTAAAAAAAATATTCCCCCACGTAATCTAACTTAAGTGGAAATCATTTTTTTACTTATGCAGAAAAGATGACATAATTTCATTAGGGGTTATTTATTTTTAATCCGTAAACTTGACCTGTCAAGCATAATGATTTAATTAAGATTAAACTATCCAAAAAAACAAAACTAATGATGTTCTCTTCCACACTTCCCTGTTACCAGAGTCATTATTGGCTTCATTCATCCCTTTTTTCCGTGCCACGAAAGGCACTGAGACATATGCTCAGAAGCAGAGGATCGTGGTTGACTTCCAGCAGCAGGTCAGGGGATTTCATGTGTTAAACTCCATTTCCTTGGTGAGCAACAGGTGTACCGCTGAAGCAGGCTTAGTGTTACCACATTGATATATATATATATATATATATATATATATATATATATATATATATATATATATATATATATATATATATATATATATATATATATATATATATATATACACACATATATATATATATATATATACACACATATATATATATATATATATATATATATATATATATATATATATATATATATATATAGAAAATTAACATGCCAAACTTTTTGATTAAGGTGTTTACCTCACAAACACAAGGTACAGGGTTTGATTCTTACCTTTGGGAAGTTGGCTAGGCTTAAAATCGCTCAGAAGGGCAGTTAACCTAGCACTTACCTATGAACCTTTTAACATGGGGTTCCACTTAATTGGCTGAGGTTCCTATCCTTTACTGTTTATGCTGCTGCAGTCAGACCCCCACCAGAAGGCAGTCACACAGTGGGCTGAACTGCCTTCCTGAACCCCCCCCCCCCATGTATCAACCTCAAGTTCTCACTCCCATCCTGCCAGTGTCACCTTTAACACTCTGACTAATGAACTGGCATCACTATCCTACACCTACCCCACACCCTTGTAATTAACTGTACCAAACCACAGAACACTGATGCTGATTCAGTACTATCACTCTTAAACAAGACCAGGACCATGACAAGGAGTTTGAAAATCACTGCAGTTGTATCTGCAGAGTTTTAAAGAGTGGTTATGTCTAGCAGCTGCAGTCAATAACCCTGTGTTATGCTAGAACTTCTGATAGTTCGTGTACTTTGTGTATTTTTTTTAATTTCTTTTTTAGACCTCCGTTATCAGCATTAAAGTGCACCCTATCTGGCAGCTTGAACTCTCCATTTCCCAAGCACTGTTAGCAGGGCACTGTATCTTCCAGACTCACTCACTGTCCATTTCACTTTTTATGTGGTCCCGTCTGTTAGTTTATTTTCACAGTAGCAATCCAACCCCATGAGAGAGAGAGGATAATATAAATTGTGTGCTTAAAGTAGGCCCTGTTTCTGTAGTGACTGCCGACGGTCACCTTTTTTCCTAAAATACGTGCCCAAGTTGCTGTCCTATGAGACATCACTTAGTTAATGCATTTGAACTGGGATGCTTCAGTGAGGGAAAACCTACTGCCTGTGTCTGTCTACTGAATCACAATTTACCAACAACTCAAGTTATCTAAAGCAGCAAATCTCCAAAAAAAAAGAAAGAAGGAAAACGGAACACCACCTAACTTGTATGTAATAACTCCATGTTCATACTACAATGAAAGAAAGGGGAAAAAAACAGTGGAACTGTACCACCAGCTCATACAGTGTAATAAAGTAAATTGCAGTATTACTTGTACATATTTAAGAAAACTCATAGCATTGACCAACAATTCATTTTATATGATCATAATCATTTGTTCTGTTTTTTTTCTTTTCCTGGTTTAGGTAAGGTGATATTCAATAAGCGGAGTTTCAATAAAATAAATACACCCTTGAATGTACATAAATAATGGTTCTTTTGTGAATTATCACCTCTTGCATTCATCCCAGCATAATTCTTCATCTACACTAATTGAAATAAAACTTTAAGACCCAAAACAAATGTTGAACTTCAGTAATCTCAAGTGTAAACAAACCAATATACGTTTGTAGTCTCAAAAACACTTCTACAGACCTACCCTGACCATGAATAATACAAACTAATAGGTACTTCACCTTCCACATCACCCATCTAAACTAATTACAAATACAGTACTTCAACACTCTTTATGATTTGGTAGGTCTTCATCGCACCCCCAACTTATGTTTACTAATTCCGTGGTCAAATAACCATGAAGAAACGAAAAAAGGGAATTATGCTGTAGTCAATCAGCCACATTTAACTGTAGCATACGTAACTTCACAACCAGTGATTAGAAGGAAAAATTGGCAGCAAAGAAAAATGTGCAACCAGTTTACATGATATATTTATATTTTACTGTGAGATGATATAAACATGAATAAAGGAAAAAAGTTGTTCTTATTGATACCAGCTGTTTTCTCTGCTACATGCTTTCATGATCTCCAATTCTGCTACTTACAATATGTGAAGGTACTGCTCAGCAGTCACCAACAGTACTCAGTAAACAGCTGATGTGAAGTTGTTTAATCTTGCCTTCATTCTTACTGATGGGTTCAGAGCCGACCATCGGCTCCGATTCGGCCAAATAGCAAAGCTCGTGGTCTCAAAACAGCTCGAGGCCAAAGCCCTATCCCACAATGCACCACTACATTCCCCAGATCTAGTTTGTCACTGCAACTGATCGGGTGTTCTTTACAGCTCTTGGCCATCGGAGAGATAAGTTTTGTGTATTTTCAGTCAAAAATTTTCAAAAAGTTAATTGCTGTTGTTAGATAGCTATATATTGTGCTGTTCTCTGTTAATCCGTTTTTTCGGATTTTTGTAGTTAGCAGATATCTTTTCTTGTTGGGCTTGGCCCTTTTTTCTGGTAGCTCTATCCCAAGCCGAGTTGGGCTTTGCAGTTTTTGGTACATTTTCTGTTGTTAGCCAGTTAGGCTTTGGCCGTTTTTTGGCCCTTTTGTTTTCATTAGCTTGTAGGGCTTCTTTATTGTTTGAAGTTAGCTGCCTCCTTATAATTAGCCGGTTAGGCTCATTTTTGTTTTCCGTAGCCTTTTGGGCTTCTTTACAGTCTTAAGTTAGCTGTCTTCATATACTTAGCTGGTTAGGCTTCTCTTTTGGTTAGTGTGATTTTTCTAAAATGTCAGAAAAGGCTAAATCTGGTTTTAAGAGGTGCCCAGAATGTAACCAGAAGATGTCCATTACAGATGGGCACTCTGCTTGTGTGTACTGTTTGGGTGAGGTACACTTACAAGAGGTCTGTGCGATTTGCCATGGCTTTAGTTCCATGGTGCTAGCTGAGAGGAAACGCAAGTTAGTGTAGTGAGGGTTAATCAAGTCGGCCTTTCAATCTGACCTGGACTTGGCTCCCAGTCAACCAAAACCCTCCTCTCCAGCCTCTTCATCTGGTTCAGGTCCGAAGGGCTCTTTGATGTCAGACTCAATGAAATTTATGAAAAAGGCTACGGTCTCAGCTCCAGTGTCATCGGAGCTGACCGTTCAGGTTGCTGGTAGGAGCCGGTCCCCAGTCTTGGAATCAGTATCTCCTACGTTGATGTCCCCGATTCTGGGGTCACTGGCTCTGTCGGTCTCCCCTCGGGCTTCCAGACTCTCTGATGCGGATATGGACCGAGTGGTGAGGAGACTTTTACAGGATCCGGTGCTTGCCAAAATTCTGTCAGTTTCAGCTCCAGCTGCTTCGGAACCGACAAAATCCATTCCTGTTGTGGTTTCTCCTGCTCTGACATGAATTGAGACTTCGGAGCCGGAGGGGGCCATTCAGTCATTGGTAGAACCGTTGGTGCAGACAGTCGCTTCTGACTTGTTGGTACCAACCACCCTGATATCCTCTGCTCCGGCGGTGGAATCTGGGAGCCGACACTCTCCTGTCGGTTCTGGGGGCGGGGGGGGGGGGAGTAGAACCAATATGTCTGTTCCGACTCTTCCTCTTGGGGCTTTGGCAAGGATGAGTTTGGTTTCTACCTCTGGCTCGGACCCGGCGGTTCTGGTGCAGGAGGAGTCTTCGGTGTCTTCGGACCTGGGTGTTTCCTCATATCAGAGCCGTGGGGCCTTTGATGCCATGAGGAGGGCTTTATCCCCCAGGACTTCCACAACCTCTGATATGGCCACCTCCTCCCGAAACTCACCAGCTTCTTCTCCGCAACCACAGGTTCTCTGTAAGCGTAGGGACCCAGAGCCTCAGGACACCCCTTTGGGGGAACCCTGCTCTTCCGAGACCTCCCCAGAGATTCCCACTGAGGAGGTTCCTTGGAAGAGGCTATGTAAGAGGAGACATCTAGATTCCCCTCAGGAATCCATCACGTCTGACACCGTTTTGGAGGAATCTGAATGGTCCCCTAGGTCTCACTCTGAGGATATTTCCTTCGGGGATATCCTTGAGATCCTTAAGCAGAGGGGGAACTGGCAGCCCCAAAACCCTACCAAGGACGAATCTGTGCTCCTGAAGGCTTTCGGGTCCTGACCCTTCACCTTTTGGGTGTCTCCGCCCTTTGATGAGTTAATGGACCTTTTGTCTCGAAGGGCGTGGGAGTCACCAGATTCTATGGAGCCTGTTCTTAGAAGACCAAACAAGTACATATCAGAACCCCATGACAAGGCCTTTTTATCTAAACCCATACCAGTTGATGCCATGGTGGTGGCGGCGGCCACTAAAAAGGAGATGTCGAGACTTCTACGTCTGTCCATCCTCCTAATAGAAAGTCTAGGATAATGGACAGATTCGGGAAGAGCATGTTCAGTTCTACGACCTTTGCACTTCAGTCATTGAACTACCTGACCCACTTCACACGTCTACAGAGAGATCTCCTCAAGGAGCTTGGAGATGCTCTCCAAGGTGCAGTAGCCGACTCGGTGGTGGACAAGGTGACGTCTTGGCTTGCTACCCTCAACTCAGTTGTAAACTCGTCCATGCATTTCGTGTCTTGCACAGCTGATGGAACGAGTAGGGCTGCGGGTACAGGAATCGCTCTGCGGAGACATTCCTGGATGCGCTTATGTTCTTTTGTGGAACCTTTTAAGTAGTCATTTGTTAATGCCCCTTTAAATGGTTCCTCCTTATTTGGACCAAAAATAAGAGACCCTCACCAGATGTGAGCAAGATGGTAAGACTCTATCTGCTGTTGAGTCCATTTTTCTACCCCTACTAGACCTTATCCAAAAGGCCAACTGGTTGGGAAAATGTGGTTCCGTAAGACCCAAGGAGCCTTTTCGAACTCGCAAGGTGAAGCCTCCTCCAGGGGCAGAGGGGGAGGCAATGGTGGAAGACGACTCCCATGCGGCAGAGGGGGTCCGCAGAACCAGGGTGACCAGGATCAGTTCCTTGGAAAACTAGCATTGCAGGCCTTTCAAGACTCTGTTCCCCTTGGCACGATTGCAGTCCAGTCGGACAACATGTCAGTAGTCTGGTACATCAACAAACAAGGAGAAACCAAATCCTACCCCCTGTGTCAAGTGGCTCTGAGATTATGGAATTGGGCAGAATCCACCCATCGTTTTCTGATTGCAACACACATCCTGAGGAAATCCAACATAATAGCGGACAGACTCAGCAGAGCTATTCTGCTACCTCACTAGTGGTCTCTCGAGCGAAAAAGCGGAAATGATTTTCCGCAGATGGGGCCAGCCTTGCTGCAGTCTTTTTGCCACCCACATAAACACCAAGTGCAGCAACTACTTTGCCCTGATCCCTCAACAGGGACAATCCCCGAGGGACGCACTTTTCCACGATTGGCCTGTGGGACTCCTTTATGCTTTTCCCCCTTTTCCATTGATTCCCAAAGTATTGCAGAAAGCCAGTTTTCTGGGCGGGACACGTATCTTGATTGCCCCATATTGGCCTCATCAAATTTGGTTCCCCTTTCTGAAGCCTCATCTACTAGAAGAACCTTGGATCCTGGACCCAGTGCCGGATCAGTTGACCCACTCGTTAGGAGCTCTTCATCCCTCTCTTCAGTCCATCAAACTGACAGCTTGGCTGCTCCAGTTCCCAGAATAGCCAGTTTCCAGAATTTATCAGAAGACACGCGACATATCCTATTGTTGTCTCACAAATCTTCTACTAGGAAACTTTACCTCAGTAAGTGGAAAAGGTTTTCCATCTGGGTACAACAGAATAACACTGACTCTTTCCAGGCAACTATATCTGATGTACTGGAATTCCTAACGAACCTGTTCAGTGAAGGAACTGCAGCAGCGACCATTCGAGTCCAACTCGCTGCTACTTCTAATTTTCATTTAGGTGCATCCGAAAATGGTATCATATCTCATAAGCTGGCTAGGGCCTTTTTGAAGGGTACGACGCACTTAAAACCACCTATCAGATCTCCTACTGCTCCCTGGAACTTAAATCTAATCTTATCCAAAATTATTCTTCCGTCCTTTGAACCTGCCTCTTCTTGTGAGCTGAAGTATCTTTCTTGGAAAACCATTTTCTTGATGGCCATTACGTCAGCATGCAGAATTTCGGAATTGCAAGCCCTTTCCGTTAAGCCACCTTATCTGATATTTCATAAAGATAGGGTCTCCCTCAGGACAAATCCATAATTTCTACCCAAAGAATGTTCGGAATTCACTCTAAATCAGACGATTGAGTTGCCTGTTTTCTTTCCCAACCATTCAAACCAATTGGAGTATATGCTTCACAAACTTGATGTGCACTGACAACTTTGTTTTTATTTGGATAGAGCAAAAGATCTCAGAAGGGCTGATCAGCTGTGTGTCTTCTTCTCAGATTCAAGAAAAGGTGCACCTGTCTCCAAAAGTACTTTATCGAAATGGCTCTCTGATTGTATTTCCTTTATCTACAGTGAAGCGGGTATTGCATTACATAACAAGGTCAAGGTTCATTCTACAAGAGCAGTTTCTACTTCTGCAGCTTTCTTGACCAGGTTGCCCATAGATTCTATTTGTGCAGCTGTCACCTGGTCAAATCCATATAACTTTATATCTCATTACAAAGTGGACAAGGCCTGTAGGGACAGAGCTTCATTTGGATCTGCTATCCTGAAACAGGTACTCCCGTGAGCCACCCAAGATTGTAGTGCTGGGGACGCTACCCATCAGTAAGAATGAAGGTGAGATTGAACAACTTCACATTAAGAAGTTATGTACTTACCATAACGTTCCATGTAAGTTCTTCTCGCCTTCATTATTACGACCCTCCCTCCTACCCCCTTCCTATGTCTGGAAGCACGAGCTGTTTCACGCTGGTTTTGGTTTTCCTGGAGGGTGTCCGTCTCCCTGGATTTTATGTTTCCCTTGAAATTTGGAATAGGTTTCTTCAGTAGTTAGCAGCAAACAAGATCTGGGGAATGTAGTGGTGCATTGTAGGTTAGGGCTTTGGTCTCGAGCTGTTTTGAGACCTCGAGCTTGGCTATTTGGCCGAATCGGAGCCGATGATCTGCTCTGAATCCATCAGTAATAATGAAGGCGAGAATAACAACTCACATGGTACGTTATGGTAAGTACATAACTTCTTATTTCATGACTGGAGCTCAGTCATGGAAGATGAGCTGGTCTGTTTCATGATAGTGTGTGTTCCTTTGATATAAATTAATCTGTGGTGAATCATCTTGTTACATAGTTAGTCATCTCTGCTGCTGTCCTTCCATTCCTAAGGTTGAGACAGTTAATGACCTCACTAGTGCCCCTCGTCACTCACTGCTCAGCCATCTCTAACTCATTACAGCCAAGTGCACCTTCAGGTATTTCTACAATTAACGTCTGCTGCACCTCTAGGCATCAAATATTGCTTGTTCATATTTGCATTAATAATTCTAAACCCATGCTACATACAAGGTATCAAAATATTGTATCTTATAGGTTCATAGGTTGGTACTAGGCTATCAGCCCTAGGGCCTATACAAGCCTAGCCATAACAATTCCCTGGCTATTTCTTCCCACACTATTTACTTCCCTGGGCCCCTGTCTAGCAGGGCAACTGACGTGATCCCTGGGATGAATTTCCTTTCTCCCATCCAATCGTCAAGGTTCCTTTTGAAGAGGGCCAAAGAGGCACTCTGCTTGACATGTATGGTCAGTCTGGGGAGTCTCTGGGTCAGGAACCAATCCCTCCAGCATGTTTTGTTTATTGTGATGACAAGGTTTAGATCCCTGGAGTGTGTGGCTCTGAGGGATTGGGATTTCTTTAAGTGTAGCATGTCCAACAGCTCTGGGTTTGACATGGCCTTGTATGTTAAGCAGAGATCGCCTCTTAGTAGACGATATGCAACAGAGTATAGCTGGAGTTTTTTAAGGCAGTCAGTGTAGGGCATCTGCTTTAGACCTGTGATTCTTTTAGTGAGTATTTCTGCGGCCTTTCCAGTTGTTGCAAATGTCTTGAGAGGTACATACCAAACGGGGCATTGTAGTCTATAATGGGTCTAATGAGGGATGAGTACAGTGAGACAATGACCTCCTTTTTTCTGGATGAAAAGCCCTTAGTGATGAGGTGTGCCACATAGAAGGATTTCCTGACTGTTGTGGCGATGTGGTTATCGAAGGTGAGACCACTGTCCACCTGTGTCCCTAAGTCTCTTATCACACTTTCGGTGTTTAGTGTACTGCCACCTATGTGGTAATTCACACGTACATGTTTTTTCCCAAAGGGGATAACTATACATTTCTTGGTATTGAGTTTGATATGTTCATATTGTTCCATTTCTTGCTTTCAGGAGAAATAAAATGCTCGACAGCTGGAAGTAGTTCTATAAGCTGTGCCCCAGTGTGTGCACAAGTAGGACGACTGTCTGCATCAACATTTCTGTAGCATTTGTTATTGTGCCCAAATTTCTTTGTTTACATTCTGTTCTTTGTGGTATTTGTTTTCCTACTTGCTGCATCTTATCTGAAGAATTGCAACCTCACTGGGACTGTCAGGTCAAAAGCAAAATACTTGCTTACATTTTACATGCAAATGTACTGTAATGAGAACCTTGCTGGTAGTAGCAAAACATGCATTACTGGGGAGTCTATGAGGAAGCTCTGGGAGACTGTCATCTAGTTTATTGTGCATTTGTTCTTGGGATTTATTTTTCCTCACTGTTGTGGATCAGCTTTTCACCAGAGTGGTTTGTGCCATCCTGTTTTACTGCATGTCAGTGTCCTTCTTAAGATGGTGTTATAAAAGTGCTAAACTTCTGTAAGTGTCTGCTTAAGGAAGTATATTAAATTCAGTTCACTTAACAAAATATTAAGTCCAAAAGTCATAACATTTGTAAAAGTTTTTACCTTGTTTCCAGACTTTCTTAAGTTTGGCTAATTTTAACTTGCCTTTTTGTGAGGGAGATTTCTGCCTCACCATTTCCATACTCTCGGTTTACATCTAAAAGGTATTCAGCCATGGGTCATTTGGTCACAATTGCTGGTCCTTATAGAGTCATTGTTGCAGTGTCATTTCTCAAAATTCACTTTTAAAGTAATTCTTTTAAAACTGCAAAGCGTTTGAATATGTAACTATATGTATTTGAAGAATGAATACTTATAATACAGCTATAGTTTCATTTCCTCAGACATTTGCATAAGTAACTTAGAATTTATTCTCTGACAGTAGTTCATGCTAGTGCTTATTTGAAAGTTGTAAAACATGTGAAGTAGTTACTTACATCATCAGACTATGATAATATGTGTGCTGTCAAGATTCTGATCCCTGAAAGGCACTGCCATTCTGTATCACACCACTAAATGTCTCCATTGTACATTGGCCAAAATAGTGTACTGTTTACAGGGTTAATTTTTCTCAGTTCTTACTTTGCTGCATTACAAGTAAATGTATTTCATGCAGGTATGCATTTCAGAGTGTGAAATAGATTTTCTGTTTTTTTTTTTTATTATTAAAAATAGTTGTATTTATCATAATATTATATACAGCAAAATTGTACCAAAAAAAAAAGTTCTAAGCTTCTTTCCTGCCTTTTCTGTAACTAGTCTAGTCCAGATACAGATTTGCTGTATCCAGGACTGTTTGTAAGCTTCTGAGCCCACCCAAGCCTTTCTGTGTTGGAGGGAAGCCTTCTAACTTAACAGTGGGAGTGGTAAGCACTAGGTCATCTATTTACCACAAGAGGAGTGGTTTCTGCCCTAGAAATTGCAGTTTATTGGCCATTTGGGCAGTTTTTTCATCCCTTTCAACTTTCTGGTTTAAAAGCCTGCATTTCTTAATGCCTCCATTTCGATTTTTTCCTAATTTACTGCTTTTGGCACTCTTTTATTTTATTTTTTTTTAATTTATTTGCATTTATTTAAACTGTATTTGCTTTAATATTGCTACACACTCAAGTGTGCTAGCTTGGACTGCATTTGATTTGTTTTTACTGCAGTTTTAACTGCTTTTCTGTTAAAAAAAGTGAAAAAAAAGTTCTAAGCCTGTTCCCTGCCTGTCCTGTAACTAGTCTAGTCCAGATACAGATTTGCTGTATCCAGGACTGTTTGTAAGCTTCTGAGCCACCACCAAGCTTTTCTGTTTTGGAGGGAAGCCTTCTAGATTATCAGTGGGAGTGGTAAGCACTAGGTAGCCTATCTACCACAAGAGGAGGGGGGGGGTTCTGGCCCAGACGTTGTAGTTTATTGGCTGTTTGGGCAGTTTTTCCATCCCTTTCCACTTTCTGCTTTAAAAGCTCGCATTTGTGTGGGTTTGCACTTGTTTAAGCTCCGCGCAGCGGCACCGAGCTGAGGTAAACTATTACTGTTGCCAGAAAGTCTGCTCTTCAGTTTTTCCCATAGATCTTGCTAGCTCCTTTTTTCTCTCTTGCACTTAAAATAGCTTAATTGTTTTGCACTTCAACTGGTTTTCGTAGCAATTATTGTAACACACCTAAGTGCCATCAGCACTAGTAGTTCTTCACGGAAATAGCTGCACATAGTAGTTAAAACCACCCCTCCTGGCATGATTAAAGGGCATTTCCCTGTGCTTTCTCTTATTAACCTGCTGGAGGGATAGATTCCTGTCCCAGAAACTCCCCATGCTTTGGAACAGGATTCCAATCTACATTAGGCAGAGCCCCCCACTAACGCTCTTCAATAGAAACCTTGACAAGTGGATGGGAAACAGAAAATTTACCCCAGGGATCACTGCAGTGGCTCTGCTGGACAGAGGCACAGGGAACTAATGGCTCTGCTGGACAGAGACACAGGGAACTAATCTAAGGGGGCAGTGAAAGCCAACACTTTCTGGCTGGGATTATAGATGCCCTCGGGCAGATAGTCTAGTACTTACCTATGAACCTGGTGCACTTGGGCATTCTGAGGCAGTGTAGCAACTGACTCATGTATACAGACAACCATCTCCTCTTAACTCCCAACACTCAGACTTGTGAAAGATGCACTTAATCACCAAACTGGTAGCTATGCACTCTCCAACCAAGACTGGACTAGCTGGTCAAGAGGAGAAGGTCAATACCTGCATCATACCACATGGAACACATAACTCTTCAGAACACCCACCATCTCAACTCTCACATAAAAATACAAACCCTACACCCACTAGAAATTTATCCAAACAGCAGAGACCTCCAAGACAGAAACGCACTTCACTACCACAGCTCAGCACAAACCACAGGACACACAGCTCACCTCCACAGTGTGCCCCTCAACCTAAGCCCCTAAGGCTAAACATTGTTGCCCAATACACTGATCGTAGGTGATTCTAGTGAGTCACACAGATGTCCCACTCACTAGGTTGAATAAGGCGAATGTAACAGTCTGCTATCAGGTGCCAGAATCCGACACAGAACACACGCACTCAGGTCACTCCACAACAAGTAGGACTCTGTCATTGTCCATGTGGGTGTGAATGACCTGAGACGCACCTCCCTGGACTACATGAAAAGAAACATGGTGGAGCTCTCAGATTATGTGGCCCAGGCAGGTATGACACTAGCCATGAGCAGTGTCCTACCGTCACCCAGAGTGATACTGCAGTACAAACAAAAAATGATTGACTTCAACAATTGGCTAAGTTTCTGGTATCATTCTAAGGGGGATCCAGTATCTGTCTTCTTGGCATGACATGATTTGACAGACCTCGATGCTTTACCAGAGATGGCCTGCATCTGTCACCCCTGGGTTTCCGGGTACTGACTAAGGCTGTTGCTACCTCATATTGCCTTTTATTTAGGCAGTGTTCCAAAGACCAAATTACCACCATAACAGCTATAAATAAATGCAATCTGAGGGTCATGCTGCTCAGTGCTAGAAGTCTAAATCTCAAGATCCACTCACTCGAAGCACTCCTCAAAATGGAGAACATCGACAATTGTGCTGTAACGGAGACCTGGTTTAAAGCGGCAGAAAGCACCCCTGCACTACCAGGCTATAACTCATTCCACACCTTTTGGCCCCAAAACATGGACCAAAGCTCCAAAGGTGGTGGTGTCTCTATATTCATAAAGGATATGCACACCTCCAGACTAGTAGCCCAGTATAATGCATCTGAGATACTTCAGGTACAAATCCAAAAAGAAACGATGGCAGAATAGCACAAAAATGAAGTTTAATTCACGAAGTAAAATCCACAAGATAAAATCCAATAAAATCGCTGCATACTTCAGGTACAACTAACATTGGGAAAGGCAGTGATCCAGGTCATAGCCTGCTATAGGTCCCCAACCATGTCCCTAAACTTTCAGTCCACATTCCTAAGCACCCTGGAATGTATCAAGGTCCAACCCAACACTCTCATACTAGGAGACTTCAACTACCCCTCCATCAACTGGGAAAACTACTCAAGCACCAATACAGTGGCCCAACGCTTCCTGGAATTCATCAGTTCCAGTGTCCTGGACAAGCTCATTCTGATCCCCACCAGAGGAAGCAACATCCTTAACCTGGTTATTACTAACATGAGCGACCATTGTTCTACACCAAGTCAATCCCTCCCTGGTTAGATCCAACCATAAACTACTCACCATGGAAATCCACATCTCACCCCCACCCCCGGCAACGGTAACCACCTTGAAAAACTTCTCCAAAGCTGACTTTGGGCTCCTAACAACAGAGGTGGCTAACTTTATGGCACCCATGCCAATGGAAAATAGCTGCATGACTGTCAAATCATACATACAAACATGTACATAAATGCATGGAACTAGCCATACCCAACAGAACCAAGATGCTCTCCTCCAAAAAAAAAAAAAAACCCAATCTAGTGGTCCCCTGCCATTAATAAACTCTACAACAGAAGGAAGAAACTGTTGCAGAAAAAGGTGAAGTCCCAAGACTGGAAAAACTCCCTTATTAGCCTCAACAAAAAGTTGAGATCCCTCATCAAATCCTCCAAAGCTAGCTATGAAGGCAGAATTGCGGCAGACACTAAAAACAATCACAAAGCCTTCTGTAGTTATATTAAGAACCTCCACGGCAATACCCAGGTTTGCTCTGAGTTACTGCCCAATGGTACCTCGTATACTGTGGAAACAGATATTGCCAACATACTGGCTGACAGATTCAGTGTCAACTTTACCCCTCTCTCCTCCCTTAAAGGAACAATCACAATACCAGAAGAATGCCCGGCACCCCGCATTACTGCAGCACAGATTAAAGCTGCATTGTCCAAGGCCAAGAATACAGCTTCCATGGGACCCGATAATATCCCTGGCTGTGTTTTACATGGACTACAGAGTGAATTGGTACCACATCTATGTGCCCTGTTCAGTCACAACCTCACCTCAGGTTTTGTCTCTTCCGAATGGCACACTGCTACAGTCATCTCTCTCCATAAAGGGGGAGCGACTACAGACCCTGGGAATTATCGTCCCATTAGCCTGACGAGTCTGATATGTAAAGCTATGGACCGCACATCATCATGGCCCTGATTAACAAAGATGTAGGAAATCTCCAAACTCTAGTCCCCATGCAATTTGGCTTTTTAAAAGGGAAATGATGCCTGCTCAACCTGGTTGACTTTGAGTCAGTCACCAGGGCTGTGGATGAAGGTAAGGCAGCGCATACAGCCTACCTCGATCTGGCCAGGGCCTTTGATACCATTCCTCACTTGGGAATTATTGATAAACTCTCCAAACTAGGCATCAACCCCTATATCACTAGGTGGGTTGCAAATTGCACTCACAGATAGAACACACAGTGTGAAAGTAGCGGACTCCAAGTTAGACTGCTGACCAGTCACGAGTGGAGTCCCACAGGGATCGATCCTGAGTCCACTCCTGTTCAGCATCTACTTCTTAGAAGTTCAGGCCAACACAAAGGGACAGATGACTGCAAGCTGGGAGCCATTATTAACTCCCCCAAGTGATGCAGACATCCTACAGAACTTCACTGAGACCAGTGACTGGTGTAGAAACCATGGCCTTAAACTTAACGCCAAAAAATGTGTCATCATTCTCTTTGGTAAAAACTCAATTCCCAGTAATTACCACATCGATGGGAGCCCACTGAATACTGAAGGCTTTATAAGAGATCTGGGGATGCAGGTTGACAGCAACCTCTCCTTGCCACTGCAGTCAGAAAATCCTTCTATGTGGCACATCTCATTACTAAGGGTTTTGCATCCAGGAAGAGAAGTCATTATCTCTCTGTACTCTTCCCTTATTAGACCAGTCATTGAGTATAATGCCCATTTTGGCATATACCTCACTAGACACTTACAACAGCTGGAGAGGCCACAGAAGTACCTCACTAAGAGGATCCTAGGTATTAAACACATGTCCTGCACAGACAGACTCAAATGACACCAGCTGTTCTCTGTCTCATATCGCCTACTTAGAGGCGATCTCATCTTGACTTACAAAGCCATGTCTGACCCATCTCTGTTAGAAATACTACATCTAAAGAAATCCCAATCCCTCCACACCACACACTCCAGAGACCTCAGCCTCATTACCACAATCAACATAACATGCTGGAGACAGGTTTCTCACCCAGAGACTGCCCATGCTCTGGAACAGACTTCCCATACATGTCAAGCAGAGCACTTCACTGTCCCTCTTCAAGAGAAATCTAGATGAGTGGATAGGTAATAGAAAGTTCACCCCGGGGATCCCTCCAGTGGCTGTACTTGATAGAGGCACTGGGAACTAATGTTAGGCGGCACGTTGCCAGGGCACGTCTATGGGCTAAGCTTGTAAAGTCTCCAGGGCCATTAGCCTAGTACACACCTATGAACATAAATTGAAATAAACCCAAATCACAGAGAATTCAAAAGGAAGGTAGCATAATACTCAAAACGTTTAAAGTCATAATTACCAAGTTGTTTACAGTAAAGTGAAATGGAAGTAAATGTAAGAGTAAATTAATCTGTTCTTCCATGGAGCTTTCCAGATTTTAAAACCCTCTTGGAATCAATTTGCAAGCCTTCATAAATCTCCACATTGTGTGTATAAGTCTATATCTGTCTATGAATAGAGTAGCTCTGTGTGTGTGTGTGTGTGTGTGTGTGTGTGTGTGTATATAAATATATATATATATATATATATATATAAATATATAAATATATCTATCTATATATATATATATATATATATAGAGAGAGAGAGATAAAATGTATATAGAGACTCCCCTCCCTATACAAATGCACTGGGAAACCATCCAGTCATGCTGCCTTATTGATTTTAGGGCTTTAATTGCTGTCTGTTTCTCTTTCTGGTCTTTGTCCATATCCATGCCCATTGCTGTGTCTTTGTCTAGTACTGTCCAACCTTCTTATCCTCCATTGAGTCTGCCTCGTCCGCCTGTCCTCCCCTACTCCTATATAGTACCTGATAAATGTTACAAAGGGCCTCTGATTTTCTCTCTGCTCTGAGGTAAAGTACCATCATTATTTATTATTTTATTTATTTATTTCCAGTTTGATTACCAGGGAAGTCCACTGGGCCGAAATGACCCATTTTCAGTGGAGGCCTGGGGAGAAAAGCTTCAAGTTGCATAATACATTTACAATACAAGTGATACATAGGTATAATAGATGCATTATACAACAGTAAGACTTAACACATTTGGAGTCATGGTATTTAACAGAGGTCAGGGTTTAACAATTTCATTTAAGGAGCACTCTAATGTGCGGAGTTTGACAACAATATATGTGTAAACATGAGTAGAGAGAGAGATGACTGAGTAAAAGACAGAGAATACACTCTGCTGACGCACAATTAAACATGGGTGCTATTTACACTATTTACAAGGTTGAGTTGAGTCAGAATAACTATAGGTGTTATCAAAAGCATAGAGGGCCCAGGAGAAAGAGAGATGACACACTGTGAGCAGAATATTTAAATAGGATTAGGTAGGGTGAAGGCAGGTACATTTCCACTTAGAGGCAGGTGTTTGAAAAGCAGGTTTTTAAAGTTTTCAGAGTTTGGCATAGATCTTACAGTAGATGGAAGGGAATTCCATTTTTTGCCAGGTGAGTAAGAGAGAAGAAGTTGGCCAGCAGTGTGTTTAGGTTTGATGGCTATTAGGTTCTGATGTTCAGATCTTAGTGTTCTTCTGGGAATGTAGGGGTGAAAGAGATTAGTTAGGGCAGGACATTTTGTTGGGTGAAATATGATTCTGTGAGCAGAGGTGAGTTGGAGATAGTCTAGGTAGTTAGGGAGTTCGAGCCAATTCAGGGATTGTATGGTGAGGCAGTGATGGGCATAGTTTTTGGAGTTGGTGGCGAATGTAGAGATTTTGTTGTAGCTGGTTTCTAGTTTGGAGGTTATAGTGGAAAACAGATTGGTTAGGAGTGGGGCACCGTATAATAAGGAAGAGAGAAGATAAGAGTATTCCTAGTAGAGTTGGAAAGTGATTGTTCCTATTCAGCATGCCTAGCTTTTGGTGGGTTTTCTTGATATTTTGTTGAATATGTATATCAGATTTGAGGTGTTCATCAATGGTAATACCAAGTAGTTTAGCAGAGGGAACTACTTCTATAGGTGAATTTGTATCGCTATAGACTTTAAAGTTGTTTTTGTCATCGGAGAAGGACTTTGTAAGAGGGAATAGTAGAATCTTTGATTTGTTAGCATTTAGAGAGGGGTGGTTTTGGCACATCCAGTTTTCGGTAGTTGAAAATGCAAATTGGGTTTTGTTTAGAAGTTCAGAGAGGTTTGAGGCAGAGCAGACTAAGGTAGAATCATCTGCATATTGTATGATTTTGGTGTCAGGAATAGCAGAGTTAAAGTTATTGATGAAGATATTAAAAAGCATGGGGCCGAGAATAGATCCCTGAGGTTCTCCAGTTGGGGTGGGTAGGAAGGAAGAGATGGAGTTCTTCCAGTTGACTGCCTGTGATCTATTGGATAGATAACTAGAGAACCAGGATATGGTGTTGGGTGAGAGATGGAAGTTGGAGAGTTGAAAGAGAAGCTGCTTGTGGGATACAATATCAAAAGCTTTAGACAGATCAAGTAATATGGTAGAAACTAAATGTCCTGAATCACAAGCTTGGTTGACAGTTTCAAGGAAAGAGAGTAGAGCGGTAATAGTGCTATGGCCTGAGCGGAAGCCATGTTGGGTGGGAATGAGAAGGTTGTTTAGAGTCAGAAAAGGCATGAGTTGGAGGTGGATGCATTTTTCTAGGATTTTAAAGATTGGTAAGAGCAGAACAATTGGACAAAAATTTAAGATGGTGTTTTTGCCTCCTTTGTGAAGTGGAAGAATATAGGCTGAGCGCCAGAGTTTAGGGACGTATGATTCCTTTATGGATCTGTTAATAATGATGCTGATTGGAAGAGCAATATCTTCAGCGGCACATTTCAGAAATGAAGGAGGGATATTGTCAGGAGCATTTGAGCAAGGTTCAAGTTTGGACCAAAAGTTTTTGTATGAAGTTAGTGTAGATGGGTTTGAGTTTAAACAGAGAGGGAGGGTTGCTAGGTGAGTTGGAAAGTGGTAAGTATAAGGAAGTTGGGTTATTGTTAGGAAATGTCTTGGTGAGGTTTGAAATGGTTTCTATGAAGAGTTGAATTCGGAGCTTAGTTCGAGATCAGATTTACTTGGGTCAGGACAGGGGTTATTCTTGGGGCCTGGATTGAGAAGAGAGTTTATTGAATTCCAGAAAAGTTTGAGATTTTTATTATTATGTGTGGACTGGAGTTTGATGTAGTAGGACTTTTTGTCCTTGGTGATTAGTTTATTTTGCAGGATTACATAGCTGTTGATCTAGGAATAGTGTAGTGGGCAGCTTATTATTTTGGTAGTTTCCATATTTTGTCTCTTTGGTACATGATTTTTTTTTTCGTTGGATAGCCAAGGAACAGTTTTGGCTTTTATCCTTTTGTGTCTTAGAGGTGCAAAGGAGTTTAGGGTATCTAAGAAGACAGAGTTGGAGTATTCTATAGCTCTGTCAAGTGGAAGGGTGTTTAGAATGTGCCAGTTCATCTGTTTGAAAATGTTTGAGAAAGTAGTGGGGTTGAAGTTAGTGAGGTTGCGAGTGTTGATAAATTGATGCTGGGTGGGAGGTTGGCATAATGGTTAAGGTGTTTGCCTTACAGACACAAGGTACAGGGTTTGATTCTCACAGGGGGGTAATTGGCTAGGCTTAAAATGGCCCATAAGGGCAATTAGCCTAGTACTAATCTATACCTTAACTATTAGGCCACCCTCCCTATAGATTAGCCTAGTACTAATCTATAGGGAGGGTGGCCTAATAGTTAAGGTATTTGCCTTACAAAAACAAGGTGCAGGGTTCAAGTCTCACAAGGGATAATTGGATAGGCTTAAAATGGCTCACAAGGGCAGTTAGCCTAGTACTAATCTATGAATCTATGGTGTGGAGTAGAGCTGGTTGAGTGATGTATGAAGGCCAGAAGGTGGTCGCTAGTGGTATCAGGAATAGTGCCAGAGTTAGTTATTTTAGTCTGATCTGAGGCTAGGATCCAGTCTGATGGATCTTGGTGGATTTGTTTTGTTTGGTCCGGTGATGGGGAGTATTAACTGAGAGAAGTTGCAGAGGTTGATTGTTAGGGAGGGAGAGTGGCAATTGATTTTGTTCCAGTCAATATTTACATCTCCTGGAATGCAAGTTTCATAGTGAATTCTAGTAGAAGCCCATAAGAGAATTTCTTCGAATGTTGAGATATTATTACCAAGTTATCATATATAGGGCAATAATACAGATATTTTTGTGTTTAATTTTAGTAGTCCAGCAGTTAGTTCCGTATTCTGGAATTGGAATTTGGAGTGGAATTATTGTGAGGAGGTTAGAGAAGACTAGGGCCAAGCCGCCACCTTTTTTGTTATGACGGTCACGTCTGAGAGCATGAAATCCTGGGGGTAGGAACTCGGAGTCAGAGATTAGGGTTAAAGCCATGTTTCTGAGATGGCTAAGATGTCAGGTTGGGTATGGCTTAACCAAGCTTGAAATTGGTGAATTTTGTTGTTGAGACTTTCTGCATTTAGAGTAAAAAGTTTTAGGGTGTTGTGGTAGGAGGTGGATGATAGAAGGTGGGTGTTGGCGAAGGAGGGGTTAGGACCAGGGTTAGGATGAATATCACCAGCTTGGATTAAGTTATTAAAGGTATTATCCTTTAGCCATTTAGGTTTATTAGGTGTGATAATTGATGGTTTTAAGGTTAGAGTGGGTGACAGTGTCTTAACTTTAAAGGAGAGAATTTTATGGTGGAATAAGTGAAGAGTGTTGGGCTGGATGAGAGGTAAGGAGATGGAGTGGAAATGGGAGTAGGATTGAGTGTGAGAGTGTGTCTGTATGGTGGTGGTTTTAGTGTGTAATTTTGTATGAGCTAACAAAATAAAGAGGAATTAGGATAAGGGAGAGAAGGCAGGGTACTAGGAGGGTACAGTGCCTTGGTAAGAGCATATTGGGTAAATGGGAGAAAGAAAGATGTGAGAGTAAGGAAAGGAGAGGCTGAATAGGAAGGGATGTATTAGAAAGTACTGAAGGTTTTAATAGGATGTTAATGTGGGAGGTATATGGGAATGCAAAATAAGAAGAGGGGATTGTAATTATAAGGGTGGTGTGCAGATGGAAGAGTGTAAAATGGAAGTAGAAGAGAGGGAATTGGTGGGGGGAACAGCTATTAGGTGAATAGGTTGGGGGAGGGGTTAAGGAGGAATAAAGGTAGGAGTGCTGGTGGCGGGTAAAAATTTGGGACAGGGTAGGGGAGCGGAGTGAGCCTGAAGGGCGAACAGAGCGGGATGAAGCAGAAGAGGTGAGTGCAGCAGAAAACGTATCAGTGAAGAGCAGATAAATGGCTGTAGAAAGAGGGTTTGTTCTGAAGTTTAAGGAGAGGTAGTACAGGGTGACCTTTATTGAGGGAGGTTTAGCATAAAGGGAAAGGAAATTATACGGTCACAGAGAGATGAATTCAACAGTCTCTTTAGTAGAAAATTAACTTATCAGGACTAAAGTGTACAAGTAAGGTTTAGTTAGGTTGAAGCTGCTACTTAGTGGTAGAGGGTTGAAGCTGCTACTTAGTGGTAGAGGGAGAAAGCAAGCAGCAAGGAGAGTCTAAACCTGTCTGGGGTGTAAATATAGTCTTAGTTATGGAAAACAGGAGGGGGAGAGAGCAAATGGTCTACGGTAGGCTGCTAGAACGCATGCACAGGAGGCCAGACTAGCACAATAGGTATTACAACAAGGCAGTGTATAATTTGTACTGAGCAACATACATTTAATACAATCCTAGTGGGGGGGGGGGTTCAGCACTAGTGTTCAGATTTACCAGGCAGGCTGGCAGAGGCAGGGAGTCTTCAGAAGATGGCTGGAGGTTTCCTTATTGCTTTGAGGCAGGGAGGGAGGGAGCACCCGTGACTGATTACAGGAGGCGAGTCTAGCAGCCCAGAACCGTGAGCCCAGCACAGGAAAGCTGTGGGCGCTTGGTACAGGACTTTAAAAATGACAAATACTCCAAAAAGTGCCAGAAACTGTGGAAACACCAATACTTCCAATATGTACCGAGGAATAATAACCACACAGGAAATTGAGTCACAAAAACACTGTATTAACGCACTTGAAACTAATACACCATATACGCGTTTTCGTCCTTACACGTAGGACTTCATCAGACAAATACCTTCAGTTTAATCACATTTAAATACAAACTTGAATAAAATTAATTAATTTAATTAACCTATAAGCTTTCTCTTGTATAATTCAAATGAACCAATCAAGATGTCTGAAACATGAATATTCATGCCTTCTTCCTAAAGTGCAAAATTGTGTATAAATTCTTAAAAATACGAAAATGTTTTGTGTTCTCATTAAAACTGTCATGAAATTTGATTTAGTACAAATTTAATAAAAACCTTTTTAAAAATTTAAAAAATACTTTGAATAAATATACATTGAAAACTTTAAAAACATTAAAATATCCTATATAGGAACTGGCAATATATCTGTAGTGTATTGTCTCCCTCTAGTGTCCATATATATACCCTACAATTTACTAGCTCTTATTTTCAGCAAAGGGAAATTGTTAAAAAATCATTGATTCCTGGTTTTGTATTTGAATCCAGATTTACCTGCCACCAAAGCTCCCTACTTTCCAATATTTCCTCCCAAAGGCCCCCTCTTATGTCTGGTTTGATTTGGTCCAGAACAAAAAAATAAAAATTTATATTCCCCACAAATAGTGGTGTGTTTATATAATGCATTTGTACATTTTCCTCTCAGAATGTCATAATTATGTTCGTATATTCTACGTTTTAGGCTTCTTTCCGTTTTACCCACGTAGAATGACTGACACTTCTGACAAATGACTAAATAAACCACACCCTTACTATCACAATTATAATAATTATCACTTTTTATCCATCTCTTTCTACTCTCAATGTGTATTTCTCCCTTATTGATGATAAACGGACATTGCTGGCACCTCCCACATTTATATGTGCCAACCCTGCCCTTGTTTCCTTTATATAGTTTTCTATTGTTCCTCTCCAAAATCTTCCCTATATTTGGTGAGTTTTTAAAAACTACCTTTGGTTCTATATTGGAAATTTCATCTATATCAGTCAGAGAGGAAAATTTGCTCCATTCCTTATTAATCCCCACTCGGGCATCATAGAAAAGCTCACCAGCTTAGATGTAAACCCATATGTCACAAGATGGGTTGCAAACTGGCTCAAGGACAGAACACACAGGGTTAGAGTTGCTGGTGCCATGTCAGACTCTAAGCCGGTCACGAGCGGTGTCCCACAGGGCTCAGTCCTGGGCCCTCTCTTGTTCGGCATTTATTTTTCTGAAGTGCAGGCAAACATAGGGGGATTGTGGCTGACAAAATTTGCAGATGACTGCAAACTGGGCACCATAATTGACACTCCATCAGACACAGACATCCTCCAGAAAGGTCTCATAGAAATGGATAACTGGTGCCAGAGCCATGGCCTTAAGCTAAATGCCAAAAAATGTATAGTCATACCCTTTGGGAAAAACAAGGTAACCCCTAATTACCACATAGGTGGTAATCCATTAAACACGGAAGAAGTTATCAGGGACCTGGGGACCCAAGTTGACAGTAACCTCTCTTTGACACTCACATTGCCAAAGTGGTTAGGAAGACCTTCTACATTGCCCACCTGATCATGAAGGGATTCACATCCAGATCAGGAGAGGTCATTGTACCCCTGTACTCTTCACTTATCAGACCAATGATTGAGTACAACGCCCCATTCGGAATGTACCTTACCCGACACCTGCAGCAGTTGGAAAGACCCCAAAAGTTCCTCACCAAAAGGATAAAGGCTCAAACATATGTCATACGATGCCCGACTGAAAAACTCCAGCTCTATTCAGTCGCATACCGTCTGCTCAGAGGTGATCTGTGCCTGACATACAAGGCCATGTCCAACCCGGAATTAATGGACATGCTCCACCTCGAAAAATCCAAATCCACCAGAGCCACGAGAGCAAGAGACTTAAACCTCAACACAGATATAAATAGGACGTGCTGGAGGGACAGATTCATCACCCAGAGACTCCCTACACTATGGAACAGAATCTCAGTCCATGTGAGGCAGAGCCCCTCACTGACTCTGTTCAAGAGAAATCTTGACGAGTGGATGGGAGATCATAGGTTTACCCCGGGAATCATCTCTGTATCACTGCTGGACAGAGGCACAGCAAACTAATGGGTATAGTATTCTCATCCTAAGGGGTGGTGAAAGCCACACACACTCTGGCTAGGCTTATAAATGCCCTAGGGCAGATAGCCTAGTATGAACCTATGAACCTAAAGGTTTCCCTTAATTTAATGTTTGAGGTGTTGTATTCCACCACCAAACTTCTCTTATATACACCTTGCTCATTTTTCTTCTTCCTATTCTCTAAAATCATACTCTCTCCTTTATTATTGTTGTTGTTCAATTTATTACAAATACCAAAACCAGAACCTGCACCCCCATCCCTAATATAGGTTTGAACCTATCTGTCCTACCATTCACTACCTCATTTCTTAACTGAACCACAAAAGTCTCTGGATAACCCCTATCCAAAAACATTTTCTCCAGGGTCCTGCATTCTTCCCTAAAATCGGAGTCGAGTGTTGTCATTCTAGAACCCCTTACAAATTGCCCTTTGACAATATTTCTTTTACTGTGTAAGGGGTGGGCACTATTATAGTGCAGAAATGAATTCACATATGTGTCCTTTCTGTATACTTTACTCTCAAATTTGCCTTCCCTTTTATATATTTCTACATCCAAATATCTTAAGGAGTCAGTACTTATAGTGTATGTAAACTTCAAAAAATTTGTGGTTTGATTAAGATATTCCATAAATTCTATAAATTTATTGTGTCCCCCTGTCCAAAAAATGACAATATCGTCCAGAAATCTATGGTATATTGTCCATGACTCCTTAAACCTACAATTGATAATATGTCGCTCCTCCCATTTAGACAGAACAATATTAGCAAATGTGGGGGCACAAGCTGCCCCCATTGATACTCCAGTTTTCTGCTGGTAATACTCCCCATCAAACATAATGAAATTATGTCTTAAAACTGTATCCATAAGTGTAACACTTGCTATTTTGTCTTCCTGGCTGAGGGTCCCATCACCAAACACACTCTCCTCAAACTGTTCCATCCCTTCACAATGGGGAATGCATCCAAACAAATCTACAATATCAATAGTTATAAATAATAGATCTTCTTTGTACTTGTCCTGCTTCAATTCCCCTAAAAAATCCCATGAATCTTTGAGAATCAGTGTGTTATTGACCCAAATATGCTTAGTTTTAAGATCCACGAATTTAGCAAGTGGAACTGTCTTAGAACCCTCAGCAGAAACAATGGGTCTAAGGGGAGGGTTTTCCATATTTTTATGGATCTTTGGTATTCCAAATATAGTGGCAATTCTTGTTTTTTTTTACTTCTAAATATTTAAACATGTTGCCATCTATTACCTTTTCCACCAAAAGATCCTGCAAGGTTAAATCAATTTTATTATAAGCGACATTGACCTCATTCAATGATACCACAGAATACTTACTATCATCTCTTAAGATAGTATTCATCTTGCCTTCATATAAAATGCTATCCATTATTACTATACCCCCTCCTTTGTCTGGTTTCATGATTCTCAATGAGGGGTTACTTCTCAATTCACATAATACGTCTTTCTCCTTTTTACTCAAGTTGTGATGAACCTAACCTGTAGTATGTTTACTCCTAACCGAATTGATCAGTACATTTTCAAAATTTCTTAACTGTGGTACCAATGGGGGATTATATATAGATTTTCTCTTTAAACCACATTCCATCATTGTATCCCTTTTGAAGCCTGCCCTGGAGGCTAAAATTTCCAAATTAATTTTCCTCACAAACAACTTCACATCCAAAATTGTCCGTGTATAATCCCCTCTGTTCATGGGAATATATTTCAACCCTTTACTAAGTAGGGAGAAATGATCAGTAGTGAGTGTTAAACCGCTAAAATTGTAAATAGTGAAATTCTGATATGTATGTTTCACATGGTCAGACACAATGGTATCTATAATATAACCATTCTTGTCAGGTAAGGGGGTATCAACTAATATCTCCCCCTCCCTCTTCTCCCCCCCCTTCCTTGAAAATTTCCCCTATATTTCAGATTGCCATCTTGTGTCATTTCCGTTTCTACTAATGGTGGAAAATCCATATCATATGTTTCTTCGTTCCACCTGTCAGTTTTCCTATCCCCCTGCTTATTTACAATATAGTTGTTTTTATTTCTACTGTTCCACGTTGCTTTAAAACTATGTGAATTATATCCCTGAAGGATAGGTTTAGGGTAACGTGTGACTGTCATATTCTTTAATATCTCTATTTAGTTTACCCAGTTTACGCTGAATGACTTCCTCACACTTCATATCTATGTCTGTTCTGATTTTAAAATATTTGTCCCTTTCCTCTTTGATACTGTGTTTTAAATCTGTTGTAATACACTTATCTAAACCATCAATTTCCCTGCCCAGTTCCATTTGTTTATTTTCATTTTCTTCTATAATTAATTTCATGACTTCTAACCCACAATTATTAAAAACTTTCAGTAAATTTTCATGAAATTGAGAACCAATTTGCACATTGTTCGGGTATTTATATACCCTTAAACCTTTAGGGACTATTTCTCTATTTAAACATTCCCTCAAATAGGCATTCTCAATACTCAAAGTTCTATGTTTAGTCATTATATTATACAGTCTTTCAATTTTCATTGCATAAGACTCCCCATCCGTTTGTCCTTCTTTCCGGTTATTACTAACATTAAAATGAATGTCTCTCTTGAGCCATTCTTCAGTGGTTCTTTTCTTATAAGAAACAGTACCTTGTGAACCAACCATTGAATTAGCGTTCTTCTTTGGTATAGCTCCCAATTCCTGTCGGTTTGCGTTCCCCATCTCCTCGTCTGTGGACCTATCCAACAAAATCCCAGGGGTATCGTTTGGGTTGAAACTGATCCCATTATCCAGGTCGCTGGCTCCGTTAGGTTCGCCAATTAGCTCCCTCTTCCTTTTCCCTCTGGGTCTGTCTAGCTCTTCAGCTCCTTCCGCTCTGTCCACCGCTCTCTTGCTTCCGGATATGAGGTTGACGCAAAGAGGCGTAAGCAAATCAATTAGTTCGGAAAGCTGCCCAATCAACCTCTTGGAATGTCCAGCTTCCTCTTGCCCTTCGATACTCATATTTAATGTCAAAAAAAGGTGCACCACGTCCCGACTCGTACACACCTCCAACCAAAAACAGAGAAGCACTTGAAATAACTGATAAATACTCCAAAAAGTGCCAGAAACTGTGGAAACACCAATACTTCCAATATGTACAGAGGAATAATAACCACACAGGAAACTGAGTCACAAAAACACTGTATTAACGCACTTGAAACTAATACACCATATACGCGTTTTCGTCCTTACACGTAGGACTTCATCAGACAAATACCTTCAGTTTAATCACATTTAAATACAAACTTGAATAAAATTAATTAATTTAATTAACCTATAAGCTTTCTCTTGTATAATTCAAATGAACCAATCAAGATGTCTGAAACATGAATATTCATGCCTTCTTCCTAAAGTGCAAAATTGTGTATAAATTCTTAAAAATACGAAAATGTTTTGTGTTCTCATTAAAAACTGTCATGAAATTTGATTTAGTACAAATTTAATAAAAACCTTTTTAAAAATTTAAAAAATACTTTGAATAAATATACATTGAAAACTTTAAAAACATTAAAATATCCTATATAGGAACTGGCAATATATCTGTAGTGTATTGTCTCCCTCTAGTGTCCATATATATACCCTACAATTTACTAGCTCTTATTTTCAGCAAAGGGGAAATTGTTAAAAAATCATTGATTCCTGGTTTTGTATTTGAATCCAGATTTACCTGCCACCAAAGCTCCCTACTTTCCAATATTTCCTCCCAAAGGCCCCCTCTTATGTCTGGTTTGATTTGGTCCAGAACAAAAAAATAAAAATTTATATTCCCCACAAATAGTGGTGTGTTTATATAATGCATTTGTACATTTTCCTCTCAGAATGTCATAATTATGTTCGTATATTCTACGTTTTAGGCTTCTTTCCGTTTTACCCACGTAGAATGACTGACACTTCTGACAAATGACTAAATAAACCACACCCTTACTATCACAATTATAATAATTATCACTTTTTATCCATCTCTTTCTACTCTCAATGTGTATTTCTCCCTTATTGATGATAAACGGACATTGCTGGCACCTCCCACATTTATATGTGCCAACCCTGCCCTTGTTTCCTTTATATAGTTAAATAGTTATAGTCACTTTAAAAATGACGCCACAGTCCAAAGCAGGAAGAAGTCATCCAGTGTAATTCCAAACATCACCCTTCCGTCTTTAAAGAATCAGGAGATAAATTTTGGGCCATTCTCTTATTTAACAAGGCTACATCAACAGCAGTTGTTCTGTGTGTATTGTGCTTGTAATTGTCTCTCTTCTCTTAGTTTTTCATTCTCATACTTTCTTTTAATAGTTAATCATTCCTATTTATATCCCTTTAATTTTGGTCCACCCATGTGTTTTTTTTTTTTTTATATAAGGTACTGTCAGTGCTCCCACTATCTGTGGCTTCTATTTTAGCTTCCTGGATGCAGCCAAATTGCACATGTGCAGACCCATAGGCTCAACTTGCGAGCTGGAAGTGTGGCCCACTTTGGTCACCAACTGCTCCATTCCCCAGGTGTTCCAACCTTAAGTACCTGTATACAATAGGAATCACACTTCTTTGTCATAATGTAGTCATAGGCTGATAAGATCATTGCAAGTACAAGGCAACCATTTTCACCTTGCCAGTACCCACCCTTAAATCTTATCTCCTTTTACATGGGAACCTGCTTATCAAGTCAGGGATAAATTGGTGAAAATTCATCCAGACCTCTAGCTCCCATTTGATAGAATGTAATATTTTGCACGCTTAATTTATTTATTTTACAGTTGTTTACTGGGAAAGTCCGACTGGGGTAAAACCCATTTTCAGCGGAGGCCCAGGGAGAAAAGCTCCACATACAGAGATTATACAAAAGCTTATACAAGAAATTATTCAAAAAATATACAAGACATACAGTACACAAGAAGTTATATTCCATGGTATTATAGCTGACATTTGTATTATACAATCATCTGATATAATTCCTTATTGTAGTGTAGACATTGTAGTTTCACAAAGTAAGCTGAGAAAGGGTTTTTAGGAGGGAAATTGGATAGAAAAATATAAGGTAGAGATTATCTAGACATGAGAAAGAGAGAGCATAGAGTATGAGGTGGTCACGGAAGAAGAAAATATATGACCAGAAGCTAATAAAACTAGTTAGCCTGGAGTAGTACAGGAACAAAGCCAGGTGTCATTAAGATAATTAAGAATCTTTTTGAACTGTGTGGTATTTATGTTGGTTCTCATGCTGTGAGGTAGTGAATTCCACCTTGTTGCTACATGATAAGAAAATAGTGAGTCCCCTGTTGTATTAGTGGATTTGGAAACTTGTAGTAGAGATTTATTTGTTGAGCGAAGACTTCTATTTGTGATTTGGGGCTGGAGAAGATTTAGTAGGGCAGTTTTTTTTTTTCAGGTTTATGTACTAGTTTGTGTGCTAAGGTTAATTGGTTATAGGATAAAAGTTGTGGGAGTTCTAACCAGGAGAGTGTTTTTAAGGAGTGACAGTGGCGAGTTTGATGTGGGCAATCAGTTGCAAATCTAGCTATTTTATTGTAGCATGTTTCAAGTTTAATTAAATCTGTCTTTTAAAGGTTGGTGAGAATTGGGGAAGCATACATAATTGTTGACAGAAGATGGGTTCTAGCAATGGCAAACCTAGTGTTAGATAATTTTTATTTCTGTAAAGAGCACCCATTTTTTGTGAACTTTCTTGTTTGTGCTGTATGTAAAGTTCCCCAAGACAGTGTAAACATTTTAAGACGTAGATCTACATATAATCCCCCCCTTCATCCTTTCCTGAGAAATTTGGAAAAAATAGTTGAGAATGAGATTAGGAAGGATGTATTAAAAGATCAAAGACTTCATCATAACTTAACTAAAGAAGAAATGAAAATTTTAACAGAACTAAAGGATGACCCTAACCTAAGGGTCATGAAACCGGATAAAGGGGGAGGTATAGTTATAATGGAGAAAACTGAGTATGAAAGCAGGATGTACAAAATCCTTTGGGATGATAACAAATATCAGCACGTATCTAAAAATGAGATAAATATTGCCTACAATAATATAGATACAAAACTGAATGATATGTTGTTAGAAGGTTTAATCAATGGTGAGACTTTAGGTTTTTTAAGGTTGGATAAACCTAAAATTCCCATGATATTTGGTATACCCAAAATTCATAAGAGTGAGACAGATCCCCCTTTAAGGCCTATCGTATCTGCTGTAGGGTCAAAAACTCATGCCCTAGCTAAATTTGTTGATGTTAAGTTGAAAAAAGTGTGGATGGATAGGAAACAAATTTTAAAGGATTCATGGGATCTCTTAAAAGTTATTCCCAACATCAAAAATATAGGAAATATTGTTTTTGTTACAATAGATGTTATTGATTTCTTTTCCTCCATTCCTTATAATGAAGGTACTGGAATGTTTGAAGAAATTGTCTGAGTACCCAAATTTGTCCAACAATGATAAACTTGTGAGTGTCTGGCTTATGGAAACAGTATTACAGAATAACGTTTTATTCTTTAATGGTGAATTTTACAAGCAGATCCAGGGAGTAGCTATGGGGGCAGCTTGTGCCCCCACTTACGCCAACTTGGTTTTAGCAAAATGGGAAGAGGAACATGTTTTGAATAGTGTATTTAGCTCTTCCTGGATTAGCTACCACAGATTTTTGGACGATATTGTAATTTTTTGGACTGGGACTGAGGAAAAATTAAGAATTTTTATGGAATATCTTAATGGTACAACCAACTTTTTGAAATTTACATATCAAAGTTCCTAGAATGTGTTACAATATTTGGATATAGAAATCTATAAGAAAGAAGGAGGTTTAGAAACAAAGGTTTTTAGGAAACCAACATACTGTAATTCCTTCTTGCATTTTGATAGTTCACACCCTTTACACGTAAAAAAGAATATTATTAAAGGTCAATACGTGAGAGGATGTAGAATGACCAGCAATGATGAAGATTTTTTGACGGAATGTGATTTGTTGGAAAATATGTTCAAGAATAGAGGATACCCAGAAAAGTTCATTAGAGACATTAGACAGGAAGTCCTTAATGGTAGAGAGACTAGATTCAAACCTATAGTAAAGGGACCTGACAATGATAAGGTATCTGGACAAAGTGGAAGTAAAATAACAAATGCAGATAATTTTCATTCAGCCCTTACTCTAGAGTATAATGCTATTAATAATAAAATAAGACACATTTTTTGTAATGAATGGAATAGATTCACAGAATTAATGGACTTAGACAGGATCAACAAGGGTCCTGTTAAGATTGTGTATAAAAACTCCAGAAGTATGAGGAATATTTTAGAAAATAAACATACTGTAACTTCACAAGAAAGAAAGAGAAAAGGCACTTACAAATGTGGTAGATGTGCCCAATGCACGTATATTCTTAATGGGAATGAAATTAATATTAAGAGCAGGAATAGAGTGATAGTAAATGATAAACATTTTTACAACTGTGAGTCTATGGGCCTAGTGTATTTTGCAAGCTGTACATTATGTTCCTCTTTCTACATAGGAAAGACGGAAAGGAAATTAAAAAGACGAATATTTGAACATTTTAATGACATTAAAAATGGAAAGGAAACCAACGCTTTGTACAAACATAGCAAGGAATGTTATCAAGCTAGTTTTCTTTTTTCTGTCATTGAGCATACAGATAAAGATATTAGAGGAGGGCCTTGGGAAGAAAAATTGGAGTATAGGGAGCTATGGTGGCAAATGACACTTGAATCATACAACCCACCAGGGCTCAATGAGCATACCAGTATTTTACCTCTGCTTAAATTAAGAGCAGCCAAATTGTGAAGTTTTAGTTTTTTTTCTATGTCAATAAGTTTTACACTTTTTTCCTTCATGTGCATATAGTATGTTTGTTTTTTATAACATATAATTTTTATAACACATACATTTATTGAGGTTATTTATTTATATTTATAAATGTTTATGCAACAATATGAATTAAATTAAAATGAGATGATATTAAGGATAATTAAATTTTAGTTTTTAACTTTTTATAAACTATTTGAATGTAGAGGGTATATATTTTTCTTATAAGTTGCTATTTTTTAACACTATTTTAACACAATTTTAATACATTATTTGAATGTGATATATCAAAACAGGATGGCATTACAATTTGTAATGTAATAATTCTAATGACCACTAGATGAATTCTAATGACCACTAGATGGCCTTAAGGTTTAAACAAGGAAATATGCTTGCATTTTCACTGACATTTTCATTCTGTTCTATTGTGGATGTGAATGTGGATTTTTAAACAAGTTTTTTAATACATTTATTTAAGTATACAGACTCAAACACCTTATAATAAATTCAAACAATGTATTCTAGGATGGAATATTCATATTTCCTATTTAAATGTGTTTGAATAAGTATAAAAGTTACTTGCTTTAACACAGTTTTAATCAATTCATCAATTAATTAATTAATCAATTAGTGACAGTATATAAAGATGGTTAAGAGAGTTCATTATTCATCTGAGGAAGTGCATACTTTGTAAACGAAAATGCAGTGGTTTTGAAAAGCGTTAATGTGAGATTGTATTGGAGACTGTTTTTGCTAGTTTGCTGCTGTTGTCGAGAGTTTGGAGTTGTAAATAAACCCTAGGAAACTACCAACTGAGTTCCTGTGTTGTCCGTATTTTAGAGTTATTGGTTTTATATCACCACTTTGTCTTTTGGTTATTCGTGAGTTCATGGATGGATAACCAGGAAGTTCCTGCAATGTCGCAGGAAGACCTGGGGTTGACACGTAAGCTGATTGGCCAGCTAACTGAGCTGGTCAACCTCCTAACTCCCATTGCTTCCTCTTTGGTCTGTACGCAAAAGTTGAATACTGTCAATATCCCCGAAAGAACCGAAGGGTTGGTTTTACAATCGGTAAAACCTAACACTGTGAAGGAAACTGAGCTTATGGGTGCGAGAGGGGACGCCGGCTTCCGAATAGAACCAACGGAGGGTAGTTTTGATCCAGCTATTACCCCGAATGCGTTACAAAACAGACCGAGGAATGGAATTAGTAACAGCTCACCTAAGGAGAAACGCGATGAGCGTACACAACGTGGTGCTTCTAATAAAGGTACTGTTTCTCCTGTTAAGGAGATTGATGACTGGCTACAACAAAAATACTTTTTTAAAAACAGCGTGAAAGATGCTATTGTTAGACCGAATAGCAACACGTATAAAGACAATCTACATAACCTGTTTAAATTGTTGCTTAAGCATAGGACTTTGAATGTAGAGAATTCTTATTTAAATGAATGTATTTGTAAAAATATTGTACCTAAAGGGTTAAGATTGTATAAATACCCTAATAATGTGGTCCCAGGTTCGCTATTTCATTCTGAATTGTTAGAAATTTTTAATCAGTGTGGGATAGAGATGTTGAAATTAATGGTAAGGGAAAATATCAGGATTCAAGATGAGCTTTTGAAGGAAATTGAGATTTTAGATAAGGTCATCACTAGTGATCTAATGTTTTCTATAGAGGAAGAAAAAAATAAATATTTTAACATAAGAAAAGAGATAGATGGAAATATGGAGGAATTTTTTGTGAGAAAAATTAAGAAAATGGAAAGGGACATGCATGAATCTAACAACAAGGTTAGCTATCCTAGTCCACCCTTTAAGAAACATTTTATAACAAAGGAAGGGCTAGAGTGGATCTGACTGAAAATTTAGACCCACCAGAAAGCTTTCCATCCTATGAGGATGAATTTCCACCTCTCAGAAGATCTGAAAGAATTATGAACAGACAGGTGGACCGTGGGGAAAATTTTCAGTGGAGAGGGGGAAGAAGGGGCAGGGGGAAATATTAGAATTAACCTCTGAAAGCAATCACCCCCACCCCCCAGCAGAAATCCATAAGGTGAACAACAGATGGACTTATAACAAGTTTCATATATATAATTTCAGTTATTTGAACCTACACAAAGGTCATTTTAACTTATTGTCCAAAGGATTAAAATATATACCTGCTACACAAGGTGACCTAGCTAAATCCTTGATTGAAATTAAATTATTTTTAAGGAAAATAAACCTTCAATTGGTGCTTCCTAATAAAGTTCCCCAAGACAGTGTAAACATTTTAAGACGTAGATCTACATATAATCCCCCCCTTCATCCTTTCCTGAGAAATTTGGAAAAAATAGTTGAGAATGAGATTAGGAAGGATGTATTAAAAGATCAAAGACTTCATCATAACTTAACTAAAGAAGAAATGAAAATTTTAACAGAACTAAAGGATGACCCTAACCTAAGGGTCATGAAACCGGATAAAGGGGGAGGTATAGTTATAATGGAGAAAACTGAGTATGAAAGCAGGATGTACAAAATCCTTTGGGATGATAACAAATATCAGCACGTATCTAAAAATGAGATAAATATTGCCTACAATAATATAGATACAAAACTGAATGATATGTTGTTAGAAGGTTTAATCAATGGTGAGACTTTAGGTTTTTTAAGGTTGGATAAACCTAAAATTCCCATGATATTTGGTATACCCAAAATTCATAAGAGTGAGACAGATCCCCCTTTAAGGCCTATCGTATCTGCTGTAGGGTCAAAAACTCATGCCCTAGCTAAATTTGTTGATGTTAAGTTGAAAAAAGTGTGGATGGATAGGAAACAAATTTTAAAGGATTCATGGGATCTCTTAAAAGTTATTCCCAACATCAAAAATATAGGAAATATTGTTTTTGTTACAATAGATGTTATTGATTTCTTTTCCTCCATTCCTTATAATGAAGGTACTGGAATGTTTGAAGAAATTGTCTGAGTACCCAAATTTGTCCAACAATGATAAACTTGTGAGTGTCTGGCTTATGGAAACAGTATTACAGAATAACTTTTTATTCTTTAATGGTGAATTTTACAAGCAGATCCAGGGAGTAGCTATGGGGGCAGCTTGTGCCCCCACTTACGCCAACTTGGTTTTAGCAAAATGGGAAGAGGAACATGTTTTGAATAGTGTATTTAGCTCTTCCTGGATTAGCTGTCACAGATTTTTGGACGATATTGTAATTTTTTGGACTGGGACTGAGGAAAAATTAAGAATTTTTATGGAATATCTTAATGGTACAACCAACTTTTTGAAATTTACATATCAAAGTTCCCAGAATGTGTTACAATATTTGGCTATAGAAATCTATAAGAAAGAAGGAGGTTTAGAAACAAAAGTTTTTAGGAAACCAACATACTGTAATTCCTTCTTGCATTTTGATAGTTCACACCCTTTACACGTAAAAAAGAATATTATTAAAGGTCAATATGTGAGAGGATGTAGAATGACCAGCAATGATGAAGATTTTTTGACGGAATGTGATTTGTTGGAAAATATGTTCAAGAATAGAGGATACCCAGAAAAGTTCATTAGAGACATTAGACAGGAAGTCCTTAATGGTAAAGAGACTAGATTCAAACCTATAGTAAAGGGACCTGACAATGGTAAGGTATCTGGACAAAGTGGAAGTAAAATAACAAATGCAGATAATTTTCATTCAGCCCTTACTCTAGAGTATAATGCTATTAATAATAAAATAAGACACATTTTTTGTAATGAATGGAATAGATTTACAGAATTAATGGACTTAGACAAGATCAACAAGGGTCCTGTTAAGATTGTGTATAAAAACTCCAGAAGTATGAGGAATATTTTAGAAAATAAACATACTGTAACTTCACAAGAAAGAAAGAGAAAAGGCACTTACAAATGTGGTAGATGTGCCCAATGCACGTATATTCTTAATGGGAATGAAATTAATATTAAGAGCAGGAATAGAGTGATAGTAAATGATAAACATTTTTACAACTGTGAGTCTATGTGCCTAGTGTATTTTGCAAGCTGTACAAAATGTTCCTCTTTCTACATAGGAAAGACGGAAAGGAAATTAAAAAGACGAATATTTGAACATTTTAATGACATTAAAAATGGAAAGGAAACCAACGCTTTGTACAAACATAGCAAGGAATGTTATCAAGCTAGTTTTCTTTTTTCTGTCACTGAGCATACAGATAAAGATATTAGAGGAGGGCCTTGGGAAGAAAAATTGGAGTATAGGGAGCTATGGTGGCAAATGACACTTGAATCATACAACCCACCAGGGCTCAATGAGCATACCAGTATTTTACCTCTGCTTAAATTAAGGGCAGCCAAATTGTGAAGTTTTAGTTTTTTTTCTATGTCAATAAGTTTTACACTTTTTTCCTTCATGTGCAATATAGTATGTTTGTTTTTTATAACATATATTTTTTATAACACATACATTTATTGAGGTTATTTATTTATATTTATAAATGTTTATGCAACAATATGAATTAAATTAAAATGAGATGATATTAAGGATAATTAAATTTTAGTTTTTAACTTTTTATAAACTATTTGAATGTAGAGGGTATATATTTTTCTTATAAGTTGCTATTTTTTAACACTATTTTAACACAATTTTAATACATTATTTGAATGTGATATATCAAAACAGGATGGCATTACAATTTGTAATGTAATAATTCTAATGACCACTAGATGGCCTTAAGGTTTAAACAAGGAAATATGCTTGCATTTTCACTGACATTTTCATTCTTTTCTATTGTGGATGTGAATGTGGATTTTTAAACAAGTTTTTTAATACATTTATTTAAGTATACAGACTCAAACACCTTATAATAAATTCAAACAATGTATTCTAGGATGGAATATTCATATTTCCTATTTAAATGTGTTTGAATAAGTGTAAAAGTTACTTGCTTTAACACAGTTTTAATCAATTCATCAATTAATTAATTAATCAATTAGTGACAGTATATAAAGATGGTTAAGAGAGTTCATTATTCATCTGAGGAAGTGCATACTTTGTAAACGAAAACGCAGTGGTTTTGAAAAGCGTTAATGTGAGATTGTATTGGAGACTGTTTTTGCTAGTTTGCTGCTGTTGTCGATAGTTTGGAGTTGTAAATAAACCCTAGGAAACTAGCAACTCAGTTCCTGTGTTGTCCGTATTTTAGAGTTATTGGTTTTATATCACCACTTTGACTTTTGAGAATTGGGGAAGCATACATAAATGTTGACAGAAGATGGGTTCTAGCAATGGCAACCCTAGTGTTAGATAATTTTTATTTCTGTAAAGAGCACCCATTTTTTGTGAACTTTCTTGTTTGTGCTGTATGTAGGTCAAATCTTAGGTTATCAATTATTACACCTAGTAGTCGCCAATAATTTTAGTATTATTCCTAAGATCATTGAGTTTTGTTTTATTGGGGTTGAGTATGAGCTGAGGGTTAGAGAGCCATACTTCAGTATCTGAGAATGATTTTTGGGTTATATCATGGAGGTGTTGCAGGTTATTAGCGGCACATGTAAGTGTTGTGTCATCTGCATATTGGATAGTTGAAGCCAGTGGGGGTAGTACTATGGAGGCTGATTGTAAAAACAGTGAAGAGTAGTGGCCCAAGAACTGACAATTTGAGGTACTCCTAGTGTGATGGGAAGAGGGGGGGATAGGACATTAAGCCATTTTACAGACTGTTGATGGTTCTGTAGATAGCTTCAGGACCATTGAAGTGCAGAAGGGCTGAGGTTCAATTTGGAGAGTATATTTAATAATTTGGGGTGGGAGACCTATCAAAAGGCCTTGGACATGTCTAGAAAGACAGCAGAGACTATTTTGCCATTGTTTCTGAGTTGGTTGATGGTATTGGTGAAACTGAGGAGTACAGTTGTGGTACTGTGATGGGGCCTGAAACCATGTTGGCATGTTCCTAACATGTTGTTGAAGGTAAGAGAATGAATTGATTGGGAGTGGATACATCTTTCGAGGAGTTTAGATAATGGAGAGAGAATAGCGATCAGTCTGTAGTTGGTCAGCTCTGTGAAATCTCTGCCTTTGTGTAAGGGGATAATGCATGCAATTTTCCGTATTGCTGCGATATGTTCTGCTGTGGACCTATTAATAAGGATCGATACTGGATAAGATACGGCTTCGGCTGTTAGTTTTAAATATTTCACTGGTAACTTGTCAGCTTCCTTTGAAGTGGGTTTAAGCTTTTTCAGTAGTTTCTTAATGGTAGCTGTGAGGACAGGCTGAAAGGAGGAGGAGCTGGAGTTAATATTGAGAGGTTTGGAGGCTAGTGATGGTTCTGTGGCATTGCTTTTAATTAGAGATAGTACACTTTCAGTGAAGTATTTATTGACGTCTTCTGCAATGGTGGTAGGAGAGTGTGGTAAGTTGGGGGAAGGGGTATTGGAATGTCCTGGTTGGTGAATGGCACAAGTCTGTTCCAGAGGTGGTGAAGATGTTATGTAATGAATCTCTCCACTGTATTTTGTTTATTTGTTGATGTTAGTTTATATCTCTGGTATTGGTATTAGTGTGATTGTTTATTTGACAGTACAAGAGATCCTGGTCTACTGGGTCCTTATTGGAAGGAAGGCAAGGCCCAGGTCATCCCTCAGGAGTATTTAGGGTAATGAATAAAGAGACGGTGCCTCTAGCCATTTCTTGTACCTTAGGATTATTAAGCCAGTTATCTTTTTAGTTAGGAACCTCTGGGGTCTTTTTAGTTTGATATGTCTAATGAGGTACATCCCATGTGATGCAGGTTATTCTATGATTGGCTTAATCAATACAGATTATAAGGGAGCAATGTCTTCTCTAGCTCTGGATAATATTCCTTTAGTCAGCTGTGCTAAGTAGAATGACTTTCTTACCCCTATAGCAACATGATAATCAAAGGAAAAGGAATTATCAACCCATGTTTGAGTCTGTAACTATAGTCTCACTTTGAAATGGAGTATTGTCTGTTATAAGCTGGGGGAGGGGCTACCAAACTTAAAGTGTTGCACTTTACTGCATGTAAATTATGCTCAATATCTGAACATTATGTATTGAAAACTGTAAGCTTGTGCTGGAGGGCCTGGGTGTAATAGGTGGACTTGAATGACACTCAGTTTACAGTCATCCACAAACTTGGTTAAACAGAGATATGTGTTTGTGATCTGGAGATCCAAAAAGTGGATACCAGACAACAGGGATTCCAGTACTGAGAACTGTTGTCTGGTTACCTTCATATTCTCTGAGGAAGCATCTGCTACCCTCACTGTGTGGATTCCGTCTTCCAGCTAGTTTGCTGTCCATCTTAATACTTTTATCTATTTGAAACACATTTTGCTCAATTATTATGCTAGCATAATGAAAGGTATTAAATGCTTTGGCCAGGTGCAGTTATGCTGTGAATGCATCATGATTGCTGTCAACAGCTTATTATGCACTCAAAGAAGTTACCCAAATTCATTAGACAGAACCTACCCTTGATAAAGCCAAACTGCTGCAGGTCTAGCCTGACTATTTTTAATGTCCTTGTTTATCAGGTCAGTTATATGTTGAATGGTTTTGCAGATGACACTTGTGAAACTCAAAAACCTTGTGATGTGGCTTCACAACTCCTGTGCACGGGACATAAGGAACAACACCAATGGGCTAGGCTGAGGTTGAACAATGCATGTTTAGCACTGTTTATAAAGCAGCCAGGTCCAGTGGAGAATGTATTTTCTGTCTTGGAAGCATTTTCAGTATATGTTCTTTAGTGATGATTGGGGGGGGGGTGTTGAGACCTTCAAGATAAAGTGGCCTTTGTATAGTTGTCCTTTGAGTGAAGTTTGCACTGAATTTGTTTGCTAGTATGTTGACAATGTCCACCGGGTCTATGTAGGAAATGTTCACGCAATGTTCGTTATTTATTAGCTTCCTGATGTAGCTAAAGAAAAGTTTGTAGTTTTTTCTTTGTTTCTAATACTAGCCTAAGTTCTTGGTCTGCCTTATATACTTAAATATGCACAGATATTTAATGCAGGAGCAATAATGCCTTTGTAGCCTGCCAATATACCAAAACAGTCATTCCCATAGTAAATGACTGTGGTATCTGTAGTGGAGTAGACCCCTGAAATGCACTTTGTTGTGAACTGAATTGTGACAAAGAGAAATACTGCCAGCCCAGCTATCTGGAATTTTGTAAGTGGGTTGTCTGTAATTTGTGAATGCCAACATGCTTCATGTAAGATGCTTGTGCTACAATTCTGTTAGAACTGTGTGTTATATACTGAGCTAAAATGTAACCACAGCATGGCCTGCTGGCTTAGAACTGCAATGTATGTAAACTATTGTAATTGTGTAAATGTATGTGTTTTAGCAGTGGGTTGTTTTACGATTGTGCTAGAAAAGTTGCCTTACAATTTTAGTCAACAGGATGTCTACACTAGGGGACTTGCTGTTGTTGTGTAAGTGTTTTATTGTTTTATGTCCTCTAGCAGTTGCAGACATCTGAAGGCTATGTATTTTCACACAGAGAGGTTAATTCCTGATAGTTTCTGACAATGGGGGGGTTTAGCTTGGGAAGTAAAATCAGGTGACAAAAAGTGATGTCATCCAAGCTAACCCAGCAGTAATAATTGATATTTAAGAACTCTCTGAGAGACAAAGATGGCATTTTGTATTCGTCTTTGACCTGACAACATCAGCTGGGAAACATCCACTCTCCTCACCTTGATGTAAGTTTTTAGGGCATAGTAACTCTTTAGATTCAAATAGTAGTATAGTAAAGTATAGCTTAGATGTTTTCTTTATTTCAGACTGTCCTGCAATATTGTTTTAAATATTTCTTGTGATTTTGAACTCTGATGTAACCGATTACTTACTGAGTATTGTCTTGTTCTTTTATTATTTATTATTAAATATATTTAAACCTTTCAATAGTGACTGGTCTGTTTAGAGATTTATAAGCTCTTAGAGTACTTCTATATCTATTTGGTGACACTCTACAGGCCACTCCTAATTAGCTTTGCCCTTGGTCAAACTAACGTTTGGATTAATAGTAACATTACACAGTAGGATTGAACACCCTTTGTTAAGGGCCTTTAAAGTAGCTGATAAAGAGTTGCTTGTGGCAGTCAGAACTACCTTATAGTCTGGGTAGAGGGGAGCATAGCTAGTAAACCTGTGCCAGCCTTTCCCAGGGGAGAGAGAGAGAGTGTGTGTATCAAATCTTAGTGTGTGTGTCAGTTACTTGGGCAGGGACACGAAGCAGTGGTTTGACAGAGAGGGTATTGGAGATCTTGGTTTGGCTACTCAGCTGAGATCTCAACCCTGTAGCTGTCTCAGTGGGGAGTCTTATTGGGGATCTGGAGAAAGAGGGAGAAACCAGCCACAGACTGACTATGATCTCTGTATGCTCATAAGGGAAATTGCACTTTACTGAGAGTGTACTTGTCATCCTCCCAGTGTGTACATTCCCCACTGTTGCCAGTGGAGAGGATTGAGGCTTCTTGATTACTGGGCCAGTGCAGGGGCATCACATGAATAACAAAAGGGAATGCAGTGAACAGGCCACCTAAAAAGAGTCTGTTTGTTTACCTATTTTCCCTTGTTCTGTTTTGCATATGAGAGAAATAGCTGGTCAGACTTTCTGAACTCTTTCTTTCTGTATAAATTTAATCTCAGCTGCATGTGTGCATGAAGGGAATGAAAGGTCTTTTCCCCTGTGTTCTGTGACTTAGGGAAGAAAACCGCATCCCATTTTGATATCTACCACAGATGTGTTCGCTATAGTGTGGAGGGTGGGAACATTTACAAGACATGATAGTGAAGATTCATGGTCCACTGAAGAATCTCACCTCCATGTCAGTATGCTAATGTTTCAGGCAGTGCTACTCACACTGCAGTCCTTCTGAGACCACCTGTTGCATGAACCACTGGCTGTCCATATGGATATGACAGTGGCTTGGTATGTCAACAGACAGGGTACCCACTCCTTCCCCTAGGCATAGAGACCATGAAACTGTTGGAATTGTCCATTCACATCAAAGATCCCTGGGGATGCCCGCACTTTGGCAAACAGTTGGAACAGGAACTTGCATCCTTCACATGAATGCTCACGAGCCCAAGATGATGGCCAACAAAATGCCCCACAGTTGGGGGCAACTGTAGACTGACCTCCCCATAAAATGTGAAATGTCACTAGTTCTTCTTCCTTATACCAACCCAAGACCTGAGACACACTAGTGGAAATATAACCACAGGGCCTCTTGTCCCACACCCCAGAACACTTTTCATATTGAAAACTCCCAAAAAAGACAAACGGCTCAAATAAAGACTTACTGATTTTTCTTTCGACTCCTCACTTTCTGGAGAGACCTGTTAGGCTACAAACATTCTAGGGATGTAATAGCCTAGACCGTGAGCAAATCCCATCCAGACATCACTGCTTTTAAATTTTCAACTTGACTTATTTTGTGAGTGTAGCCGATAACTGTGTTTCATAAACATTCCAACAAAAAGACATTTTTTTATTCATTATTTATTTGTATTTGTGTACTGGGGTGATGCAGGCACAGCTCAAGGGAATAGGATCACATAAGTGAGTAAAACATATTTACAGATGCAAAAATATGCTGCATACAAATAGAAATGGAAGCAATGTACATAGAGAGAGACATTGTGTGTGTGTCAAGGGGGAATCATCTTGAGACAGTGCCAAAAGTAGAGGAAAATTCGAAAGCAAACATTCTTCTTCCTTGACTGAGAGCCAGCCAGATGCAGAGATACACCAGTCTTTGGCTATCTTAAATTTCCTTATTGGCTTTGATAAAATACTGGTTGCAGCTTTGAAACTGTCTGAGGCTTTCTTGAAAGGTACCTTTCTACTCAGACCACCAGTGTGGAGCCCTCTCTCACCTTGGGATCTCAATTTACTTTTGAAAGTTCTCACTAGATTGTCCTTTGACCCTACAGCCACAGTCTGTTTAAGACCTTGTTCCTGGTGGCCATTATTTCTGGCAGAAGGGTTATCTGAGCTACAAGCTTTATGTACTGTTCCTCCTTTTCTGTTTTTTTTTTTCCCACAAGGATAGGGTTAAAAATATATCCTTTCTCCTTAAGGTGGCCTTTAAGTCAAATTTGAATCAGTCAGTAGAGCACCCATTTTCTTCCCCAGTTTTAGTAACCTTGTCTAGATGCCCCTTGTCAACTGAGAGTCTGTTTGGATAGAACAAGGACTTTCAGAAAATCTAACCAGCTTTTTATCTCCTTTTCTATATCTCAATTGGGAAAACCTGATTGAAAGTGATCTTATACAGATGTCTTGCTAACTTCATTTCCTTTGCATACTGCTTGAAGGGAATTTGTTTACCAAACCAGGCTAGAACTCATTCTACTAGTGCAGTAGCCACCTCCTTTGCCTTTTTCGCTCAGGCCTCTAGAGATGCAGTTTGTGCGGCCACTACCTGCTCCAGCAACCATTAAAAATTAGATGTACTGTTTAGATGTGTATCTTCCTTTAGCTCCAGCATTCTGCTCTCTTGAGACCACCCAGGGGGTTGTACTGGTTGAGGATTCTGTCCCACTTGTTTGTTGAGATGGATGGAAAAGAGAACATCTGATGTGAAAGTTGTGTTCTTGCCAGCAGTAGATCCTTGTTGTCTTCCATCCGTCTGAACCATGTACCCCTCCCAGTTGTTACTTCTTGATGTTACTCCTGGCTGACTCTGTAGACTGACTCCAACGCTCTCTTTTTTGGGGGGGGGGGTCATGTTATTCCCCTTACACTTTCTTTTCTTTCCCTTCTGTTGGGTAAAGTCTAACGCCTTGCAACATTATTATATGGACACTGATAGGGCAAACTCTCTTTGAGGAGATGCAGTTAGAGTGGGCATTATGAGTAGAGGAGTTGGATCTTGAAGACTACAGATTCTGAAGGTGTCAGCTTTGAAAATGAGTCAGATCCAGTAACCCAAAGAATGAGATGAACAGAAGACAACACTGATTTTTTGTTATGATAAGTACATAATTTCATTTTTAGTAGCTGTCACGTCAGCCAGAGACCATGTCAGTGAAGCCACCCAATGTATTTGAGAAAGAGTCTGTTTTGGAGGAGAAACCCATCCCTCATGCTCAGAAACAGAGGGGACAGATTTAAGGTTCATAGGTTCATACTAGGCTATCTGCCCGAGGGCATTTATAAGCCTAGCCCATTGTTTTGTGGCTTACGCCACCCCTTTAGTATGGGGAACTATACCCATTATTTTGCTGTGCCTCTGTCGAGCAGTGACACTGAGGTAATTCCTGGGGTATGTCTGCGATCTCCCATCCATTGGTCAAGATTTCTCTTGAACAAGGCCAGCGAGGTGCTCTGCCTCACATGTACCGGGATTTTGTTCCACAGCATAGGGAGTCTTTGGGTGATGAATCTATCCCTCCAGCACGTCCTATTAATAGCTGTGTCGAGGTTTAAGTCTCCTGCCCTTGTGGCTCTGATGGATCTAGATTTTTTGAGGTGAAGCATATTCATCAAATCTGGGTTTGACATGGCCTTGTATGTTAGGCAAAGGTCACCTCTGAGCAAGCGGTGGCGACTGAATAGAGCTGGAGTTCTTTCAGTCGGGCAGCATAGGACAGATTTTTGAGACCCTTTATCCTTTTGGTGAGGAACTTTTGTGGCCTCGCCAGCTGCTGCAAGTGTCGGGTCAGATACATTCCGAATGGGGCATTGTACTCAATCATTGGTCTGATGAGTGATGAGTAAAGGGAGACTATGACCTCCCTTGATCTAGATGAGAATCCCTTCATGATAAGGTGGGCAATGTAGAAGGACTTCCTAACTACTTTAGCTACATGGGTGTCGAATGACAGACTACTATCAACCTGGGTCCCCAGGTCCCTGATAACTTCTTCTGTGCTCAGTGGATTGCCACCTATTTGGTAGCTAGGGGTAACCTTGTTTTTCCCGAAGGGTATGACTATGCATTTTTGGCATTTAACTTTAGGCCGTGGCTCTGGCACCAGTTATCCGTTTCTGTGAGACCCTTCTGAAGGATATCTGTGTCAGATGTGTTTTCTACTATGGCCCAGTTTGCAGTCATCTGCAAACTTTGTCAGCCATAACCCTCCTGTGTTTGCTTGTACTTGGAAAAGTAGATGCCAAACAAGAGTGGGCCCAGGACTGAGCCCTGTGGGACACCACTTGTGACAGGCTTTGAGTCTGACATGGCGCCAGCAACTCTGACCCTGTGGGTTCTGTCACTCAGCCAGTTTGCAACCCATCTTGTGATGTATGGGTTAACATTTAAGCTGATGAGTTTTTCAATGATACCCGAGTGGGGTATTGTATCGAAGGCCTTAGCCAGATCGAGGTAGGCTGTATGGACTGCCTTTCCTCATCAATGGCTTTGGTGACTGTTTGAAAAAGTCAACCAAGTTTAAAAGGCATGATCTGCCTTTGACAAAGCCAAACTGGGTTGGATCCAAAGTCTGCAAATTCCCTATGTCTTTATTTATGAGGTCCATTATGATCCTCTCCATGGCTTTGCAGATAAGGCTTGTCAAGCTAATGGGCGGTAATTTCCAGGGTCTGTGGAGGCACCGCCTTTGTGAAGTGGGACCACAGTTGCAGTGCGCCACTCCTGGAGTGCGTATCCAGAGGTAAGACTTTGATTAAACAGCTGTCCTAGCTGTGGGTTTAATTCCTCATTGAGTTCATGGAGCACACAGCCGGGGACACCATCGGGTCCCATGGATGCTGTGTTTTTGCTTTGGAGAGAGCAGTTCTCACTTGGGCGCTGGAGATGTTTGGGGGCTGCACTCATTTGGTATAGATATCTCTCCTTTTGGGGAGGGGAGAAGTTTGCACTGAACCTGTCAGCCAGTATGTTGGCAATGTCTGTAGGATCAGTAATCTTCACATCATTTTGAACTAGTTCTGAGCATATCTGGGAGTTTCCTCCTAGGTTTCTAACATAGCTAAAGAAGGCCTTATGATTGTCTTTTGAGTCTTTAGCTATTTTTCTCTCGAAATTTGCTTTGGATGATTTTATGAGAGCTCTTAGTTTTTACTTATAGTGATCAAGGGTGTCTTACCTTTTAAGGATTTTGCTCTATCTTGTAGTAGCTTCCTCCTTTTGTTGTAGAGTTTGTTTATGGCTGGGGTCCACCAGACTGGACGCTTGCCTTTGGTACAAAGAGTCTTTGTTTTGCTTGGGATTGCCTTATCCATGCAGTCCTGCAGGTGCTGGTAGAAGGCGTTTGTAAGTGATTCAGCGGCTTGAGTATTGTTTTCCGCCGGCTCGGGGGCCTGAAAGGAGACCACACTAGTCTTTAGAAGTGTGAAGTCGGCTTTTGAGAAGTTCTTTACTGTGGTCTTTTTAATTTCAGGTGGGGGTGGGATGAGGACCTCCAGCGAGATTAGTTTGTGATCTGATCTCACCAGTGAGGGGTATACTTCCGGTGTTGAACATTGTGCTCCCATGTTCGTGATGATGAGATCAAGTATGTTATCTCCTCTTGTGGGGATGGTGACTAGTTGTTCCATGGCATTTGAGTTTATGAATTCCAGGAACTTTTGGGCTAGGGTGTTTGGGCTTGAGTAGTGTTCCCAGTCTATATTAGGGTAATTGAAGTCACCTAGTATGATGGTGTGTGGTGATACATTTATCCCTCTAGTGTTTTCAGGAAGGCCATGTGAGTTTCCTGAGTTTGTGAGGGTGGCCTGTAACATGCTACAATTTGCAGAGCAGTCTTGCCTATGGTTAATTGCACCTGGATGGTCTCCGATGCATCGTGCGTTGCCACCAGTCTTGAGGTGTGGGTGTCCTTGATGAATATGGATACCCCTCCTTTCTTGGTATTGTCCGGATTTTGGGGCGGAACGCATGATATGAGGTAAAACCTGATAGCTGGGGTGCTCTCAGGAGCCTTGAACCAGGTTTCTGTCACAGCACAGACATCGATGTTCTCCATACTGAGAAGGGCCTCGAGTGCGTGCATTTTGAGATTTAGACTTCTGGCATTGAGCAGCATTACCCTTAGTTTTTTCCTTTTTGTGTTCTAGGGTGGTAGGTTTAGAATTTGAGCCTTGCCTAAAAAGGCACTATGGGGTGGCAAGAGCCTTTGCCAATATCCGGAATCCCAGGGTGACAGGTGCAAGCCGTCCCTTGCGAAGCAGCGTGGCTTGTCCAGCATGTCATCCCAGGCAGACAGATACTGGATCCCCTTTGAATGACACCAGTGTTTAAGCCAATTGTTAAAGCTGATCATCTTATCTCTGTATTGTGGCATCATTCTTGGTGAAGGTAGGATACTGCTCAAGGTCAGGGTCATACCTGCCTGGGCTACATAATCAGAGAGCTCCTCAATGTCTCTTTTCATGTAGTCCAAGGAGGTGCGTCTCAGGTCGTTTACACCAGCGTGGACAATGACTGAGTCATATTTGTACCTGCTGTTGAGAGACCTGAGTGCTTGCGTTATGTGGCGGATTCTAGCGCCCGACAGGCAGCTTACTGTGACCTTCTCCTTACTCAGTCTGGTGAGCGGGACATCAGTGTGTCTGACTATGGAGTCACCAATGACTAGTGTGTCTGGCATTGTGTTTGGCCTTAAGGGCTGTGACTGTTTGACACTCTGACTGTGAGGTCTATGTGTTGCGGTGTTGTGTTCTGAGGTGGTGGTTGTTTGGGTGTCTGCTTTGGTGGCCTCTGCTGTTTTGGTAGATTTTTGATCAGAGCCTCCGAGTATGTCTTTGTGTGTTTATGTGTATGATTTGAGGTTGTAATGGTACTATGTGAGACTGGGTCTATAGTGTGTGTGGTAACCTTCTCCTCCTGACTGGTCTTGCCAGTCCTATGTTGAGAGAGCTCAGCCTCCAGTTTGGCCGTATAGTTGCATCTCTCGCATGTATTTGTGTTTTGTGGGAGGAGGAAAGGGTTGTCTGTGTACATGAGGCAATTGAAACATTGCCTCAATATTCCCAGGTTCACCAGCTGAGCAGGAGAGGACACTAGCAACTGATCCCTCGACATGCTAGAAGGGTAGACGAAAAACTTTAAAAAAAGATTCCGGGGGACGTGGGTGACCGAGAAATGGGGGGTTGCCTTTTTGGGGTACTATCTATGACAAGAGTGCCGTATCAAGGTAATAAGTACTGTAGGAGCAAGTGCTAGGTTTAATAGATAGAGAATAGCCAGACTCTTTTTCTCCCAGTCCTCTTTTCAGCATACCAAAATGGGAAGATTACCTTATTCACTCTACAAACATCCTTAAGATACTAAGATTTCACATCAGTGAGACACACTGAGTTCAGGAGACGTGAGCAGCTGTTCATTTCATGTATCCCACAAAAGAAAGGCTTATGGGTTTCTAAAATCACACTGGTTTGATGGTTATAAAATAGTTTACATTTTTTTCAACTTAAAGGGGGGCATACACTACCCTTTCCCCCACTGCCCACTGCACAGGAGCAGTGGCCACTTCTCCCTTTGTATAGAATGCTTCACTAGATGGTATTTGCATAGTGGCCACACAGTCTAAAAGTCTTGGTAACTTTGCCAAGCACTCCAGATTGGACATCACTTACAAGAGTAGCATTGTTCCAAGTCAGGCTTTCCCAGTAAACAAATGTTAAATATTCTTTCAGGATTACTGTTTTCAAAGGGATATTCTGTAGCAGAGTCCACCCAGGTGTGCTATATATGGACTCCATGTTATCCTTTACCTAAAATGGATCACTTCTTACCAGTTGTGAAAGTGGCATACTTAGTTACAGATATGTAAGGAATATAACAATTTAATAACATTTCTGACCTAGCCTTCCCCTTCGTAGGGCTGGGAAGGAGCTCAGTCTTCAACTCTGCATTGCACAGAGTGGGACAGTGCTGAAGCTTTCGTGCTGTCCTGCCCTTCTCCACTCTATTTTTTCCAGAGAAAGAGAAACTAGAGATCTAAGAGCTGATCAGCATGATATGAGAGAGCTGGCAGTCTGAAAAGCTGTGAGGACTGACATGTATAGCCTTAGCAGTTACTGGAGGTAGACATGCTTCTTTAAGATCTGTTGTTATTTTGATATACATAACTTTCATTTTTGTTTGTCCTCCTTTTCCTTTCCTTGGTTTTTGTTTTGCTGTGTTAATTAAAATTAAATCTGAATTACTGCATTTCTTCCGTGTCCTATGTTTTTGCCTTGTGGACTGCAGTAGGTAGTGGTTTGTGTTAGTAAGGCATGGCAGTGTTAAAGTGTTTAGTTGGTGGCTTGCTTTGAGTCTGAGGGCAGTTAGAGGTTATCTGTTAAGTAAAAATATCATTATTACAAATGTAAGACTGTTGAATATATGAAGTATAAATGTTGATGTGACCCTAAGGTGATTGTGCTGTGTGTCTCCATTTACATACTGGAGAGATCAAGTCGGGTAGGAAGGAGCATTTCAGGCTGTCTTCAAAAATATGACCGATAAATTGTATATGCATGCATCTTACAAGGGAATGTTCAGCAATAAAGCTCAACACTAAAAGCATATTTAAAACCAAATGGAGTAATTAGCAGTGTATTCCTTGAGCAGGCTGCTAACACTTTTTGTACAGACAGTGTTATGGTGCTGTGTAGACCATTTATGGTCTTTGATATGCAGTCTGTTAAGACTGCCTTTGTACTTATTTCAGTTTTTGTATTTGTATAAACAAATACCAATAAAGTGGTGCAGGCAAACTGGTCCTCCAAAATTAGAAATACAATGTAGAAACAGCAAAGAAGGCACCAGACCACAGCTACTAAAAACATATAAAAGTTAAATCCAAAGTGAGCGCTTTCGTAGCTCAAGGCTACTTCATCAGACAAAACTTACATCAAATTGTGCAATTTATATACCTTCAAGCTGAGTAATCAATCAATTAAACTAATTAGCTTAAAGGCACATAGCAAAATTCATTGATACTAAGTAAACCCAAAATGTAAAACTGCATGAAAAGCATCTTACACCTAATTCATTCATCTAATAGTACATATAGGCTACAAAAGTAATGAGTACATATCAAAGACTATATCAAAAACATTTACCTAGTGCACTGGCCCATCTGAAAATGCATATACATATACTAAAAACCTATATTGTATCTAAAAAATCATTCACAGTACATGAAATACAAAGTAAAATGCATAATTTATCTAGCCACTATTATCTAATGCCTCTATCCATTAGTACTGGTTTAATGCAAATTTTATCACTGATGCCTTAGCCACTGTTGGCTTGCAGCCTAATTATCCATTCAAGTTCCTTAACTTCAACGTTATTCTTCTTAATGCCACCCCCTCTGATGCTGGACTTAACCGTATCTATCACTAAAAGCTTAGTGATGCTCATTGCCACAAATCATGGTATGCTTCGCCAGGGCATTGGTATACGTTTGCCTAGAGATGTCATAGAGGTGTTCTCTCATACGATCACGTAATCTACGTGTTGTCATCCCTCCATAGAAACAGCCACATAGTACACAAGTGGCTAAGAACACTAAATTAACAGTATTACAATGTGCTGTCAGTCTGAACGTATATACCCTTCCTGTATCAGGGTGTGTGAACCTCCCTGACAATCCTTAGATAATACCTGTTGAAAGATAGGACATACGACAGTCAATTTATTGATATCTTAGCCATGCTGATGGATCTCGTATTGGAAAATAATCAATTTGTGTTTGGTGACACTGTCTATAGACAAAATGGATGGTGTAGTTATGGGCACACCATGTGCTAATACCTATGCCAACATTGTCAGGGCAGCTTGGGAAGAACAGTTTGTGGTTACTGAGATGCAGGGCCGACTTGGCGCCTATAAATGGTTTGTGGACGACCTCTTTATGCTGTGGGGTGGTAACAGTAACTCTTTCAGCCCTTTTTTTTGCTAAATTAGGTAACGGCACACAATTCTTGAAATTTACTATCAAGAGTTCCTTTTCTACAGTTGACTTCTTGGATGTCAGAATTATACAGAAAACTAATAATCAATTTGATACTGTCTGCACAATGTATGCATCCCAAACACATCTCCCTACCCCAGTACTAAGTCTATATTGGAATCCTGCTAAGCATGGAGCCATCTTTAAATTTCTAGTCTCCCACCAGGACACAAGTGCTCTTCAGCAATTGCATTCTGCTTGCTGGTAAGCCATTAGACCTCAGGAATATTGTTTAAAGTGTTCAGATTTGTAAAGTAATACTTACTTTTTGCTGTATTTGGATCTATACAACTAGTATTCATTTTCTGATTCCTGACTACTGATCTGCTTATTTAACTGGTTGATTCTGTCATTCAGCAATTGTATTTTACTGACACTACCACTGCAGCTATGTTGTCTCTATGCTACTATGATGTACTAAAACTGTTGTTATAACTGTAATGTAAATCTAATTGACTTAGTGTTTGAGTTAGAAACAGTATTTACTGATGTAGCACTACAGTTGTCTCTGCTACTGATTCAGCTGTGCTGTTAAATGTTCATTTTCTTTTTTCTTGTATGCACAGGATAATTGGCTGATAAATGTATTGCGCATAATTTATTAACTTGTTTCCAAACTAAGTTATGGCACTGTGATGTGGTTACTGTTGAAGCACTCTCAAACTGTAGCAGTAGCATCTATTCTCCTGCTTTATCCACACTATCCTCAGACTTGTATCTTTTGCACCCTCCTGTCTCCTCATTACTTCCTTTAACCTATCATTGTCTCATTCTACTAGCTTCATCCTCTCTTTTTTTTTTTTTTTTTTCTCTCTCTCTCTTCAGACCTCACTCAAGCATCTCTACAGTCTTTGGCTACCACCCCACCCATACAGTATAAGAAGGAATCGGTACTGCAAAACTAAACAAGGATATACGTTTTGAGCCTCAAGAGCAGGGTCAGTCCACCCAGACATTCTACTTGTATGTGTTATGAGAGTGAAGCTGTAACATTAGCTGCATTTCTTAGTAGTTCTCAGCGTGCTAATAAAACTGACTGTTGTAGCCTTGTGTCCCCCCCCCCAGCTAGTGCAGTAATCCTAACTTTCCAATAGACAGTATACATTTAATTCAGATACCTGTGACTAAATTAACCATCAAGCAGCCCTCTCAGTGCTTTCTGCCTTAATTTGTATCACTTGGAGGCCCACCTGTTTATTTGCATCTCTATACATTCCCCTTCATTGCTAATGTATCTCCATACTCTAATCTGTGCACACATTGGCAACTAATAAGCAAGTCAATGTGAAGACACACTCCCAACCTTAATACACTTTGCTGTCTTTTCTCGCCTTCACTTTACAGGTAGTTTGAATTATTACTTACCCCCTCTGAGGCCTTCACTGATAGATTTCCACTGATTGCCTCTCTGGTTTCGCTGGTTTCTTTGCATTCCACCTGGTTTACACCCCTTGTGCTATCTCCCTCCCCCAATATTAAGTCTATATTAGAATCCTGCTGAGCATGGAGCCATCTTCAAATTTCTAGCCTCCCACCAGGTCACAAGTGCTCTTCAGCAATTGCATTCTGCTTGCTGGTAAGCCATTAGACCTCAGGAATTTGTTTAAAGTGTTCAGATTTGTAAAATAACACTTACGTTTTACTCTTGTCTTGGTGGGCTCTGCCCCGCCCCGTTTGCCCTCGTTAATGCTCAGACTCTCTCTGCTCCCCTGCCCTTACCCCTAATCCCTACCACCCCCACTACGTCTACATTTATAGTAATCACAGCCACAGCTCACCCTCACATCACCTCCACCAATCACAGCTCCTCAAGTCAGATCACATTACACCACACCAACTTGCTCCACCACAAAATACTCCCAACCACTGTCATTCCCACTAGGTATTATTTACGTCACCCACACTACTTACCCATCCACATATAATGCAACCCTATAATTCCTATCCAAACTCCCACCTAGAACCAACTTAAACATTATAACCATGACTATCACACAACTAAGTCTAGTCTGTCTTCTCATAATTCTTTATAACACCACAAGTTATCACTCCAGCAAGATCCCTAAACTTAGTAGCACAACACTACATTATGCACTCTCATATACAGACACCATGCATTATAATAATACCTGCCCACAATTGTTCAAGAACTACATAATGGACCAATTCAAAACTAAACACACATGCTCTCATTCCTACTCCAAATAAACACAATACTCTGTCACACTCATCACCAAACTGCAACATTTGTATCACCATTTTAAAACCAGGCTCACCATAAGTAGGGATATCCACCCCAACCCAGGCCCAAATCCATCCTGTCCAACACAAACTGCTCCAACACAAATGTCAGAACATAACACCCCCACCATCTTCATCCCTGGGCAAATCAACAACAGCAGCAAAACCAACCATCTTTTAATGCTAAATATTAATATTAGAAGTATCAAAAATAAAATACCTAAACTCCAGGCCACAATAGCACACTACTCCCCAGACTTAGTTGCTTTAACAGAAACCTTGCTAAGTGAAAACATAGCTAACTCAGAAGTTCTCCCTACTGGCTACAATATCATTAGACAAGACAGACCACTTCGTAAAGGGGGTGGAACTGCCTTACTGTATAAGTCCAACTTAATTGTACATCAGTTACCAAACTCCTACCCTTCCCCCAATAATTGGGACATACTTTTTTTTTTACATTTGTTGACTGGGAAAGTCCGACTGGATATATGTCCATTTTCCGCGGAGGTCCGGGGAGAAAAGCTCCACATACAATACTAAGCAATTGTCTAAACAAATTTTAGTGACTCTTAGACTAATAAAACTCAAATTACAGTTGCATTTAAAATGTACTTAAAAACAGATTATTTACAAGTACAGTCATAGAGCATAACATAGCAAGGGTAGTGATTTGTTGCCAGGGCTAACAAATTTGTTAGGAAGAGTTCTTAAGAGAGAGAAAGAAAGTAAGAGGAATCCAATAATTTAGACTTTAAACTGATCAGTCAAGAGGAGACTGTGTCAGTCAGGATTTGAGCTTGGGCATAGCCATTGTGATTTTAGGAAGATTCTAAGTTGTTTTTTTGAAGAGTGGAGTGGATGTCTGGGATGTTAGTTCTCTTAGAAGCTTGTTCCAAGAGTTGCCAATAGAGTTAGTAAACAGGCAGTCCCCAGATCTGTTGTTGGATTTAAGGGTAGAGACAAGTACTCTGTTTGCAGATCGTAAGGTTGAAAGATTTTGATGGGGGCTAATAAGGTTTCTGAGTATGGGAGTATTTGAGGGATGATGCAGGATCTTGTGAGTGATTGAGTTGCTGAAAAAGAACTGGCTTTGCAGTTCTAGCCATCCGAGAAGTTTGAGATTTTCACAGTGGTGGGTATGTTATGGGCCATCAGTGGCAAATCTGGCTATGTTATAAGTTGCCAACTTATTGATATTGCTTTTGGAGTGATTTGTATACGTTGGAGAGGCATAGAGGAGGGTAGAGATTAGATGAGTTTGTGCAATAGTAGTCCTAGCTGAAAGTGTGAGAAAGGGTTTAATTCTGTAAAGGGAACCAAGTTTTCTATTAACTGATTTGATAGGTTGATATGTGTGTCGAAGCTAAGATTATGATCAATTGTTACCCCTAAAAGTTTGGTGGTTATATCATAGGCTATTTTGGTGCCATTTTTTGATACGACTGTGAAGTTTATGGGGTGGTGGATTTTTGAGTGGGGGGTGAACAAAAGTAATTTAGTTTTTTTAGGGTTCAGTAGGAGACAGCGTTGATGGAAACCAGTTTTCTACTAAGGAAAATATTTTTTGTGTCCTAGATTGAAGTTGAGAAGGCAAGGAGGCAGCACAGATTAAGGTTGAGTCATCAGCATATTGTATACAGGTGGTTTGTGGAAGGGAGGTTGTCAGATCATTAATGAAAATAGTAAAGAGGAGTGGTCCCAAAATCGATCCTTGTGGGACTCTGAGTTTAATAGGGAGCAGAGAGGACAGTTCATTGTCCCAGAGGACTGCTTGCTGTCCATTTCCTAGATAAGATTTAATCCATTTGAGTATTTGTGTATCTAATGAGAGAGATTTGAGTGTATCGATCAATAGTTCATGATTCACTATGTCAAATGCTTTGGACAGGTCAATAAACAGAGCACAGGATAGGTGATTTTGATTTCTATTTTTATTTATACAGTCTGTAAAGGATAAGAGAGCTGTGGAGGTGCTATGATATGGTCGAAAGCCATGTTGGCAGTCTACTAGAAGGTGATTTTGGAGGAGATGATTAAGAAGTTGACGAATGCATCTTTCTATAATTTTTGCTATCGGTGAAAGAAGGGATACTGGGCAGAAGTTTGAAAGTTTACTTGAGTTTCCTCCCTTGTGGAGGGGGATAATATGTGAAACTTTCCAGATGTTTGGTATGGAACATTCTGTAATGGTTCTATTAATTAAGATGTAAATGGGGAAGGCAAGTACTCCAGCTGCTAATTTCAGATATTCAGCAGGAAGGAGATCAGCTGATGGGGTGCAAGTTTTGAGTTTGAGAAGTAGGATGTGTATGGGAGATGTAGGAATGGGCTGTAAATGTAGTAAGGGTAGTGAGTTAGTTAACACAGTTGGGTTAGAGGTGGACACTGCTGGTAAAGAATTTGTTAGAGATTGGACAGTTTCAGAGAAAAATTTGTTAAGTGTCAGCAATTTGGGTGGAAGAATGTTGTCAAGTTACAGGGTGTGGGTGTTTTAAAGTGGCCAGGATGAAGTAATTTGTTTATTCCTGCCCAGCATTTTTGTGGGTTTTGATATTGGGTTTGTTGGAATTGTAGGTAATAATTTATTTTGTCTGGGAGTATGTCTTTCTTAGTGGCGTTTCTGAGCTGTCTAAAGTTTGTGATCTGTTAGATCTTTTGTATCTCTCCATTTGGTCCAGATTTTATTTCTAAGTCACATTTTTTGCCTTGTTTCTTTTGTGAGCCAGGGAGCTGGTTTGTTCCTAATTCTTGTCAATATTGAGATCACCAAGGAGTATGGTTTCTTGTGGGAAGTTTGAGGAGAGCCAACAGAGGATATTTTCAATGGTATTAATGTTATTACCTGGGGGGATGTAAGAGCAGATAATATAAATGGTGCTCTAGGATTTGTAAGAATTTATTGTTAAAATATGAGACAGCTTCCTCAAGTGATAGGTATTTTAGGAGGGGGTCCAATTGCAAACTCTAAACTCTGCTTGAAAGTTCACTGGGTTTAGATTTTTTGTGTTATGGATGGTTCTGAAGTTTACTTGATTGGGTATTAAGGTTTTTAATTTAGTCTTAAAGGTAAGAAAGTAGTCACTGATATCGTCAGGAAGTATGCCTGTTTTATAAGATTGGGGGTTACTGTTAACTAGTATCCAGTCTAAAGTGGTTTGTTTATTGCTGGGTTTGTGTGTTCTTGTATAGAAGGTGATGGTTTGATGAAAGCCATGAATGTTTATGTGGGTAGTAGGATTATAAGATGAGCAACTTTTCTAGTCAATATTGAGATCACCAAGGAGTATGGTTTCTTGTGGGAAGTTTGAGGAGAGCCAACCGAGGATATTTTCAATGGTATTAATGTTATTACCTGGGGGGATGTAAGAGCAGATAATATAAATGGATTTGTTAGCATTAATTGCAAGCTTGGACATTAAGATTTCGGCATTGCAAGGTGAGGGATGTGTCATAGCTAGGGTGGAAAGTTGCAGCTCAGATTTATATAGTATTGCAACCCCACCTTCCGTTTTGTTTGGACGGTCTAATCTAATTATGTTATAGCCCGGTGGGATAATGTCATTGTCCATAGTGGTTGGTTTGAGCCAGGTTTCATTTAGACATAGGATATCAAAGGAGTGTAAGTCTAACAGGGCATGTAGCTGGCTAAGTTTATTATTTAAACTCCGGATATTTAGGTGGGCTATGAGGACAGAGGTTTTATTAGGAGAGGGGTGAGGGAGGTGTCTAGATGGGAGGATTGGGAATTGGGGATGTTAGTATATGGGCCTGGGTTAGGATGAATGTCGCCATGTAGTAGTAGTTACTGTTTTGGAATAAGAGACTGTTCCAGTAATTTGCCTAGAATAGGGATATCTCTTTTGGTTAGGAAATACTTAAAGTGGATTATTCTATGGTATTGAGGTTGAAGGTATGCTGATGAGGACGTAATGTTACAGTGGGATTTTACAGTTAAAAGGGAGAGAGGGGTGGTTTGTTTTAAGGGGGGATGAAAGTTAGTAAAGTGTAAGAATTCATAGAAAGTGAGCTTGTAGGATAGCAGCAGAGTGGCAAGTATTATTGCCAAGAGGAGCAGGTTAGAGTGTGTTTTTAAGTAGGGGATGGACATAGTGAAAAGGAATTTGGTAGGAGAAATATAGGGAGAGTAAGTATGTAATAAGTAAGAATACAAGGAGATCGAAGTCTGAACACAGGGTCAGTACGGGGTGGGTGTGTTTTGTATGGAGTAAGTATAAGGGTTAGGGGTGGGTTTAATTTGAAGATTAGAAAGAAGAAGAAAAGATGAAGAGTGGGAGTGGATTGTTAAGTGTATAACAAGATTAATTAGGCTATTGGATAATGAGGGAAGGTGGTGTGGTTTACATAAGTATAAGCTTAGCTGCACTGGGGGTGGGTGGAATTTGGGGGTAGGGTAGGGGAGCAGAGTGAGCCCGCAGGGCGAATGGAGCGGGTAGAACTAGAAGGTAAGTACAGCAGAAAAAAGTATCAGCTGTCTTTAGTGTTTAGGCTTTAAAATGACAAAAATAGGGAGAAAATAAAGGTAAAAAATAGTGTTATCAAGACAAAAATGTAGTAAAAATGTTTGGAAGGTGTCAGTGAAATTAAAAGCGAATAGCACAGGGAATTAGGACTATACTTATTACTACAGAAATAGGATTTGGACCTTTTGGTTAGATACTTGAATCTAAAAGATAAGTTGATGGAATGCTGCCATCTAGTGGTCAGAGGGAAAAAGGCAACTGGGAGTGGTATGCAGGAATCTTAATTCCAAAGTAGGGAGGAAAGGTAAAAATGACTAAGGTAGTGGGTAGGGGTCTGCATTAGGCTGCTAGATCTCACATAGAGGGGTTAGCAAATAAATATAGTCATTACAAGTACTGATGATGAAGTAGATAATTGCAACATACATGAAAAAATGTATAATCCACAAAATAGTATGGAGCAGGCAAAATGTTTTTGTAAAGACACCAAAATTTATTACAGTCCAAAAAGTTAAACTATTAAAATATACAAGTATAAGCTCTTTAGTCTCGTTTTACAGACTTAAGGAGGCTTCATCAGGTACAGTTATTTACTCTAACCTACCAAATTTAAAAGGAAGTTAAAATGATATCATATCCTAGAGCAATCAAGGCACATTCATTTAAAGCTATAATGCACTAAAAAACGATCATTACTTCAACAACATTATGGAAGTATTAAAAACTTTTAAAATACTTCACAAACTTGTAATCATAAACTGGCAATACAGTGTAAATTTATAATAACATAGCTGTAAAATGAAAATAAATAAATAAAAATAACTGAATATATAAATGTATATGTGTATTACTTAATGACAATTCAAACAATGGATAAATGAATAAATAGTGTTGCACCTTAATGGCTATAAAAATACATTTTAACGTCTATTCAGAGCTTTTATTTTCAAAAGACTACTGATAGACAAATTATCATTCAGCCATGGCCAATACATGGAATTCAGTCTAAGCTGCCATCCTAATTCTATTTTGTCAAGCTGATAAGACCATGCTCCACCTCTTTCACTTAGTGTAACAGTATCCAGTGTAATAAATTTAAAAACATGGTCCGGGCAAGACATAATATGTTTTGCTAAGGCATTCCCTTCCCATTGTTGTTGAAGTAATGATCGTTTTTAGTGCATTATAGCTTTAAATGAATGTGCCTTGATTGCTCTAGGATATGATGTCATTTTAACTTGCTTTTAAATTTGTAAAATAAAGTTACTGTGCTATCTTCTCAAGCAACTGAATGAGGAAACACAGTAAAAGACGGCTTCAGCCAGACGTTTATTGAAACAACCAGAAACAAAAAAGGTGCATATGTCCAGAGTTAAGCGCTTTCACCTATCAGATGTAGGCTTCATCAGAACTCATTCATTTTGATAATACGCCATTTTAAATAACCTTTTTGGCGCAAAACTACACAAACATTTCCATTTTGCTTAAAGTTGTACTGTGCCAATATTTAAAATCAACAAATGGATTTAATCAATAAAACTTAAAATCAAATAAATATATTAAATATATATGCTACCACACAAAACATTACCTCATCTATACTTGTACTATTTATGTCCTTTGTAACAACAAAAGTTTTAAATAGACGAAATATGCAACATTTAATTTTAGAAACAATTCATATACTATATAATTTACTAACGGTTGCAAAATTCCATAAATATAATCGCAAATTCGTTAAAAGCTCTGTTGTTAAAAACCAAAAATAGCATTATAAATTGTTTGTGAATACTTAATATTAAAAAATTAGTATTAAAAGATTGAATGTAAAAAATAAATATTAAAAAACTGTAACAATTGCTATATTATATAAATATATGAATTTAATGTAAATGTGAATGTAATATAGGGAAATAATGTGCAAAATTGTGTGTAAATAATCAACTCATGCTAATACACTTTATTGATATTCATATGTGATATACTATAAATATTTTTTTAAAATACATAATCAATATTAAAATATAATAAATATGTGTATGAATTAATTAATTAATAACACTAATAAATGACATTAACTAAGACAAAATATGGATGTGATTTGTACAAGAAAATAGCTTTCAATGTTTAAAATTGGTGTTTAAAATAAAGTATTTAAAATTAATTGTATGAGGAAAACTACATTTGTCACATTATCTAGTCAACAAGGGTTTTACGGCAATAGTGTCATTCAATCCTGGTGATGTAGCAGCATCAGTGTATAGTTGCCACCATATCTCTTTATAGCTTAATAAATCCTTAGTATTGCCCCCTTTGGGATCTGGTTTGATATGTTCTAAAATGCCATATTTGAAACTATGTTGATCACCATTACTTTCTACATGTCTGTACAAAGCATTATTTATATCTTTCCTTCTGATACAGTATGAATGGTCGTAGATTCTTCTTTTAAAAGCCCTCTCAGTTTTGCCAACATAGTATGCTGGACATTCAACACATTTAGCAATATAAACAACATAAGATGTATTGCAGTTGCCCTTGGCAAGTCTAATTACTGTCCCGTTACTGTTGTCTAAAATAAATTCCATACGACCCATAATAAACCTACATTGGTTGCAATTTCCACATCTTTTAGTGGAGGTTAATGCTCCACATTCTCCACTTCTAGTATTAGTTGTATTACCTATTACCTATTTCTAATTTTTTTTTCAAATTGTGTGACATCTTATACACTATAAGTGGTTTGTCCCCTAATATTCTAGTTAATTCAGGGTTCACTTGGAAAATACCCCAATGTTTCACCAATATTTCCTTGACTATGTTAACAAAAGGAGTATATGGTAAAATACAAGCCATTTTATATTTACTTGTTGAGTTGGAATCTACCTCATAGTCTGTCGGAGGGCTAACTCCTAGGATTGGTTGATATCTAGTCTCCCTCTGAGATATAACATACTGTGTGACATCGTACAACATTTTTTTGTTGTATTTCCTCTCTATAAACATATTAGTTATATGCTCAACTTCAGCTAGCATGTCATCATGTCTAGATATCATTCTAGCCGCTCTGATTAATTGACCCTTAAAAATATTACGCAACATTTTCCTAGGATGGTTACTATCATATTGTAAATAATCATTGGAGAAAGTATTCTTCCTGTAAATATTTGATTTGAAACCTTCCTCATCGTGGGACACAATAGTATCAAGATACGGTAAACCATCGTTGCTAATACTGTAAGTGAATTTCAAAAAGTCACTACTATTATTAATAAAAGTAATGAATTCATTAAGTTCATTAATATTGCCTTTCCATAAAATGTAAATATCGTCCAGAAACCTAGTGTAATGAAAAATATGCGTAAAAAATACACTTTTAAATAAAATTTCTTCTTCCCAATATAACATTACAAGGTTGGCAAATATGGGGGCACTTGCAGAACCCATTGCCACCCCCTTACATTGTTTGAAATATTCTCCTTCGAATAATATAAAATTATTCTCCAAAACAAGTGACATACAATCCATAATCAAACACGTTTTATCCCAGTCAAGGTTGGTATGTTTCCTAATGCTTTCACAAAACATCTCCAAACCTTGTCTATTGGGTATACAGGAGAATAGATCTATGACATCTATAGTCACATAGTAAAGATTACTTGTATCAGTTTGTGTGGGAAATTTTCTTAAGAAATCCCATGAATCTTTTAATAAAGGTTTCAAATCAAATATTTACAGGAAGAATACTTTCTCCAATGATTATTTACAATATGATAGTAACCATCCTAGGAAGATGTTGCGTAATATTTTTAAGGGTCAATTAATCAGAGCGGCTAGAATGACATCTAGACACGATGACATGCTAGCTGAAGTTGAGCATATAACTAATATGTTTATAGAGAGGAAATACAACAAAAAAATGTTGTACGATGTCACACAGTATGTTATATCTCAGAGGGAGACTAGATATCAACCAATCCTAGGAGTTAGCCCTCCGACAGACTATGAGGTAGATTCCAACTCAACAAGCAAATATAAAATGGCTTGTATTTTACCATATACTCCTTTTGTTAATAGTCAAGGAAATATTGGTGAAACATTGGGGTATTTTCCAAGTGAACCCTGAATTATCTAGAATATTAGGGGACAAACCACTTATAGTGTATAAGATGTCACACAATTTGAAAAAAATTTTAGAAATAGGTAATACAACTAATACTAGAAGTGGAGAATGTGGAGCATTAACCTCCACTAAAAGATGTGGAAATTGCAACCAGTGTAGGTTTATTATGGGTCATATGGAATTTATTTTAGACAATAGTAACAGGACAGTAATTAGACTTGCCAAGGGCAACTGCAATACATCTTATGTTGTTTATATTGCTAAATGTGTTGAATGTCCAGCATACTATGTTGGCAAAACTGAGAGGGCTTTTAAAAGAAGAATCTATGACCATTCATACTGTATCAGAAGGAAAGATATAAATAATGCTTTGTACAGACATGTAGAAAGTAATGGTGATCAACATAGTTTCAAATATGGCATTTTAGAACATATCAAACCAGATCCCAAAGGGGGCAATACTAAGGATTTATTAAGCTATAAAGAGATATGGTGGCAACTATACACTGATGCTGCTACATCACCAGGATTGAATGACACTATTGCCGTAAAACCCTTGTTGACTAGATAATGTGACAAACGTAGTTTTCCTCATACAATTAATTTTAAATACTTTATTTTAAACACCAATTTTAAACATTGAAAGCTATTTTCTTGTACAAATCACATCCATATTTTGTCTTAGTTAATGTCATTTATTAGTGTTATTAATTAATTAATTCATACACATATTTATTATATTTTAATATTTATTATGTATTTAAAAAAAATATTTATAGTATATCACATATGAATATCAATAAAGTGTATTAGCATGAGTTGATTATTTACACACAATTTTGCACATTATTTCCCTATATTACATTCACATTTACATTAAATTCATATATTTATATAGTATAGCAATTGTTACAGTTTTTTATATTTATTTTTTACATTCAATCTTTTAATACTAATTTTTTAATATCAAGTATTCACAAACAATTTATAATGCTATTTTTGGTTTTTAACAACAGAGCTTTTAACGAATTTGCGATTATATTTATGGAATTTTGCAACCGTTAGTAAATTATATAGTATATGAATTGTTTCTAAAATTAAATGTTGCATATTTCGTCTATTTAAAACTTTTGTTGTTACAAAGGACATAAATAGTACAAGTATAGATGAGGTAATGTTTTGTGTGGTAGCATATATATTTAATATATTTATTTGATTTTAAGTTTTATTGATTAAATCCATTTGTTGATTTTAAATATTGGCACAGTACAACTTTAAGCAAAATGGAAATGTTTGTGTAGTTTTGCGCCAAAAAGGTTATTTAAAATGGCGTATTATCAAAATGAATGAGTTCTGATGAAGCCTACATCTGATAGGTGAAAGCGCTTAACTCTGGACATATGCACCTTTTTTGTTTCTGGTTGTTTCAATAAACGTCTGGCTGAAGCCGTCTTTTACTGTGTTTCCTCATTCAGTTGCTTGAGAAGATAGCACAGTAACTTTATTTTACCGGTTTGTTTTTTTTCCTCGCAACACTTGGATTCTGTTGCTTTTAAATTTGGTAGGTTAGAGTAAACAATCGTATCTGATGAAGTCTCTTTAAGGTTGTAAAAATGAGATGAAAGCGCTTATACTTGGATATTTTAACTTTTTGGATTATAATAAATTTTGGTGTCTTTACGAAAACATTTTGCCTGCTCCATACTATTTTGTGGATTATACAGTGCTTCTTGTTCGTTTAACTCTATACATGAAAAAATTATTTTAGGAATTTAATCTGTAAGAAGCCTGGCAACCAAGCAGCTTCAGGGGCGTCTTTGGATTTAGGAAGAGGTTATCCTTTAGTTTTATGGCAGGGAGGGTGCACCCAGTTCACTTACTGAAAGAGAGGAAAAAAGAACACTGAGTTAGCAAGTTGAGGGTATGAGAATGAGAGAAAAAGGGGAAAGTTCAGAGAAATGACCATGTAAGTACTAGAATAGAAAAAGAGTGAAAAGGAGAGGGAGCAAGATTATAAGAAGAGATATAGTAGCAATACAGTCATGGAGATATGTGGAGGTGAAAAAATGGAGGGAGAAAAGCGCTAAAATGAGGGGTTATTTACAAGAAAGTAAGGGAGAGAGCAGGAACTTAGAGGACAAGTGAAGAAGTTAGGTTGGCAGTGGCAAAATAGTCATATAGAACAATAAGATACAGAAATCCAAAGAAATACAACACCTATTCCACTTCATAAAAGATGGAAGGGAAATAGGAATATCACAGGTCAACAGTGAGGCAGAGGATTCCACACAACCAATACATGCACAGTTCAAATTCACAGTGGCACAGAAGACAATTGTACATATGGTAAAACAAGAAAACATAGCATATCTTAGCTGTAGAACACACTTAAAATAAATTTGTCATTAGAGCAATGTCTAAGCTGGACTAACAAATTACAGAAGAATAGTAAAAATATGTTGTAATTCCACTGAACATGTAAAAATCACATGGGAGACTAGCTGCAGGATGGGCAGTCTCTGTGGCTTTAAAAGAAATATTACCTCAATGTAACGATTGTCATTGCAGAAAAAGACTATAATTAAATATGTAATAGCCTGATTAGAACCATTTGTTTTAGACAAACGTAGCAAGCTCTTCAAGAGAGAGATAAGCCCATCATCTAAATTACCTCACGATATATACTACTGTAGTTAACTGGAAAACAGCCTTACTATAATAGACCTACCAGAAAAGAACTTCATTCCACCAGTTACACGAACCATCTGTTTGACTTAGTGAAAGCCACTCGCACCTAATAGCTTATCAATTTTAAAATCAACAAGTCAAACAGTGCTAGTACAGATGAGCACTGTTAATTGCGAGAGGTTTGTCATAACAACAATGGGGATTTGTGGACAAACAAAACTCACTTGTAGAAGTGCCTTACAATTGGTGCCATATATCGTTTGGGCATACACAAGAAGAGTATCGCTACAGTTTCATGTAATTACTACTGGCCCCTGGTCATTACTATTGGAAGGCAAAAATGAACCCTTAAGGTTTGTTAATAAATAAAGATAAACTCTTCTTAACTGGAGGGCCATTGGCGCCTAAACAGTTTGGGAGTTTAGCAGCAGGAATATACAAGCAAAAAGCTTATAAACTACTGCATATCTCTTGTACAGTAGGCAGAGAAGAAAAGTAGATTTCCTTAAATAATAGCCACAAGCCCCGATGGAGTAACGAGTGTTAAAGGAGTTGTTGCTTTTATGCAACACAGGAGCTTAAATTAGGTTATAACGTTACTGTTTAGGAAAAATAGGATCACTTTTACTAAACTAAAAAAGGGGTCAGGCCTTTGCAAATACATGTTTCAACTAGCGGTGATCTTAGCCAAGTTCTAAAAGATATAAAATCGTTAAGGTTCACTACGAGACTGCATTTGACCCAGAGTTTCTACTGGAATCTTTCATAATTCAATTTCTAACCATGAAATGTGTGGGATAAGCCAGTGCTATCGCAGTAACTTAAAGTAAAGGTAATAATTGTAAAGTATGTGTACTAAGCAACTTACTAGGAGAAATACATGCTCTGAACAGGCAGCTTATGTTTTACAAATACAATAAGTAAAAAGACAGTTACTGAATAGATAATCAATGAAGCGTACACACAAAAATACAATTAGTCCAACCTAATGCGAGTAGAGTCAAGCAGCCCTTGTACCAGGGAGATGGGGATGCTGAGGTAGAGGGTTTGAAAATGGCGCCAAAAAACATGCCTAGTATAAGTAACCTCAGACGCAGTTACCAGCTGGGTGGAGGGGATAAAAAGGAGGTAGTGGCCAAACAAGGGGCTGTACTAGGATGGGAAAAAGGTGGGACATGGGATGGGAAGAATCAAGATAAGGTAAGTACAGCAGAAAAAAGTATCGGCTGTCTTCAGTGTTTAGGCTTTAAAATGACAAAAGTAGAGAGAAAATAAAGGTAAAAAATAGTGTTATCAAGACAAACTTAGTAAAAAGGTTTGGAAGGTGTCAGTCAAATTAAAAGCGAATAGCAAAGGGAATTAGGACTATACTTATTACTACAGAAATAGGATTTGGACCTTTCGGTTATATACTTAAAGCTAAAAGATAAGTTGGTGGAATGCTGCCATCTAGTGGTCAGAGTGAAAAAGGCAAATTCAATTTCTAACCATGAAACGTGTGGGATAAGCCAGTGCACCAGAGTGGTATGCAGGAATCTTAATCCCAAAGTAGGGAGGAAAGGTAAAAATGACTAAGGTAGTGGGTAGGGCTCTGCGTTCGGCTGCTAGATCTCACACAGAGGGGTTACCAAATAAATATAGTCATTACAGGTACTGATGATGAAGTAGGTAATTGCAACATACATGAAAAAAATGATTTTAGGAGGTTAATCTGTAAGAAGCCTGGCAAGCAAACAGCTTCAGGGGCGTCTTCGGATTTAGGAAGAGGTTATCCTTTAGTTTTATGGCAGGAAGGGAGCACCCGGTTCACTTTAATGAAAATATACATCTGATAATGTTAATCCTCGTTCATTCCTTACGTGTGGGTATTGGTGCCGGCCATCTTCCAAGCTCGCATCAGCTACAAGCTCTCGAGCTAAAAATTCTTACCCAGAATTCCCCTCTCCCTGTTACCTCAGATTTTGTTTGCTGCATCGCCATTCGGTCGTGTCAAGCTACTTCTCTTGAGCCAAGTACAATATTTTTCTTCATACTAAATTCTAAAACAGCATTTTCTCACAGAAAAGTTATTAGATAGTTTTCTTGAATCTTTTCTATTCCTTTCCTCCTCTTTACCTCGAGGTAATTTCTTTTTTACCATCATTGGTAAACCCCCTTTCCTTCTTACCTCCGGGTAATTCTTGTACCATTGCTGGTATTTTTTCTGGGTTTCCTTCTTTCTTTCTAACATGGCAGATAAAGGTAGTCCAGGATTTAAAAGATGTTTAGATTGTGGCCATAAATTACCTACTTCAGATGCAAATTCCCTGTGTGTCTATTGCTTGGGTGTGCCTCATTTAACAATTGACCCACCCTGTGGGATTTGTAAGAATTTTTCTAACAGGACGTTAATTGAGAGAAAAAATAAATTAATATTGAAAGGGCTACTTAAATCTCCTTTTTCAGAGGCTATTTGTGGGTCGGAGGCTTCAACCCCTCCAAGATCCTATAAGAAAAAGACTGATGAACATATAAAGGCCACGTCTCTTCTTTCGTCCCCTGCTTGGGACCCCAGGAACCGAGACCCAAGAAAGCTAAGCTTTCCAGTTTGGATTTGACTTCTTCGGCTCCAGCCCTTTCGGTACCTAGACCTTCAGCACCGAGGCCATTGGAGCGATCTGTGACTTCGGCACCTACTAGCGTGCCCTTTACCGTATCGGTACCGAGGGGCTCCTCAGTTCAGGCCTCTCTTTACTGGCACCAACTGTCCAGTCAATGCAGACTGTCACGATGTTGATGGATTTTTCGATGTCCATTGCCTGTTCGGCGCCGACAACTTACCCGACACCGACTACCCTCTACTACCCTCTCAGCACCGACCATTCAGTTATCGGCACAGATTTTTTCGGTTCCAGCCTTAGTGCCGACAACCACGTTGGTGCAAACCATGACTTAGGCACCGATGATTTCCTCGGTGCAGACACCTGTAGTTCAGTCCTTTACAGCCCCGTTATTTTCATCGCAGACCTCCGAGGTGTGCACCAAGCTTGCTTCGTCTTTGGATAGACCTGACTCCCCCTCAGCCGTATCCGTGAACTCCACTAGAAGCCTCTCTGAACACGATGTGTTGCGTCTTATGGATCAAGTGCTTTTGGCCAGAAGTATCCCGCCCCCCCAGGTCCTATCCTTCCTTGGGAGGTGATCATCCTTTGCCAAAGACCCCTACTTATTCTCCTCCTTCATTGCCTTTGAAGCCCCTTGATATAGCACAGTCTCCCCCTCTAAGGTTCCATTTATGGACCTCACTAAGGAGCCACAGTTGCCTTTGTGGCAGGAGAGTTTCACTACGACCCAGAGTGTCAGCTATGGCATACATAATTTGGTGTTTCACAGCCATCCAGGGACTCCGAGTCGGCAGGCTGAGCCACTTAGGAGAGGGGTGACCCCCGCCCTGGGCACTCACCCCTCTTCAGGTGGACCGGCCTTCCAGCTAATGGAGAAGGCTCTGGCATCTGTTGGCGATCCTGTGCCATCACTCTCCCCGCCCTCCTCTGGACTGCAATGTACACAAGTCACTCCTAGTGGACACCGGCTGCAAGGGCCTCAAGATACACTCCCACAGGAGACCCCTTCTGCGCGGTCTTTCTCAGCTTCTCCCTCTGAGGAAGTTCATCAAAAGAGCTTGTGCAAGAGGAAGCACATGGACTCCACAGAGGAGGCCCTTACTGAATACACAGACTTTAATGATGGGAAATGGTCCCCTCGCTCACCCTCTGAGATATCCTTTGGTGATATTCTTGAAATTCTTAAACAGAGAGGTGACTGGCAGCCCTCGAACCCAACCTCTGAAGAGTCTGTGTTCCTGCAGGCCTTTCACGCCTAGCCCCCTACCTCCTGGATTACTCCACCTGCTGACGAACTGGTTTGGCTCGTCGTGCAGCGTGCATGGAAGGCTCCTGACACCATTGAGGCCATTCCCCGGAGGCCAGATAAAATGTTGTTCCGTCCTGCTACTGATCCCCATTGGTCCAAAGGTCTTCCTGTAGATGCTTTGGTGGTGGCAGCCGCAACTAAAAAGGACCTGGCGGAAGAAGAAAGCCCGACTGTCCATCCACTCAATAGAGAGTCCCAGGCTCGGGACAGAATAGGGAAGCATACTTTTGCATCAGCGACCTTTGCAATCAGGTCCCTGAACTATATGGCACACTTTACCAGGCTTCAAAGAGATTTAATTTCTGAGCTTTCTGAAACTTTGGCTGGTGCTGTGTCTGATGAGGTCCGTGACAAAGTGGCTCTCAGCTAGCCACCATTGAATCGATATCTAACTCCTCCATGTGCCTGATATCTCACGCATCAGAAGGAGCAGCTAGAGCGGCGAGTTCAGCATTGTTCGGAGATGACACGCCTGGATGAGCTTGTGTAATTTTGCTGAACCCTTCAAGGCTTCCTTTCTCAACACTCTCATCGAAGCCTCTTCATTGTTTGGTCCCAAGGTTAAAAGCACACAGGCCAGATGTGAACAGGACGGTAAGACCCTTTCTGCCATGGGTGTCCATTTTTCTTCCTCTCAATGGGCTTTCTCCAAAAACCAGAAGAGTGGGAAGATATGGTACAAAATGTCTCTGGATCCTTTCCATGACACACAGGCCGTGTTCATCCCTAGAGGCAGAGGGAGAAACTCACAGAGAAGATGCCTTTTCGGGGCAAAGGGGGTCCGCATAACCAGGGTTCCAGGGACTCTATACCAGCACTCTTGAAGAGCAGCCCAACTGCTTTCCTCTGGAAGTGGTTGGGGGTCGTTTCTCTTTGTACCCTTCTACCTGGCTAACCATCACCACCGATTCTTGGGTACAAAGGATAATAACCAGAGGTTATCATATTCCCTTCAACCTTTGTCCCACTCCCCCAACAAACTTACCCGGCGTTCCACCCAATCAAAGGGAAGAAGCAGCATTAGAGATTTCAAAACTGCTAAGAAAGAGTCATCCAAATAGTCCCTCCAGATCAGATAGGATCCGGATTCTACTCAAGACTATTTTTGGTGCCAAAGAAAACTGGGGACTGGAGACCAATTTTGGATCTCAGTGTATTGAGCAAGTTTGTAAAAGTACAAAAATTCCGGATGGTCACAATACAGTCTATCCTTCTGCTGTTGGAAAAAGATGATTGGATGTGCTCGATAGATCTTCAAGATGCGTACTACCACATAAAAGTGGACAGTCCATCAAGAAGATTCCTTCACTTCCTTGCGGGAGCCAGTCACTACCAGTTCAGAGTACTGCCCTTCGGACTCTATACAGCTCCCAGAGTGTTCACAAAGTGCATGGCAGTCGTCACAGCTCACTTGTGACTACAAGGATTCCAGGTGTTTCCATACCTAGATGACTGGCTCATCTCCGCCCCCACCAGACATCTGTTGGAAGAAGCCCTGGCATATTCTCTCCTCTCTGCAGAAAGGCTAGGCATAACCATAAACTGGCAAAAATCCAGTCTCACCCCATCTCAGTCCACAGAATTCATAGGGGTCATCTTGAATACAAAGAACTGCAGAGCATCCATTCAAGAGCACAGAATTCTAAGGATAAAGCAACAACTGATCCCAATCCTTTCAAGGGAGAAATCCACAGCTCACTCTGTTCTGTAGTTGTTGGGTTCCATGGCAGCCTCCATCACCATTGTCCCCCTGGCCAGGTTACACATGAGGCTTCTATAATGGCTACTGCTCATCCAGTGGTATCCCTTTCAATACCCTCTTTCAGCCAAGACTCGGGTAACTCACAGGTGCAAACAGGATTTAAATTGGTGGATGGCCCACAACCCGTCAAAATGGTCTTGTCCCTTCTCCCCCCCAACAGCCCAAGGCTACAGTGACCAAGGACACCTCCCTGATGGGGTGGGGGGGGCTATGTCAGCGACAGACAGTCCAAGGTATTTGGTCCGAAATGGAGGTCCATCTGCATATATATGTTTTAGAGCTTCTGGCGGTGCTTCTGGCGTTGCAAGCATTCCATCCCCTGCTGCCATCTGGGACTATTACGATACATTCAGACAACATGGCAGTGGTCTGGTACATCAAACAGGGCGGAACCAAATCTTAGTCACTCTGTCGAGAGGCCATGAGGATATGGCATTGGGCGATGGCTACCAACCGTTTTCTTCTAGCAACGCACTTTCCCGGCAGTTCCAACATGATAGCAGACAGACTCAGCAGGTGTATACTACAACCTTACGAGTGATCCCCGAATCCCTTGGTAGCGGCGGAGATTTTCAACCGCTGAGGTCTTCCTTGCTGCGACCTCTTTGCGTCCCCGACCAACTGCAAATGCAGCAACTATTTCACCCTGATTCCCCCTCCAGGACAGTCACCCAGGGATGCTCTAGTCCACGATTGGCCCTCGGGTCTACTTTATGCATTTCCACCTCTCCCCCTTATTCCCCAGTTTCTGAAGAAAGCCCGCCGGTTGAAGAGCAAAGTAATCCTCATAGCACCATATTGGCCTCGTCAGATTTGGTTCCCCTTCCTTTGGCCTCACCTGCTAGATCAACCGTTGATTCTCCATCCAACCCCGGGGTTGATCTCCCATCCACAGAATCTGATTCACCCTAACTTGAACAGCCTGAAGCTCACAGCTTGGCTCCTCCAATTCCCTTGATTGCCAGGCAGAATGATCTTTCTTTGCCAGTATGTGACATTATTATTGCATCTCATAAGTCTTCCACCAGAATTACATATCTCAGCAAGTGGAAAAGATTTACTTTTTGGCTGAAAGAAAAACAGATAGATCCTTTTTCAGCACCAGTGTCGATAGTACTGGAGTATCTAGCCACCCTATTTCAATCTGGTCTATCTGCCTCTACCATTAGAGTTCATTTGGCTGCAATATCTAATTTCCATGATGGTGTCCAAGACTCCTCTCTTATGTCACACAAATTATGCAAGACTTTCATAAAAGGCGTGAATCATCTAAAACCTCCTTTTAGAGAACCTACTCAACCATGGGACCTGTCACTAGTCCTACAAGCTTTGAAAATGCCACCTTTTGAACAAGCTTCTTCTTCCGACCTCAAATATTTGTCATGGAAAACCTTGTTTTTGGTCGCCATTACTTCTGTCAGATGTATCTCTGAGCTTCAAGCCTTATGCATCAAGAGTCCATATTTGATTTTTCATAGAGAGAGAGTGTCATTGAGAACTAATCCTTCTTTTCTGCCAAAAGTGATGTCTGAAATGTCCATTAATCAAACCATTGAATTGCCAGTTTTCTTCCCCAATCATTTAAACAAAGGAGAGTATTGCCTACATACCCTAGATATTCACAGGCAACTTCGCTTCTACTTGAACAGGATTAAGGCCTCTCGTAAATCAGACCAGTTATTTTTGGTCTATTCTGGACCTTGATTAGGATGTGCTGTTGCTAAGGTCACATTGGCTAAATGGTTGAAAGACTGTGACACCTTCATTTATAGAAAACGTAATATTCCATTACCTACTACCATAAAGGCTCATTCTACAAGGTCGGTGGCAACTTCTATTGCCTTCCGTGCCAGAGCTTCTTTACATGACATTTGTGCAGCTGCAACTTGGGCTACCCCTCATACCTTCATCAATCATTACAAATTGGATTTGGCCTCCAGGGGAAGAGCATCTTTTGGTTCTATGGTGCTCGGGAATGTCCTTCCATGAGAGCCTCCCAGGAATAAAGGTAGCTGGGGACTCTGTCCCACACATAAGGAATGAACGAGTATTAACTGTATCAGATAAAGAAGTTATGTCTTACCATAACTTTCCATCTGTATTGTTGATCCTCGTTCAGTCATTACGACCCTCCCTCCTTCCCCCTCCTGTGGCTTCTAGTGGATCTCACCATCTGGTTCTATTAGGTCATTTGACCAGAGGTAGCCTCTACCTTCTTTTGACTTGCAAACTCAATCTGAGGTAACGGACGGGGGAATTCTGGGTAAGAGTTTTTAGCTTGAGAGTTTGTAGCTGAAGCAAGCTTGGAAAATGGCCGGCTCGGTTCCGAGGTCGGGACCGATACCTACACATAATGACTGAGAGAGGATCAACAATACAGATGGAACATTATGGTAAGACATAACTTCTTTTTTTACGAGTTTAATCTGTAAGAAGCCTGGCAAGCAAGCAGCTTCAGGGGCGTCTTCGGATTTAGGAAGAGGTTATCCTTTAGTTTTATGGCAGGGAGGGAGCACCCGATTCACTTTAATGAAAAAAAATGCTTTTGGGAGTTTAATCTGTAAGAAGCCTGGCAAGCAAGCAGCTTCAGGGGCGTCTTCGGATTTAGGAAGAGGTTATCCTTTTGTTTTATGACGGGGAGGGAGCACCTGGTTCACTTTATGCGAGTAGAGTCAAGCAGCCCTAAAACGCAGCCCTAGTACCAAGGAGATGAGGATGCTGAGGTAGATGGTTTGAAAATGGGATAGCAATAGCATCTACTTATCTCACAACTTCAACTTCACACTAAAAAGGTCATCACCACAATTGTGATCTATATTCCACCTGGTAATGCACCTGCTAGCCTTGAAGACTTTTTATCCTGGTGTTCTTCCACATACTCACAAGAAACCCTTATGCTGGGGGAATTCAACCTAGATTGGTTCACCTGCATATCAGAACCACCAAGTAATCTAATAAATCTCCACGGCTACCAGCGGCTAGTCCAATTTCCAACTAGATGTGATAAAAAATCTAAAAGAGAATCCATCCTTGACTGGGTGCTAACTAACAATCCCACATTGTACCCCCACGCAGGCAGTCTCCCAGATACCTTAAATGACCACAACATAATATACCTTATACGTAGTAGAACAAGCATATGCAAAACCACTAACTATATATCCACTAGAAACACAAATAAATTCTTGCCTGAGGTCCTCAATACTTTACTCTGTAACTGTGACTGGACCCCCTAAAAACCCTCCCACTTGACCAGGCTGTAGCATATTTCAACAAAACATTTCTACAACACCTAGACACTGTTTCTCCATTGCACAAAATCAAGGTTAGAACCTCTACAAACCCCTGGCTCAGTAAAGAAACCAAACAAATCCTCAAGTCCAGAGACACTGCCTGGCTTTACTGTAAAAAAAACAAAGAAACACAAAGCCTAACTAAGTACCAAGAACTACGCAACTGTGCAAAACAATGCATTAGGCTGGACAAAAAAAATCCTACTACACGACATTACAAACTAAATACCAACAAAACCGCCAAAAATTTTGGAAAAATGTAAACCAACTACTAAAATCCACCCAAAAGGCTACCCCCAAACCAACCACCCTTGACACTAAAGTTCTCATCGAAACACAATTCAACTCCCACTTGTGAAATCAGTTCTATCCTTAGTATCACAGGGCAGTTCCTTCCTCACTACCCCCCCCCCAACACAAATAACATTAATACAAGCTTTACCCTCAAAACAGTTTCCACCACTTCAATCAAAAGCATGCTCTCCAAACTAAAAACCTCATCAACAGCAGCTGACCTACTCCCCAGCTATTTCTTGAAACTCGCAGCAGATGCTGTTGCTATCCCAATCTCCACTCTCATAAACAGATCAGTTGTTGAAAACTATGTACACAAACTCTGGAAAATATCCTATGTTACACCCATACATAAAGGCGAGTCCCCCACTGAACTTAATAACTACACACCCATTGCTTTACTCTCCCCCTGGCCAAAATTCTAGAAAAATGCATCTATACCCAGGTGCTAAAATATCTTCTAGACAGCAACATCCTGTCACCTTCTCAGCATGGTTTCAGACCTGCCCATAGTACCACTACAGCCCTCCTCTGCTTCACAGACACAGTAAACCATCTCAAAAACGAAGGCCTGCAGGTGTCAACTCTTTTTTGGGATATGTCCAAAGCATTTGATACAGTCTCACACCAAATCCTGCTAAACAAACTAAACCAATATCACCTATGAAATTGCACTCTTACCTGGTTCCAAAGCTACTTAACTGACAGGTACCAAGCTGTGAAATCGGAAAATTCTGTCTCTCCTTAGCTGTCCATAACTATAGGAGTCCCACAGGGTTCTATCTTAGGACCACTACTATTCACAATCTTCACAAATGACCTCCATACCTCCACACAACATGCATCTATCATTCAGTATGCAGATGACACTACCTTAATCTGTGCTGCACCCTCCTGCAAACAACTCAACTAGCATTCCCTGACATTGAAAACTGCCTTACCAAAGCCCAACTTATCCTCAATCCAAAGAAAACTCAGCTTATGATTATAACCAGTTCTAACAAAAACACTGATAACAGTCAATTCACTATCTACTCCACAAATGCTACTCCAATCGCTCCAGTGGTACAGGCTAAGCTATTGGGAATAACCATAGACTCCCACCTAAAATTTGATAGTCATCTCAACTTAACTATTAAAAAAGTACATGCCAAACTGGGATCGCTGTACCGTATCAAACCATTTCTTACCAACAACACAAGATCAGCCATTGCTCGCTCCCAACTTCTGTCCACCCTACTCTATGCATCTCCCATTCTGACTAATCTCAACAAAACTGAACTAAGCAAAACGGAAGCCTGCTATAACAGAATTGCCCGCTTTGCTGCAAATTGATCATATATAACTCATCACTGTACTGCTTTGAGACAGCTCCACTGGCTTGAACTGCCCAACCTCCTAACCTACAATCAGCTCTGCCTCTATCTATTACCTCCTCAGTAAGTGTCCTGCCCTCAAAAACCTAGTACAACATCACTCAGTCAAAAGGCCTTTTAGATCATCAAGCAAACTACTACTAGAAGTCACCAACAGCTACAATAGCTTTGGCGATGCACTATATAGTAGTTCAGTGGCTAAAAAATGGAACTGTGTCCCCACTAGCATTCAAAACACATTGTCCAAAGCCTCCTTTAAAGACCTCATCAGGCAACATCTCAAGCAAAGTTGGCAGTGCCATGATTGCTCCCCAGGCTAGTGAAAGCAGATAAGGTACACATACTAAACCTAGAGCACTTGATAATAGTTTTCAATTTTATTTACAAACACTGGCTAATCTGCAATGTATGTATTTTACCTGTGTACTATGTGTGTATTCTACCTATGTTCCAAATTTCAGCTGTACACCACAAATCTATTAATTACCTTTATTTTTAAATTAATATTTTTTTTGTTCTCTCCACTGTAACTGTTGATGTGCTGCATACCACTGTAAAAACGTTTTTTGTAATTTGTGTTTATATTGATCATGTCTAAATAACTAAATGTATCTCTAATTTTTCTATGTGGAGCTTTTCTCCCCAGCTCTCTGCTGAAAAAGGGCCTTTTTGGCTCAGTAGGACACCCCCGGTTAACAAATGTTAAATAAATAAATCTTTAGAAATGTGATCAGTGGGCAAGGAGTGAGAACCTTCAGGTTAATAATGAATGATATATTTGATAGAGAGTTTATGGATATGAAATATAGATTTTTGGAGAGAGGCTATAGTGAGACTGAAATATCCCAAGCGACAATGTACATTAATAACAGAAGAGAAGTAGATATCACCCCATACTTCTCTAGACAGGAACCCTCTTCCATAGTACCCAAGTATAGAAACAACACGTTGAGAATACCTATCACATATTCTAGTAATACACAGCTGTTACAAAGGATTTTTGATAAGAACTGGAGTATTTTATGCGCAGATAAGGTGAAAGGAACAGTGGGGGAAAGACCCAGTTATGTCTATAAGAATAAGAAATGTTTGAAAAGAATATTATGTGGGCCACGACTTAGTTGTGAACCAACGAGTTCAGAAGAGGGAATGGTATTTGGTACCCATCTGTGTTGAGAGTGCAGGTTCTGTGATTTTCTTGACAACACAGGGAGGTTCACACACCCTGATACAGGGAGGGTATATACGTTCAGACTGACAGCACATTGTAATACTGTTAATTTAGTGTACTTAGCCACTTGTGTACTATGTGGCTGTTTCTATGGAGGGATGACAACACGTAGATTACGTGATCGTATGAGAGAACACCTCTATGACATCTCTAGGCAAACGTATACCAATGCCCTGGCGAAGCATACCATGATTTGTGGCAATGAGCATCACTTTCAGTTTTTAGTAATAGATATGGTTAAGTCCAGCATCAGAGAGGGTGGCATTAAGAATAACGTTGAAGTTAAGGAACTTGAATGGATAATTAGGCTGCACGCCAACAGTGGCTAAGGCATCAGTGATAAAATTTGCATTAAACCAGTACTAATGGATAGAGGCATTAGATAATAGTGGCTAGATAATTTATGTATTTCATGTACTGTGAATGATTTTTTAAATACAACATATGTTTTTAGTATATGTATATGCATTTTCAGATGGGCCAATGTACTAGGTAAATGTTTTTGATATAGTCTTTTGATATATATTCATTATTTTTGTAGCCTATATGTACTATTAGATGAATGAATTAGGTATAAGATGCTTTTCATGCAGTTTTACATTTTGGGTTTACTTAGTGTCAATGCATATGGCTATGTGCCGTTTAGCTAATTAGTTTAATTGATTGATTACTCAGCTTGAAGGTATATAAATTGCACATTTTGATGTACATTTTGTCTGATGAAGTAGCCTTGAGCTACGAAAGCACTCACTTTGGATTAAACTTTCATATGTTTTTAGTAGCCGTGGTCTGGAGCCTCCTTTGCTGTTTTTACAATTTGTATTTGTATCTATAATTAGGCTTTGCAGTGCTTTCACTTAGTGTTGCCTGTGAAGCAATCTTTAAATCTGCATTATTTTGCAGGCTGTGGAAGCTCGCCTTCAAAGTTATATTGCTCATAGTCTGATCTTCAGAGCTCAAAGGTTTTAAGAATACATTCTGAGAGTCTGCTGAGTGCTGCAAAACCAGCTGTGCACTTAACTATATGTAGTATATGCATACTAAAAATAATCTCCATTGTCGTGGCTGTAGTTTCTGAGTTTCTCCACTGAGTGGCAGACTGACTTCACCCATGAAGGTATCTGCTACCACTGTCTCCAGCAATTTAAGTAAGCAAACTTCATTGCCAGGGTAACCAAGCTTATTAATAGCTCAGGGATGGTGTGGCTGTGATTAGAACTAGGGGATTTTCAAGAAGAGTGTGTGGTGGCTTGCCAGTGGAACTGTTATTGAAAATAATTAAATAAATGGAATAAATAATTACATGAGAAGCTTTCTTGCAACAGAATAGATGGGGTGTGAATGGAGCACAGTCTATTTTAGCAGAAAAATTGTAAAAAAAAACACTAACAGAACACTGGGCATAAAAGTAACATGATACCATTGGACCAACAAAGGTTTTACAGTTACTCAAGCTCTTGGACTAAAGGAACCCTTTGTCAGTAATTAATAAGTTATTGCTGTTATAGGGTTGTAATATCCATTTATGCAAAATATGTGTGTATTGTGGAGGCTAGAATTTTTTGAACCGTTACTGATCTGCTAAAGTTTTTTTTTTTTCCACTTTACTTTGAGTTGCAGAACTGAGAAAAAATGGATTGTTTTAAGCTGGATGGGTACCGTGTTCTAAGATATAGGCACTATGGAAGGAAGCTGTTTCCCTACCACTTTATATTCTTGATTGCCTTTCGCCTGAGTTTAATTTATGCAGGAGCTCTCCGGATGTGAACTGTGAAAAAACATTTTTTGACCTTAGATAACTTGCCAAGTATGTTTCAGTTGGTGGTAGTTTAAAGATTCCACAGTACTTCTATAAAATAGTTGGGTTACTTTTATTAATTTAAAACTTGTTTTTCAACCTTCTGTCATAGAAACAGGTCTTAATGTGTGTGTGTGTGTGTGTGTGTGTGTGTGGATATGTACATGTATGTGTCTATATAATATGTTTACAAATTTTTTTTTTGTCAAATGACACCCTGACCCCACGTGTAAAATGGGAAAAGGGGTTGAGAATGGATGGCTGGATGGATACACATTCCCATCGTAAGTGTTTTAGCCATTAACAAAACCTTGTTTATACCTATTTTAATTCGGTTTTCATGCAACAGTTCACATCTTTCTTTTTACAAAAGTATTAAATGTCATAACAGTTTTAATTAGCACTACTACTTTTTACTATCCTATATACTGTACTTGAGCTTACATTTTTCAGTCTGTCTTCTTTAAGTGTTCAAACAATATTTTCCTAAAATTCATCTAGTTTCGTAAGTATAAAACATGCAGTAGGTTTTCTTCCACACCACAGTTTTTTTATTAAAATGCCTTCTTTACTGTTTCTGTTCCCGATTCAAAGGAAATAACTGTGGCTGGAGTAAAGGCTTTTACTGTCACAGATTCTACATTCACAACGCCTTTAATTACTGTGGAACAAGTCCTGTTTGTCCTCTCAAAAGCTAAAAATACCTAATTGCAGGGACCAGTTAACATACCAAGTTGCCCATCTGATTCCCTATGTAATATTGTTAAGCTAAGCTTCGCGATTTGTTGCTTTCCTGAAGCATGGAAAACAGCCATTGTAATGCCACTTCATAAGGGTGGTCCAACATCAGACTCTGGTAACTGTACACCCATTAGTCGTACTAGCCTCTTATGTAAACTGTAGAACATATTGTCTCAGACCTCATTAATCTGGACTTTGAAAAATCTGTTAACCTTGCACCCTCACCAGTTTGGCTTTGTCAAAGGAAGGTGGTGTCTCATTAACGTTGTTCATTTCTTTGAAAAAGTCTGTGATGTAGTGGATACTTGTTACACAGTATATGCAGTATATTCAGACCTGGCCAAGGGCTGTGAACACTATTCCCTATGCAGGCGTATCGATTAACTGAATATAAAGTCTTATGCTGTGTGGTGGATAGCTAACTGGTTGTCTGACAGAACCCGTGTGGTTAGAGTCACAGTTGCCACATCTGAAAGTAAGAAGTGTTACCCATTGTTGAGTCCTCTCCTTTTTGGCATCTATTTCTCAGATCTTCAGGCCAACACACATGGCAGATGGCTATCTAAGTTTGCAGATGACTTTAAATCAGCAGCTTTCATTTGACCTTCCACTGACATATGATTGCTTCAACATGAGTTAGACTGCGTTAGTACTTGGTATAGGTCAATGGTTTCATATTAAATGTGAAAGAGTATAGTATAGTTAATTTTGGTAAAACATTTTCCCATACCATGTAGGTGACACACCTCTCCAGTCTGACACTGTTGTAAGAGGTCTGGATGCTGTGTCCCAGCAGTAGTGAAGAAAGCCTTCCAAATGGCATGTTTAATTTCCAAGGGCGTTTCTTCTAGATCTGTAAAAGTCTTAATTATCCTTTACTTGTGTCTCATCAGACCTAATGAATATAATTCCCTTTTTGGCATGTGTGTCTAAACATATAAATCAATTTGAGAGAGCTTTGACATTCTTAACTAAAAGGATCAGTGGCCTCAAAAATCTTTGTCATAGCAGACTTGGCAACACACTGTCTCTGTCACTCTCCCTCAGTTCTCGGCCTCTTGTAGATCCCTCTATGGAAATTTCTGTTTTGCCTTTCGAGATGGATCCAACACTGCACAGAACAAATGGCTCCTTAAACACCAGGTTAGAGGAACTAAATTATCATTAACAAACAAGATACACTGTATTAGATTCATATCCCAGTATATCCCTTCTTCTAGAGCAAACTTCTGTTACAGGTCAAGCTCATATTCTTCCCTGGTGTATTTTCTACTGCCACCATTGAGGCTAGCAGGAACTTTTGAATGTGTGTTATTAGCTAGGCTGTTAATGTTTTGCAGACTGATTGCCTGTCACTTCCCTGTGAATCAGTTTAACCTCTCCTTTATGGGCAATTTATTTAACAGTAATCTCCAAAGCAAATTGCCCCATTCTGTTACATTTTTGTATATAGTTGTCATTAAAATAATATTTTTTTGTTCTCTTGTGAAGTTTCCCTAGCATTATCCCCCCACCCAAAAAAGAAATCTATTGTATATAAAAAAAAGTTTTATTTAGTTATCAATTTATTCTACACTGCCCTTCTACAAATTCATAATGTTCTTCTGTATTGCTTTATTTTTTGTGTGTGTTTTAGTCTTTTCTTTAATTTTAAACCTTTCCAAACCACTGAACATTTTATTAAAAGTAGTTCTCTAAAAATGTTTCCCATTTTTCTTTTTCTGAATTTTTTTAACAAGAATATAATACAGATTTTAAGAAGCTGAATAAACAGTAAGTTTGAATGTCTACTGTAGTTTTCTGCATTTTATCACTTATTTCAGTTTGATGGGCTGGTCCAAAGACCCTTTTTAGCCACAATCCGAGCCATAAGCCAAGAGAAATTACTGGATGAAGTCTGCATATACATTGGTGTCTGTGGATGCAAACAAAACAGATTAACTTAAATAAACATATGTTAAATAATTGTTCTTGAGCAAAAGCAGGATTGTATATATACTGCATACTTTAGAGAGAGAGAGAGAGAGCAACTTTCATACATCGGATGTTTAACCTGAAGTGAGCTGGATTGCTCATTTGCTATAGGTAGGCAAGGCTTTGTTTTGTGGTGCAATGGTTAGAGTTGCTGCCTCACAGCAAGAGGTTCTACGATTCGATTCTTGTCTGGGATTCCTTCTGTGCAGAGTCTGCATGTCCTCCCTGAAGTCGCCTGGGTTTCCTCTGGGTGCTCTGGTTTCCTCCCACATCCGAAAAACATGCTGTAGGTGGATTGGGCACTCTAAATTGGCCCTAGTTGTGAGTCTGTGCGTCCCTTCTGTGGAAGATTGGGCGTCAGGCTGGCAACTCTGCACAGTAAAACTCCACTGCCAATGGTTCTGCAGACCGTTTTTACACTGTGGCGACCCCTAACTGAGAAAAGCCAAAAGAAGAACAAGAAGAAGGAAAGGCTTTGTATTGGCTAGGCATACCATTACAGCTGAGTCACGAATTGCACCATCTTTTGCCAGATTACATCTAACGACTCCATGCCAAATGCTGTTGCCAAAGGGCCTTTCACCAGATGTGTGGCTGTTTTCTCTGCTAGCTTCATAAATGTATCCATTGATGACGTTTGTGGTACAGTCATCAGTTTACTCATTCAAAAAGCAGTATCACTCCCACCATGATTCTGGAATAAGGCCTTCTTTGGCATCTTGGTACTTTTGGGCTCTGCCTTCTGAGTCCTGATATGTTGGCCTTGACATTAGCCTCTCTGGTATTTTCATTTTTTACTGTTCTTTTCAGAAGTAAATCACAACAGCGTGCTTTTGATGTCTATTGTAACAAATATGTACACACCAGGACAGTTTGTCTTAGAAGAGGCCTTTTGCAGTGGGTGGTTTTCACTCTTCTGTTATTCTCCTTTGTCTGGAGGGATTCTGCATCCAGCATCGGGATTTTGAATTTTCCAGTAAGTCTGATAAGTACATCATTTTACATTCCTTTCCTTTTTTATTGTTTTTCAAGTTGTGCTTACTCATTGGACTGGGTTGAAATGGTGGTGTACATGAGTTGAGAGGGCCCTCCTAGAAGGTACATGACACATAGCCTGTTTGTAAATAAATTGCGAAATGTTGAGCAATGAAGAAGAATCCCATGTAAATGTTGAAACTTTAAAATGTAAACATGCCAAACTAAATGGAGAGGAATATTTTGTACAAGTAGTGTAGCTTGACATTGCCTCTTCTACATTCCCCAGTGTGTGTGGGGTGGGGGGCACTACTCCACACCTCTGCAAGCTAAATGCACAGACTTAGGTTTGTTCCTCTACAAAGGGCAGAGGAAGTATTTAGTTTCCTCGCAAAGCTAAGTATTTGTTTACTTTGAAGTGGTGTAATGTTGTCATTGCAGTCACATGCTAAGTCTGTTTATTTTAACTCAAGTTATTTACTCCTGTTTTGTAGTACAGGTGCTCATTTTTGTTCATATCTCATAATGCAAAATAATAAGATCCGTGCTGTTTTTCTAGTGTGCCACATGGATATTCGACAGACATTTAAATGTGTTTCCATGTATAAACTGTCTTCAGAAGTTGTCAGGAAGTTCTTTATATTGAGAATATAGAAAAACAGTTAATGTTTCTGTCAAGGATTTGATCATACATGTCTGTGTAGATGTTATCTTTGTCTGTTAGTTGTCCAGATGCACACTTTATATAAACATAATGAGCTGTGATTCCCTCCTCCTCTGGTAAAGCTAAGGGAACAGGGGCAGAAATTAGCCAGATGTACAAGGTAGGGAGCTATCATTAAGGGTCTTGGCTTGTAGTGCCTTATGAGAACGTGTTAAGGTGCACATTTTCACCTTACTGGTCTGTTGTGACTTTTCCATGTATGCAGGTGTAGGACATAAAGGAAAAAAGCCCAGCACCATTCACTGATGTAGTCCCTCTGTCACCTAACTACTCTCCTTGTAATAGGTTATGTGAGGGATAATAATAGGTGTAGAAAAGGTGGGGACAGTAAAGTACCCAAAAATGTGACCAAAAAAGCAGCACAAATTAGGAGTATGAAATTGAGATATTGTAATGGAGACATCTTGGAATTACTAATGTGTTAGGCTGGCTGAGGAAGGATGTATAAGGTACGGTAGCAGCTGTGTTGTGTACACTGGGGATTCAGTAATAGTAGTTGATGGTCTAGCTATACAAAGATGATTTAGGCCAGACAGGGTACATGTCATGTTGACAGTGCTGGAGATGGACTCTTGGTGTAGGCAACTACATCAGATAAATCTGCAGCAGTTTCTTAGAATAGAGTTGAGTTTGCTGATGGTAGTCTGCCTCGGGACACAAATATGACTGTTGTTTCACAAAAAAAGTATCATATTTGGACAGTTTTACACCTAAAGCCTAAAGTTGTAGAAGAATATTCCTCAATTAGGTCTAGTTTCCAGCAATAACAACTTAATCCATTAAAAAGGTACACACATAATCCAGACCACTGTCACTAGATATCGGGGGGGGGGGGGGTAGTTCACTGTAGAAGGTTCTGTCTGACTGAAAGAGGTACAACTTGTTGAAGAAAAACTAGAAGATTCTTAACCAGAATGAACATGGAAATAACCATTGTAATGTGTCTGCCATAGTAAAAAAAAAAAAAAAAAAAAAAAAAAACTAGGACAAGTTACAAGTTGGTTAAATAGTTAACCATTGTAACATGTCCCCCAGGTACAAAAAACAGTGCAACTTAAAAATAAGTTCACATGTTTATAGATGTGCAAAATGTAAAGTAAATATTGACGTTTTGAAAATAAATAACTTCAAGCAATGTATAAGAAGAAGCTAGAGATTGAACTCTGTTAAATTAAAAAATATATTTTCACTTGCCTGCTTCTTTTTTCCATATAGCACAGTTAGACAGTGTAGAGAAAGCTGTTAAGGGATTGATTTGTATGCAGCAACAAAGTATTTTGGGGCATGAAAAACAAGTGGTTTCTTTTAAAGAGCAGTTACTGACTTTATGGTTTCACTACTACAGCATCAGCAGTAAGGTATTGCAGTTAACAACATGCCTTTTCTGTAAGCTAGAATTTTATGTTACAGTTACCACATAAATCCATGTAATATGGCATTCTGGGTTCTGTCCTTCATGGTGTCACACCAGGAAGTTGCAGGCCCAGAATAAAGTTTTTAGGAGGCCACCTTCCTAATAAAATAAAATGAAGAAATAGCCAATTTTCCATTAAAACTGTATACTATGATGTTTTACATGATAAGTTAGTAAGTCTGAACTTCACAAGGTTCTTAACTTTGGTACAAAAAAGTGATTAAATCAATTTATCAAATGTTATATATAGCCAGGCATACACCTTGTAAAACGGTGTACAACGTAAGTTCTGACAGGACAGTATTTTGCCAGCTAAAAAATACAAATGTTTCCTGTCTAAAGTGTACAAATGAAGTAAAACAATATAAGTAAGCTGGCAAAATACATTTCACGTAGCTAAATACTTGCACATGTACACACACACTTTAATGTTTATGTATACACAAACCAAATTTTCTGACTACCTCTGAAAGTAACCTACCAACAGTCCATTCCAAAAATGTTGGCAACGCCCTTAATGCAAGATAATGCTGTCATCAGAGAAAGAAGAGCTGAATGACACAGTTTTATTTTTCCTGCTGAGAACTGTTTTTCTGCCCATTCGGAAGTCTTTATTATAGAGAAAGGAGGGCAGAGATGACGTGACAGTATTTCACTGGTTTCCACCAAATGCTGCTACATATAGCCAACTTGTGTCTAGGATATCAAATGGCAGTTTTGTTTGCATATGGTTTAAGTGACATGAATGTGGTTGTGTATATTAATGTCATCAAGACTGAGTAACTGTCTGATGAGCAAGTTAGTAAGAAGCCTTATCGCAGGGAGACAAGTGTTTAATGTCCGTACTGTTCTGTCTTTTGTTTGTTCCTGGTAACAACCAATATTGCATTTAGAGCTGCCTTTCAACTTCACTTGCAAAGATCTTCTGTCATTCAGAGATGGAGATCTTATTAGGATTCTAATGATGCACTTTGCTCTGGTGTTTTGTGAGGGAAATTAGGAACACCAGCGTAGGCTAATTTCACAATGACTGACTTTGTTGTCTGTTTTTACAGGGATATTTTGGTGCAGTAGGAGCCCTCCTAGAGCTGTTGAAGATAACAGATGACCAGTAGTTGAGTTGGACCAGAGCAGACTGAAGAAAATGATTGAGTATTTTAATGCTGCTGCTTTAGAGAGAAGACCATGTAAAGGATGGAAAGAAAGCCATTTCTGAAAGTTTTATCTGCTGAAGTTGTAAATACTGTACTTTCGGTTCTTAAATAGGTCATTTATCCTTTTTTATGAACATATTTTATATTTTCTAGGAGCAATTCATTCTAGAGATATGAAATTTAAATATTTTTTCTTTATACTGTAAATATTTGTAAAATGTGCGATACGGCCAAACCCTGCTGATTTTACTTATTGTTGATTGGAAAAAACAGTATAAATAAGGACCTAACTGTGAAGAACTCATTTCTTCTAGAGTGTACTGTCCGTTTCTCTTCTCATTCTAACTGTATTTATGTGGGTGTTACTGCGGTCCACTGTCCATGTTCTGGCAACTCCAGTGTATGCAGTATGATCTCCAGTATCTGAAAGATAAGTCACTTGTTTCCAAGCAGTTAGTTATCCATCTCTGCCTTATACCACTAGATCTTTATTTTTCTGCTAAAAGAAAATGTCACTTTTTTTTTTTTAAATTGCTTGAAATTTAGTATGATGGACGTAGATGTTGTAAGTCTATAGAACGTATCCATTTTGTTAATTCATTCTTATTTTAAACATTTCGTTGATCAGTGAATATGAATTTCAGAATCTGTGTTTAGTAATGACAGGAAGTACTGCACTACAAACAAGCAAAAGGTGCTTGGGGAAGTACAGTTACTTTGCGATATATCTGTTATGCAAGTATGTTTACCACATCTCGTGGCCATGAGTCTGTGATAGCTGCCCATGGCACAGATGAATGTGGATCAGACTGACACTGCAGCAGACAATGGCTGGTCTGTTTGATAGCAGATAGTTAGTCCTTTGATGTTGTAAGTGCAACTGTCCATGCTTACTCCTCGTACATTTCTTTGATGTACCCAAAGGGGCCACGTTAAGGGATCATGATAGAGTTTCCCAAAGCATGCAGTAGGTTTTTATAGTGCTTACGAACTGTACTTTTAAGCACTTATGGCACCATTGTTGATGAGATGGAAAAACTTGTGGACTTCCTAAGTCATTGATTACCAGATTCTCCTTTTGCTTAGGGATAAGTTGAAGACTGTTCACTTTCCATATTAAACCATTCAGCTTCAGTTCTTGACAGGAGGGCATTGAAAGTTTATCTCAGATTTCCTGTCCGAATCATTGTCACAGCCATGGAACCCAATAGTGCGAGTCTTGCAATTTCAGAAAATAAGCTTTGATGCCAGTATTGAAACAACAGATTTCAAAACTTGCCTTTATATTTTAAAGGCATTTTGGAGCAGTAAGCCCCCCCCCCCCCCCCCCCATGCACATACTACTATTGACTGTATAGACTGACTCCAGATTAGAGGGATATTTCAAGGTGCCATAACCTCAGACTTAGCATTATAGTATTTAACATTTGCTGAAAGATCTCAGTTCTGGTTCATGAATTGTAGTGGAGAGCCATGACGAAACTTTAACTTCTATACTTCAAGTCTCATATGAGAGTCAGTAGTTTACCGTGTGTGTGTGTCATAAAACTTGTCTGGAGCATCTACCAGTTCTGGCTTCAAATGTCCATGCTGAGGAAGCAGGGTTAGTTAAAGCTGATCAGCAGAAAATATGCAATATTGTCATGCCACAGGCTGTTGTACTGGATGAAGGTTTTTAGAGGCATGATTGCTGTGAGTTGACTCTGTCCAGTGGAACACTGCATATGCAGTATTTTTAAAAATATCCAAAGCAATGGGGTTAAACAAATCAGCACCCATGAGCTGCCACATCTGCTGAGGAGGAGATGGAAAGTACCGCTGTCAGATCAGACTTCAGGTATTCATTGAGGTGCATCTGTTTGTTTACTGGTTGAGTAAAGACCCTGAATTTGATTATTTTCAAGGTATCACCTTTTCTGTAAATTCTGTTAGCTATCCCTGCTCCAGAACTTGCTTGGTATTTATGGAAAAACAACAAATTTGTTTGAACTTGTGTTATGTAAAATAGAGAAACTACTTCTAAAAAAATAGTGCTTCCAATGTCAGCCTAATGGTGCATAGGAAGGGAGAGTTCCTGAGTGCAGCATTAGAGGATTGGGTCTAAGAAGCAGCCCAGATGCCAGACAGCTGGTCAGAAAAAGGGAAAGGCAGGACAAATTTCTTCAGCTTACAGGGAGAGCAGTTTTTTTACTGCCTGGCATTTCCCTTTAGGAGACTGAGCATTACAGTGACCAGACTAAGTTGAGGGAATGGCACGTGTATGGGATGATGTCTACATTGCATATATCAGTGACCTTGCATATTGTGTATCCTGGTTGGGAATGGGATTGGCTAAAGTCATAACCCCCCCCCCCCCCCCCGTTACCAGTTTTACCACCTCCTTAGTGTTGTTCTTTGAAGAAATAAAAGAATCATTACAAGGTGTTGATGGCTTGGACAAGGAGAAAAAACGTAGCCTTCTTAGTGACGTTTGGCTTTATCCTCATAGACTTGAGAGTTCTTGCCTTTTCTAGTATGAATCTTTCAGACTGGATCCATACAGATAACAAAGATTCATCTGAATCTCACTTTGAGTAAATGTTTATTTTCATTGAACTTTACTCATACAGATTCTGAAGCTTTTTGTTTTTTTTTTCTCCATACTGGTCGTTTCCATATTGCCATCTTATGCTCATTAAACAAAATTTATGGGAGAAATTACTTTACTATGCTGCATCAAGACAGGAAACAGTGTAACCAGTGGCAGGAAGGTGATATTTTGCACTGATGTCTAAAACTGGTCATCCTTTGGGAAATGTTTCTGTGTCTGTGGAGCAGCTGTCCAAAGTTCAGCATGCCACTTTTCCCCCCAACCTGATTGTCTAAAACAGTTGCAGTTTGTCCTAGGATTTCCCTTGATAGCCATTAGTTCTGTAGTCTGCCTGCATCAACTTCTGGTAGCTGGCTTGCTCTATTTACCTGGAGGGCTGCTAAGAGTCTGCCAGAACATGGATTTTGAATCAAACCTGTTTGCACTAGAAAAACACAGATCATTCACTGTAACCATACTCGTGGCAATGGTATGCATCTCAGAACAACAGAAATCACCTGGCCTTATCCTGACTTAATAGTGCCACATTGTCATGCAACAGCATTATATTGTGTAGCAGAGGTTAGCTTCTGCATTGTCTAAATCATGTGAACATTCGCCTACAGGTGTTCCATCATCCTCCCAGTACTTAACAGCTGCTGTGAGGCCAGTAATGTTAGTATAATTGTGAAACCCCACAAGAAAACTAATGTATGACAAAGTGAGTGCTGGCATTCTGTGTTTTGGGGTTTCAGCTATGAACGCTGTATATAAAATGAGTATACAACTATAGGGCAAGCTTAACGTAAATGTATTTTAGTTAGAGTAGTCCTTTCCAGTGCATTTGTTAAGTGTTTAAGATGCATGCCTTAAGCCACTTGTAAAGCTATGGTTATAGTGGAATAGCCTATTTCCAACCACTCTAGAAGATGTAGTTATTTGCTCGTATTATTTTTCATGACGTTTCATGATCTAGTATTGGTTTCAGCTGAAACCACATAGCTGACACATTAGCTGTAAACACTAAGGCATTAATTTTAACTGCCTTTCCTTTAAAAAAGTGTCTAAATATCAGTATGTATATGAATGTTTCTTTAATGCTTTTAGAACGCCTGCTGAGTTATGGCTAGGTTCTGAAGCCCTTTAATTTCAGTGGACTGTGTTATCAACAAAGGGCTGCATGTTTACTGTAGAGAAAGTACTCCAGTGCCAGTGAACACCTGTGTAATGTGTTAATCCCAACTCAGTAATGAATGCCAGCTTAATATATGTATATTTGTTGTGAAACAAGTCGCAAATGGTACCACATTAAGTTGTATGTAGTATGACCAAACGAAAGCAAATGTCGACCCTCTGCATTTCACTGTTTTTAAAACTTATGTATGTTGTTACTTTTAATTATTTAATTATGCAGTAGGTGTGGACCTAAATGTTCTGTCTTGAATTTTATGTACTTGAGCTGCGTCAGAATATGGTGTCATATTTACGCACATGGTATGCTTGCTTTGACCCTTTTAACAGTAGACACGTTATCACCTGTCTCCACTAGTCAGCACTTTATTGCCAAAGCTTCAGTCTATTATTATGTCCTCTGCCTCCCAGCTGCCTACCTCAGGCATACACACACATTTTTGTGACCTTTTCAGTAATTGAAAATCAATATTAACACTAACAAAGACAACCCAGTTTAATAGTTTCTATGCATATTGTAATATGTGACTCAACTTTGTATGCCTCCAGTGGAACAGTCAAGCTTCAGGGGCATTCTGTACCAATACTGTGTAGTCTACAAGACCTATTTCTGTGCTTGCCTTTTGAAGCCATACCTTGTTCTCTCTGTGTATCATGTTTATGGGCATTACATTTATTTCATCTTGTGTAGCACCTTTCAAGATGTATAGTAAATAGGTGTATTACATTAAAAGTTTGTGTCACTGGATGAAAATAGTGTAGGAAACAAGGTAACACCTGCTACTTCTACTACAAACAGAATGAAAACAAGTGTTATATTTTTTTCCTTTTTGTAAATAAAAAGCAGGGTACTGAAATTCTTAATGTGCTTCATTAGCTTGAAGGAAGTCTGCTGTTTTCTTAAAACTTTGCAGAGTTGTATCATATAGGGCTACCCTTGTAGCACCAGGCTCTTGTGCTAATCGCAGGTATGTTTTAAAATAGATTAAACGTGCGAGTTTTATTAAAACACATACTGAGAAGGAAACATGATTTGTTTTCTCATAAGATTTACAGATTTGTCCATCAGAGCTGCACGCCAAGTGCTGTTTAACCAAAACATACTTCCCAAATTGACATTACCATCTACAGTGTCAAAATATTTTGTTCCCCTTGTTAGGGAGATGCCCTTTACCCCCCTTTACATGGATTCTCTGAACTGAACCACCGTTCTTTGGAAAATAACAGTTTTCCTAATACACTGATTTACAATTCAGGCTGTACGGCTTTGAAGAGTTTTGCTTTGCTAAGTCTAGAGATAGAGATGTTCTTTTCTGATCATTATTTTATCTTACTGTATTGTATTTTAGAAATCTGTATAAAACTGTATCACTTAAGGATAAATTAAGCTAAATTTGTCATACGCTTTTATGAAAATACTTAAATTCACAGTATACAAAACCAAAGTTACCTTTGCTGAATGGATATGCTGTAAGTAAAGTTGACAGTAAGTTATCTGTCCAGATGCTGTTTCACTTTTACAACACATATAGGCATAAAAAGGGGGATATGTTCTCATTTACATATATGATGCATGCTGTAAAAATGTAGCCCATTAAGTGCATTTTTTCTGCAGTTGACCTCCATTATGTTACTTCCTTGTGTTTTTGCCTAACAGCCCAAGAGAAAAAAATGTGCCGACAAATATGAATTCTTTGTATTTTCATAATTTCTGCATTTACATACACAAGTAAGTCTACTGAGCATGTGCTACTTAAGTTACAGTTAACATATTTCAGGTAGTAATTCTCAGTTTTAAAATATCACTTCAGGAATGAGGATAGGGTCCTTGTGACCTGAGAAGACACTTTCTTTGATCAGGTGTTCAGCAAACAGATTTGAGACTGCTATACCTTGCTACAGTGCTTTGGTACCGAGCTGAGACTATTGCCCTTTAACAACCATCAGTGGTGAAAAAAAAATCAGGCTTGCTAGCAACATACTAACGTTTTGTGTGAGTGGGAGTTTAATGTTGTTAGTAAAATAAGTTGAAGTTCCTTGTGCTTTTCAAAAGGCATGTTCTTTTGATAAAAAATAGCATTTATAAGAACTAATAATTAAAATACATGAAGCATTATACATATAGTGCAGCTGTTGAATTCAGTGGAAATGCTGATAACATGGTAGAAGCATAATGTTATTTCTTTGCATATGTTACATTTATAATTTTGGCTAGGAAAAATGTCCTTTGACATGTGATTCCAATACAGTCATTAAAATATTCACCTGTAAACTAGCTTATTCTTTGACACCTGTTGGAATTTGCAGTTTCTTAGTGCTTGTTTTGTTTGAGAGCTAACCCATTAACAGCATCTGATGCTGACTGTGCTGTGATGGCACTCCACACTTGCACATTTACTTCAGTGGTTGTTGAAAGGCATAGAACATGCACTTTTGCTCAACTGTAATGCAATGACAGTATTCAATTTGCAGTATTCGCTGCAGCAGTTAAGCACATTAACCCTGAGAAAATGTCTGTAGCTGAAGAAGAAATGCAAAAACCAGCTTTTCTTTTTACGCTCAGTTCTTGGCAGCTAAGAATGTGACACCCAAGTTAATGATGGCCAGTAGGCATTAATGTGTTAACCCCCTGTGCATTCTCTACGACCATTGTTGAATGTGTTGTATCGCTCTGACCACCAAATCCCACCTCTACTTGCTTGTGCCCTCATTAATTTGCCTGCTCTGCATTTCATTTCTTCTGCTCTTTCTACAGCCCAGCTGTATGTTTCTTGTCTAAGGTTTGCCAGCTGGCAGACATACAAGTTTCACACTACTAGTAACTATATTTGATCCATAGTCAGGGCAGACTATATACGTATACTGTCTTGTATTTTCACTGCTTGGGACATTTTGACACCACTGCCTGAACGTTCTGACTATAGAGCTGCAAAGATTCAAAGTCTAAGCTTCCAGTTACACAGGAAGGTCTACACATGGGTTCCATAATTGATTTGGCTTATTCCTTATTGCTTGGCAGGAAGAAAGTTTAGTATTGTTATATACCAGAAGTTTAGCAATTACAAATACTGACATACAGATGTAGTGTTGAGGATTGGGGAATGTTGTCCTGTCTGAGAATTATTTTCTGTGTATATTGCTTTAAAGCAGTAAGGGTCTCACTTCTGTATGTGATGCACCTGGGTATTTGGAGATATTACCCTGAATCTAAAACAGACTTTGCTTTTAAAATTAGGCTGTTTTATTGTAGTATTCCTAGACTTCTATACATACACACACACACCACACTACACCACACACACACAAAGATTACATATAAAGTCTACACTGATTATTTCTTCTTTGATATTTGGAAAGCCTTCTGTAATCGCTCAGCATATAACGCAGAGGCTGGGTCTATATTAGAACACCGAACTTTCAAAATTTCGAGTGTTCTAATATCGAACCCTATGAATCGAAAATTTAAAACATCGAACATGCAGAACAGCAGATATTTTCCTAGGGAAAAAATTTGCTGTTCCAAAACACATACACACAACACAAGCACACCAAACAAACAGCAATCCACACACATACACCTAAACTCTTATACCTAACCCTACAATAAACTATACGTACACCACTAACTATCCACTTACCTTAACCCTAAGGTCCGTCACTATCGCACAGTCACCTCACCTAACCCACCGTAACCCTCACGTCCACACAATCGCACACTTACCAGACCCGCGCCCTAACCCACCCTAACCCTCACATCCACACAATCGCACACTTACCTGAACCCGACCCGTAACTTTCCACCACAGTGCTGAAAATACCAAAGCAACAGACAACCAAATTCTTTCCCTAGGAAAAAAAATCGGTTTTCTGTTTCTTCGATATTTTCAGCGGGTCGATATTAGAACACTCAACATTTTGAATGTTCGGTGCTCTAATATAGACCCCAGAGGACTACCTGTTTTTGACATTTCAATGAATATTTTGATTCGGGCAGGATTAAAAATCATTCAGCTCTGAATTTAATGCAAGCTTTAAAATAAGCAGCAAGATAAAAAACTCATCTGTTTCTACCAGTTACTGGAAGTTAAGTCAGTAGCTTGGCATTTACTATGCAGAATTTTATTTTCTATTACGTATGTATTTTTTTTCCTTGAAGGTAAGGTTAGTGTTGTAGATGTCTACTGGAAGTATTGGGATGTGCTTTGCTTATTGTGGTATGTAAAACAAAATTAATCTGATATCTTCTAAGCCACTCAGCTAATTTTGCCATACATTTAGTACAAAACAGTGGCAAAACAGCATCAAGATCACGCACAAAAAAGACAGACTTCTAGTTGATAGTAGAAGTCTGTCTTTTTTGTGCGTGATCTTGATGCTGTTTTGCCACTGTTTTGTACTAAATGTATGGCAAAATTAGCTGAGTGGCTTAGAAGATATCAGATTAATTTTGTTTTACATACCACAAGTCTTTTTGAGAAGTCTTGCCTGGAACCTTGCATGTAAAAGCATACACTAATATTACTGTATCTGTAAACATCTCCTGTACTAAGATACATTTTCGTGGTTGCCACAGAAAGGCCTTCATACTGCAGTTTAGTCTGTAGAACCTAAGTACTTGTGCCAAATAGGTTTCATAATCTGGGTGCAGATAAGTACTGGTGTTTACTCAAAAAAAAATTAAGTTTAAACATTTTAAAAAACATACAGCTCCCTCTTCTGCTCACTCTTCAGTTGTCTGACTGTAAAAGTTACAAATTCATGCTGAATGGTTACTGCAGGGACCACAGCTACTTTGGTTTTGCTAGTTTACACCTTAAAGTTGTTTACAAAGCAGTAAGTAAGTGCTATCCATGCTTTTGGGGGGGGGGTTCTGGCAGTCTTTGTAGTGGTTTATAAAAAAGCTAGTTAGTTTTCTCTTTCTAGTTTAGTATGTGGGGGGATGTTAAGCTCCTGTTGTGGGAAATCTCTTGTATCAATGGTCAGCAACAAACCAGGTGCCACTTTTGTCTGTATTATGTAAAATTATTCTAAAAAACAGAAAAGAGTAGTAACGTCTTGAGAGTATGCTGAGTTACAGTCATTGGGACAAGCATAAGAATGCAGTAAAACCAGAAAGTCTTGACTGTATAGAGCATTCAAATACCTGTGTGTGATAGGCGTGAAGTTATTATGCTTCTTTTGCTCAGAATCTGTACAAAAGAACGTTTTTTTCTTGTTTGAATCTTATCACAATAGGCCTTATTAGTTTGCATTGCTTTTTAATATTGGTTCCCAAACAAATAAGTATTTTGTTGGCGCATTAGATGGTTACAGTTAAGAATAATCTGTGCATTTATTACTGTTTCCTTCTTTTTCAGATTATATTGTTGAATTAAAAGAAATACTAACCTGCTACTTTGGGTCTGTATTATGACGTCGAAACGCAGTAACAGAGAATACGAAAAGGCCAACAAGTGTTCAGAGAAATACATTTCTGCGATTCGCTGAAAACTTGTTGGGTAAACAAATACTTGCCCCGCAATGCTACAAAACTTATTTTACCTAAACCAGACCCACCCATGGGGCGGCTTTGCCCCCCCCCCACCCCCCACCCCCAACTAAATATACCAACTCCGAGATCACACTACAGTGGAGAAAAGGGCAAAATTGTGTAGTTGGCCAGCTACATCTTTGCCCTGTAAGAATTCAGCAAATCGCGGAAAAGGATTTTGCTGACTATGTGTTGGCCTTTTCGTATTCACTGTTACGGCATTTCGACGTCATAATATAGACCCGCTGCTTTCCAGCATTGAAACAGTTTAGTAGCAGTAGCTTTGCCTATCTGATGTCACTTGAAACCTCAACTCTTAAACAGAGCTGCAAGCTCTGACGTACAGCCAGACAAGTATGATGTGGTCTCATTGGATAGCAGCTGTCCTGGACTACTCTTCCAGAATGATTTTGTGCAGGGCTTTGAGCCCTCTGCTCCAAACAGGGATAACCCACCAATTGTGTGCAACTGACAGACTGCATTACAGTGTGTTCTAATCATGCATTGCTCAGGTATGCTGTTTCTATAAGGCTACATGTAAATCTTTTTAGCAGTAGTAAGCCCTAGCAATACCAATAGACAGTAGTTTGCATAAAGCTGAGTATGAACAGCAGTTAGTAAACACAAGTGTGGTGCTATCATGACTGCAGCAAGGAGGTCTAGGATTTAAAGTTACAGTAAATGTTAATAACGCAGTAAACACTAAATAATGTCATATCCACTTTTTTGTTGATATTACATGTAAATTTATATGTATGTGTATACACACACACACACCCCTCACACCTCCTTATCTCTAAATATGCTAACTTTGAGCTCATACAGCAGTTTTTATTATGAATTTTTTCTTTCTCCCACTGTTCTACAGTCTCACTGCAAGTACGTACGTATGTGTGTGTCTATATTATTGGCAGTATATCGCTTAAAAAGGATTTTACACTGAGGAATAGTGTCATGCTTTTTGCTTGCCGTAACCATTTAATAAATGTGTCTACTGGAATCAACAGTTAAATCTTTTTTGCCTTGATATTTCATTTGTTGTCATCTGTAGTGTTTGCTGCACTGAACTTTTCATGCTTGTAAGAGTCTTTGCAAAAAAAAAAAAAAAAGCAGATATGTTTTTGGCATTCTTGCTTGTTGTAATTTGTGTTTTTATGAAGTAATTTGTAGAAAGAAGAATCTGTACTGTTCAAAGGCCTTTTTTATCATTTTTTCTGCACATATTTTTAATTTATTGTCTATGCAAACTGTGTGCATTACACTAACATTTTATATTGCTGGTTAATTGTATGATCACAGAGATTTAGGGGTACGGCCAGTATTTCATTTACATTAGTTTGTCATAACTTGGGTCTGAAGCAGTAAATGTAATGACTCATAAGCAATCATAGAAACTACATTTGAGAATTCAGAGATGAATAATAATTATTAAATTAATTCCAGGATGTGTGAGAAATAAAGGTTTCTGATCCTTCCTATCTCCGTAAATGTATAATGTGGTACCCATCTTAGTCTTAATGAAGAACCATGTTAGTGTTATGCACAAGTTTATTAATTTTGTAATAGGATGACCAGTTTAAGTAGTTACCATACTTGTCTTGTTTTGATTGCTGTTTAGATGTTTGTTATAACTGAAAGAATCTCATACAGATCTGTTCTTGCCCTCTGTGAATCTAACTGCACGAAAAGCTGAGAAAAGTCAACTGACTTTTTGTAAATAAAAACAAGGGGAAAATGTTTTTGTCTGCTTCCTTTTTGGCCATCAGTGATAATTTGTCAGTAATATTTTTACATTAAACCTGTCACACAGGTTGAATGCATTATGATTTAACTCGCAGAATAGTCACAGGTGAGTTTGGGTAGTCCTGGAACTGATTTTTATTCTTTCAGTAATACTTTGTCAGAAAGTTGTACTTCGTATTATTGGTAGGTTGTTTGAAATTGATATTTATTCTCAATCCATATAATGTTTTATGACATTTAAAGTATTTCTTCTAAACTTTCTAGTGAAGTAGCTAGACCCCAGGAGTTACAACGTGACTGGCATAAGAACCATACAGAAACAGTTGTAGGTGGCATTATAGTGGATATTGTCTGACTATGGGCTAAGCCTGTGCTGTACTGGAAAACATCTTCCCAGGATAACTTCATTTTGCAAACTACCTGAAATGCATCTCTGTGTTGGCATTTTAATGTCCTGTGTTTCCTTACCCTCCTAGAGCACTGGACATTTATTTGGTATCCTTTATTTTATGAAGTCACAACCTTCGTTGGCCAACAGCAAATGTGCTCTGTATAAAGCAGATACAAAATGAGGCTGTACAGCTTTCTGTTGTCACATTCCTATTTGTCAAAGCTGTCTGAGTACATTCAGTCCTTGCACAAATTTGACTTGGAAGTTTTTTTTTAGCTCCATTTGAAACAATTACATGATATAGTGAATGGCATTCAGTCTTGGCTTTTTTATTTTATATACCTTAGTTATTAAAGTATATTTGTTGGGAAGAATCTAGACATAACCCCTGATCTGCCAATGGAAGTTTTCTCCATTTAATGAAGGGAAAACCTTTGCATGCTGTCCTAGCTTGCACTGTACCAGCAACACTAGGAAGTTATCACCAGCTCTCATTAGCCATGCATAAAAGTTGGATGTCCTATTCCAGTGTTGCAGTATTCTACATGTGGGTTTACCCTTTTTCCTTTCGCGTACATCCAGCCAGTATTCCAAAGTTTTTCAGTCCCTCAGAGTGCGTCAGGCATCTGATGTGGCTGCAGGTACGTGGGCCATAAAAGTGACATCTGCATGCACCAGCCCTCAAAACTTTTCAGCTGCCAGTCGTACGCCAGGTGTTCCTGCTACTCGCTGATGTCAGATTAGAAATAACCAGATAAATACCCCATGGGGGAACCTTTCAGCCTTTTTTTTTTTTTTTTTTGCCTAGTTTGTTCATGTCATCTGGAAGGGGCAAGTGTAAGTGCGGCTGGCACATTCCCCACAAAGACACCCACGATCAGTGCCCTGTTCGTTTGGGTAAAGAACATGACCATGAGAACTGACCTATTTGTCAGATGTTTGTCCCTAAGACCTTACATCGCCATTTGCATGCTCTGAACCTTTACCTAGAGAACCAGAGGTTAAAGCAACTTACGTTAGGGATGGAAGGTGCTTCCAACCCCCCGACAGGACCGCCTAAGAAGAGGGCCAAGTCCATGCAGCCTACCTCTTCTGCTGCGCGTCTACCGCCCGTACCTCAGCTTGTGGCTGACATCGGCCTGGCAGAGAAATCAGCTTCCACCAGACAGGATAAAGCAGGTACCTACGAGGAAGCCGCACAATCCCGAGCAGATGGCACGTTCATAGAGGCATTACCAGCATGGGACCAGCGATCTCTGTGGGCCCATCTGATTATGCCGATCCCATCCATTCTTCTGACTCGAGGTCTTCTCCTACACGAACACCAGCTAGGCCTCTTAAGAAGAAACAAAAGACCAAACATCTCTCTCCCCCGCCTGAAAGCACACCCAATTGGCAAGTTTCAGCCAAAGTCTATTCAATGCCTTCATGGCCCTACGCCATACCTCAGTAGGAAGCCCTAGCATAGTCCCTCCACTCTTAAGTCCTAGGCCTCAAACCTTGGATACTGTAAGGAGAGACGAAGAGGAACTTTCTGACTTCTCCTCAGAGGACTCCCTCTCTTACAATTCACAGAATTGAATTGTAAGAGCCCCTAGAATATGGCTCCCCAGAAGAAGAGTCCATTGACCCTGACTCCCCATTGAGGAATTAACCTTTGGGTAAACAATTTGCAAAATGAAAAACCACTTTAAGTGGGAATCCACTGACATGGCTGAGATGCAGAAGAGGTTCCATGACCTCCTACAGATGGACTCTCCCAGTCCTTCTGCTGTCCCTCCTATTCTGCCGGCATCTCTGGATGTCTTTTCTTCAGCATCCCTCAACCCTGGCTCACAACCTTCTACCTCACGCAGGGCTGACAGATTGTACAAAGTTCCATAATCAGAGAATTTTCTCCGTAAGTGCCCTCCTGCTGACCCAACCAATGTTTCCATCTCCATTGATAGGGCTTCCAAACTTCTACCTACTACAACCATTCTTCCAGCTGACAAGGACAGCGAGACAATGGAACATCTGGCCAAGAAGATCTACACTTTGGCCACTCTGTCTTTCAGGGCCACAAATTACCAGACTCACATGGCCAAGTACTCCTTAGCCCTGGTGGATAAAGCCATGAAGGAATTGGCCGAAATCCCAGACTGTGCAGCCAGAGCCTCACTGCCCTCCCTCCCAGCTCTCACCTTTCAGGTGAACAGACACTCCATAAGGTGCAGTTTTGATGCAGCTGAAGCCTCCGCTAGGTCAGCTGCATCAGCTTCTGCTTTAAGGAGATATTCTTGGCTACATCTACAGCTCCTCCCTGACAACTTCAGGGCAGAACTTATTGATGCCCTTTTAGATCATTCTGCCTTGTTTGGCACTAAAGTAGCTGACCTCTTTAAGTCTCTACATCAAAAAGGCAAAGAAATGCAGGACATCAAACACCTGCTAGTTTCCCCATTCCTGAATTCTATAGGAACTACCCTGCTAAAACTCAATTCATAAGGAAACAATCTCGCCCTATGGCTCCCTCCAGGCTCCGAAGGCCTCCTAGAAAACATCCCCCTCTGGCTAAAGCTTCTCCAGCTCCCAGCCAGAGGCTTCCCTTTCAAGATAGGGCAGGTAGTGTCTGACTACCTGCCAGCCTTACTACCCACCCCTCCTACCTCTCTACTCCTGTCTGCCCATCTCTCTCACTGTCTCCCTGTATGGTCCCATATTACCTGAGATAAATGGGCTCTTTCCATCATCCAGAATGATTACCTTATGACCTGGATCATCACCCCAGTACGAAAGGGCACTCCTCAGTCCCCCACCAGTCAGCTCCACCTCCTGTAACCTGTACTGCAAGCTCTGCTGACTCAAGACACCGTAGAACCAGTGCCTCTGGAAGCAAGAGGAAGAGGATTCTACTCCAGAATTTTTCTGGTACCCAGAAAGGATGGACCATGGAGACCTATACTTGATCTCTCGCTTCTCAACCTTTTTCCTAAAGGGTGTCCCTTCCTTCAGGATGCTCACTCTTCCCAGCTTCTTCCCCCTGCTCCTGCCCCAAGAGTTCATGGCAACCCTAGATATAAAGGATGCTTATATGCACATCCAAACAAAACCCACATTCAGGAAATACCTGAGGTTTTTGGCAGGCTCATCCCATTTTCAATTCTCTGCCTTGCCCTTTGGGCTTTCCACTGCACCCAGGGTATTCACAAAATGTCTGGCTCCAGTCATCTCTTATTGCAGGACAAAGGGTATCCAAATATTCCCCTACCTAGATAACTTGCTGATTCAGGCAGACAAACAGAAGACCCTCCTTCACACTCAGCTTCTTCTGTCCCTATTGCAGTCTCTAGGATTTCAGATACATTTCCCCAAATCTCACCTGGAGCCCACACATGACATTGTCTTCCTGGAGTGCAGGTTTCACACAGAGCTCATGAAGGCCTTCCTGCCACCAGACAAAGTGGTATCCTTGACAGAGCATCTGCTCTGCATCCTCTAAGCATCAACTGTGACAGCAAGGCAGTACCTGAGACTTTTGGGTTACATGGCAGCCACTATACCCATGCTCCCCTTAGCAAGACTGCACATGAGGAAGCTACAGTGGTATCTTCAGTCAGTCTGGACCCAGCATTCTCATCCCCTGGAATTTGGGGTCCCCTTCTTCCTTGCTTGAAACAAGAAATTCAGTGGTGGCTGGTACAAGTGGCCAACAACCCAGGCCTCCCTCTCAAAACACCCCCACCCACACAGATCATGCATACAGACACTTCAGATCTGGACTGGGGAACAATGCTTGGCCAAAGACATGTGCAGGGCTTGTGGCCAAATACACACAAACTAGAGCACGTCAGTGTCAGAGAGATATGGGCAATCCTCCTTGCTCTGCAAGCCTTTCTACCTTACCTCCAGCAAGGCCTATTCAAGATTTTCACTGACACCACTGTCTTCTGGTATCTCAACAAACAGGGAGGGACCAAAATCCTACCTCCTTTGCAGATTAGCTCTGCTGGTGTGGGAGCTGGCCACCTCCCAGGGGATTACCCTACAGGCAGTTTACATTCCCTCCCTTCACAACTTCCAGGCAGATTATCTCAGCAGAACCATCACAAACAACCATGAATTAATGCTTCACAGAGATGTATTCTTGCATCTGGTCCACTGGTGGAGTACACCTCAAATAGACCCTTTTACATTTTCCAACAGGCAGCTTCCAGTCTTCTGCACCAGGACACCCGACCCCAAGGCACTGACAACAGATGCCCTCTCAATTTCTTGGAAGGGGACATTTCTGTATGTTCTCCCCCCTCCCTTTAATTCAAAAGGTGCTGCTGAAAATTCAGCAGGACAGACCAAAAATCTCCCTACTTGCAAAGACATCACTGGTTCCCCCTTCTCCTTCATTTGTCCAAGGGCAATCGCCACAAGTTACCCCCCCCCCCCTCAGTGGACCTCCTCACATAGATACACCCACAGTGCCAGTCTCTGCACCTCACCTTGTTGTTGATAGGATTCTGATCCCCTTCAGACACCTGTACAATGAGGACATGCTCAATGTCCTGCAGGTGCCCAGGAAACCTAACATAAGAATATCTTACCTCTCAAAGTGGAAAAGGTTTTCCATATGGTGTCACAAAAGACAGTTGGACCTGCTGGCAAGCGGCAACCCTCTAATCCTGTCTTACCTGTGTGAACTATTGCAGACAGCTTTGGCCTACTCTTCTATAAAAGCACACTTGTATGCAGTCTCTGCCTGTCTCCCTCTGGATCCACCCCTAGCATCCAGACATCCTACCAAACTCTTCCTGAAAGGGGTAGTTCACCTAAGACCGCCCAGGAAACTCCCTTCTCCCTGGGATTTTAACTATGTACTGGAAAAACTCACTGTAGCTCCTTTTGAGCCAGCAGACAAAGCCTCCCTAAAACATTCCACATGGAAAACTGTTTTATTGGTGGCTCTGACCTCAGCCAGGAGGGTCTCAGAGCTACAAGGTCTGATGGCTAACCCACCATTCCTTGTCTTCCACCTTGACAGGGTTACTCTCAGAACTAACATGTCCTTCATGCCCAAGGTGGTGAATGACCTGGCTTTGAACCAGGTCATACACCTGCCCACCTTTTTCCCCAACTCGCAGGGGGGAAGTGAGAGAGTACTCCATTCCCTAAATGTCCACAGACACCTATCTCCATAAAACCAAGTCCATTAGAAAATCTGACCATCTGTCTCCTTCCACCACAGAGCCCTGTGGAAAGCAGTGACCAAACAGACCATTTCAGCCTGGATCTCCAGGGCCATTTCCTACTGTTACATATACCATAGGAAAACCTTGCAGGGCAATATTAAAGCCCATTCCACCAGAGATGTGGCCTCTTCAGGAGCCTTCTTTAATGGGCTAGACACCAACACAATCCTTGAAACAGCTACTTGGTCCTCATTGCACGCTTTCGCCAAACATTACAAGCTAGACCATATCTCTAGGGCCAGGTCGGGGTTTGCCAGGGCTGTCCTTCACAGATTCCTGGAAACTTCAACCAGACCACCACCCCATTCACAAGTGAGCTTTGGCACTCACCCACATGTAAAATGCTGCAACATTGGAATAGAAGGACATAGAAAAGTTGTGTAAAATCTTGCCATAACCATAGATGGCCTTCTCTTCCATGTTGCAGTATTCCTTCCCACCCTCCTGGCAGGTTGCACTTGCTCTTCTGGGTGGCATTGGACGGGCTATGCCCTTCTAGGACTGGCTGCAACTGGGGCCTTCTGTTCTGAGGGCTGGTGCATGCAGACGTCACTTTTATGGCCCACGTACCTACAGCCATTTCAGACGCCCGACACACCTTGATGGACTGAAAAAATTTGGAATACTGGCCAGACATATGCAAAAGGAAGAAGGGTAAACCCACATGTAGAATACTGCAACATGGAAGAGAAGGGCATCTATGGTTATGGTAAGATTTTACACAACTTTTCTTTTTCGCATAGGAACAGCCCCAAATTGTTGATGGATTTTGTTGCTGTGGTGAATCTGGGTTTTGTTATTTTTCAGTGGCAAAGTGGGAGTTTGTTTAGATAAGTATATTTACTAAAATAAGGTTCTCCACCCCCTTCTCAGTTAACCTCCATTTTGTGTAGCAGTGTTACTGCTATATGGTATAGTGTCTGGGAGATTTTCAGGATGGGTAAAAAATAAGACGGTCATTCCTTGCAAGTATGAATGAAAATCCTGCCCCAGGATTAGCATAGCAGGTGTCTTCAAACCCTCAACTTGTAGGGAAAAAGAATCTACCAAAGTTGGAAAAACTCCAGGTTACCCCTGGTACTGAATCCTCTTGTAGGACTTCCCCCTCCTACTTCCAAGGGTCGTTCCATGAATTCACTGAATAGGAAGTCAGATTTGGATAGAGATACTAAGCTTGTGGTATGAAAAGCTGAAAAATCTGCCCAGGTTGCTATGGTTTCTAACTCTGTTGCATTTTAGCCTGTACTTTTTGATTAGCCTGTTCCTCCTAAAAATAAGCACCATGAAAGGGTACTTCCCCATGAAATAACTCCCCCATCCTAAAATTGCTTTTCAGTAATTTTGTGTTCTAGCGTCCTACCCCGCCATCCCTCATCAGCATCCATCAGTTCCTGAAGGTCTGTGTCAGTTTATTCAGATTACAGAATAATGTGGTAGTTATTTTAGTATTCAGCAGATGGGTTCCCACTTTTCTCCTGTTAAAATCAATTTTAGTATTCAGCAGATGGGTTCCCACTTTTCTCCCGCTAAAATCAGGGGCCCGTGAGCATCTACCCTGCCTGTCATTTCCAATTTCTGTACTGACTGTTATGCACTAGAGATGGTTGAGACTCAGTTCTTACTTACTCACTAGATGACCCATCATTGTTGTCAAAATTGATTTCTCATTGGCAGTCTATACTCTTGGTCTCAACAGCTGTGATGATAATCTTGGCATTAACATTGCTGTTTCTGAACTTCCCTCATTTGGAGTCATTTGATGCCAGGGGCCATCCTTGATCCCATTATTTTCAGGCAGAGTATGCCATCCACTTAACTGGCCTTCTGATTAATCATCTTCAAAGCTCTAGTCGGGTTTTCAGTTGTTTTGACCACAAGGATTAGTATCAAACTGTTTGTTTTGGGGTTGGGCAGACCACTTTGGCTTCAAACTCAGGCCATACATCATTTGGCATCAATGCCTCTGGGTCAGTGGGCTTTTCCTACAGTTTGGCGTTACTGCTGACTACAATACCAGTAATGCAAGCATCCTTGCATAAGCCATCCCTTCTGAAGATTCGTGCCATGGCCAAGGGTCCACCTTTACCTATTATACCTGCCCTCCCTCCATATTGGTTAGGCCTGAGTCACCAGAGGGTGGACTTGGCAGTATGTAAGTATGGTTTCAGGAACTCAGTCCTCCCCTTTAAGGCCCAGGAGTAAAGATAAATGAAAGAGGAAACACGGGGTTCATATTACATTATCGAATTGTTAAAAGTTCGAACGTCATATGGTCGAACCCATATGATCAAACTTTTAACAGTTTGAAAAGCTAAAAAAAAAAGACTACCTGACTGTTTAAAGTGGGGGGGGGGGGCAAGCCTCCCTACACCCCCCACCCCTGCTCTTTAAATATACCAACTCAGAGATCACACTAAAGTGCAGGAAAGGGAAATCTTCCCATTCCGCACTGCACGGGGATCTCTGTTGAAACATTCGAACTGTTAAAAGTACAATCATATTGGTTCAAGCGTATGATGTTCGAACTTTTAACAATTCAATAATGTAATAAGCACTTGAGGAAACACTGGGACTCACCTGATTAAGTCTCCCACCCCAGTCACTAACAGTGACTAGGAGATTGATTCCCCCACCAATCAGTCTGATGACCCCAAATTCAGAGATACTCTGGAATTCATTTGGGCAAAGGCTAAATACCCCCAGAACACTCTCTCAAAGTTAGAAGATCATTCTTAGTGAGGCCTTCTAGTTGCAGAACTCTTTGCTGCACTCTTAATTGCTTCATCTGCTGTTAAGAAGGCCACCCGACTCTAAGGCCAATGCTTTCCACTCTCCTAATAAAATCACATGTGATATGCAGACTCAGAAAGTTTGGGATTTTGCCCTGCACATTTTCTTTGTGGGCATTAAACTATATGATAAAAATATTGAGGTTCCAAAGGGGAGTCAACTAATGAAACTGCTCACTCTGTGGAAGAGTTGCCAGGCATCCAACTGAAAACCACCCAGCAACGTAACCCTCAGTCTTTCCAGTACAAAATGTGGACCAATACTTCTCATAATGTGGAACACATGCTATCAGCTTGCTAATAACTTCTTCTAGGAAGCTGCTATGATTCTTAAAATGTCTTAATACTTAAATTATTTTGATGAATTAAAATGATGCAGCATTATTTACCATAGATATTCATTAAAATGTTCTTGGCAAAGAATGTGTGACAGACCTTTTCAATGTGGAATAGACTTTTTAAGACCCAAAATGGAACATTCCTCATGATGATGTACACTTGAGAGGTATGCACTGCAGTCACAAGCTAACTGAACCATTCATCTTGCACACAGAGCTATGGATGGTTCACTGGGGATGGCAGACACTTGAGTACGTATTCGTTATTCTGCCTATCTCCATCTGACTGAGTATGCCAAAAACACTGTGGCAGAGTTCATTATGCCATGTTTGATGGAAGCTTAATGTTTGCACCCAAAGTGAAATCGTAGCTGGAAGAAAGGGTGACACACTGAGGTTAGGTTCAACTTCTAGGCTGTTCAGCATCCATTCTTTTTGAATCAGTGGTGTCTGCATCAGCTTTGGTTTTGATGCTTCCAGCAGAATAATTTGCATGGTTTTGGGAAGGAAGAGTTCTGGTGGCTTCCAAAATGGTTGAACTATGAAAGAATGAGGATGTTCTTCGTGTTTCACTGTTGCAGTCATCTCATTTGGGTTATCTGCTTGCAGTAGCCCTCAGTCGGCCTGATTAACAAAGTCTTGGGTCCTGCATCGGTTACTGTCTCATCTTCCATAACGTCAGGTAGTCAGGGGTATAAAGCATGCAGCCGATGCCATTACATCAGTCTTTCTTGCTGTGCGGTGCCCAAAGCAGAAACAGTTCGCAAGTGCTAGTCGGCTGACTCCTGAAATTTTCGTTTTCGAGTTTCAGAACCGAAGTCTTCAACTAAGCTAAGTATCCCATTGGGGAAACTTTTTCTTGCTCTAAACCGATGTCAGTAAAAGTCAGTAATTGTATTTCTTGTGGAAAGCAAATACCTCATAAAGATTTTCATTCATACTGCATTCCTTGCCTAGGCCCTGACCACGGTGTACCTCGCTGTCGGTTTTGTGCCTTATTTAAACAACGAACTATTCATCGTCTGTTTATTTACGCTTCTAAATATTTTGGTACTCAGTTCAACTATCCAGATATGGCTTCGGTAAGCCACCCCACTACCGACATTCCGAAAAAACGCAAAGGTGTAAAGACAGAGACAGACCGCATAGGTCCAAATCTGCCGACGACGCTTCTCCTAAGCTAGTCGGCAGTTTGCCGGAACTCAGTGAGGTGCTTTTGCAGCCCCTGATACCCAGTACTTCAGATTCACAGGCCTCTACTGAGACCCATTTGGAGCCCGGTATGCTGCGAGATGCTTCAGCTGTGGAACCTGCGGATGTCTCTACCTTGGATGAGTCTGGAGCCGCTGTGCAGGCACCGGCTTCTGAGGGTGTATTCAGGCCTACTGACTTGCATATTAAACTGTTGCCATCTAAATCTTCAAGGCCTAAAACTCGATCCATGCCTAGAAAACCAATGCCCAGACAGCATGGTCAGGCCTCTGTGCCTAAAAAACAAGTGATAAGAATGGCTGAAGATCTTAATACTTTAATCAGGGGAAGCCAACCTTCCCCCTCTAAGAGACCTAGGACTGAGTTTTCTTATGATTCTTCTGATCAGGATTCTGAAGTTTCCGATGTTCATTGTGCATACAGCAGCAGCCATTACAGATGGGTTATCCTGCCGTCAGGCGGGTCCTCGGTCGGCCGAATTCCAAAGTCTAGGTCCGGCGTCGGTTGTCGTCGCTTCTTCCCTGACATCAGTGCGGCAGGGCTATAAAAGAGGCAGCCAACGCCATTTTCATCAGTCTTTCTTGCCACGCGGTGCCCGAAGCAGAAGCAGTTCGCAAGTGCCGGTCGGCCAGCTCCTGAGATTTACGAAAGTATTTCAGCCGAAGTCTTCTTTAAAGCTAAGTACCCTGTTGGGGAATCTTTTCTTGCCTCAGACTGATGTCAGACGAAGTTAATAATTGCATTTCTTGTGGGAAGCAAATACCGCATAAGGATTTCCACTCTTTCTGTATACCTTGCTTAGGCCCAGACCACGATGTCTCGGCCTGCCGTTTTTGTGCTAGGTTCAACAAGCGCACTATTAAGTGCCGGGCGGAGTTCGCCTTTCATTATTTTGGCAAAAAAATTTAATTATATCATGTCGTCGGATACACCAACACCAGTTCTAAGCAAAAGACGCAAAGATAAGGACCGACATCTGAGGTCTGCACCGGGTACTGAGACCATGCTTAGGCCGACTACCGGTTCACCGGTTCTCAGCAAGGTGCCTACGCCGCCCCTGAATACCAATGAAACTATTTTACTGGTGACTTCAGTACCCGAGGTCGCAGGCTCCTCGGTCTCCATTCCTACTGCAGTTACCGACACCACTTGGGGAAACTCAAAATTTAGTCAGGCCTGCCATTTCTGAAGGCGTCTTCAGGCCTTCCACCTTCTCTATTAAATCCTTCACTAAATCTAAAGCAGCCATGAAAACTAAAAAACAGGGTCCTCAGACCTCCTCTCAAGGCCCCATGCCTAAAAAGCAGATGCTTAAAATGGCTGAGGATTTGATAACTCTCATCAGGGGTTCCCAACCCCCCTCTGACAAAAGACCCAGATTGGAGGAAGACTACCCTTCCTCAGACCAGGCTTTTATTACCTCAGAACATTCTGAGGACCAGGATTATGCCTATTCCCCTTTCAAAGACACTGATGCTGAGGAGTCTATTCCCTCGGTCCCCCCCCCCCCGAGGACTACTCTTTTGGGGAAACTCTGCATACTTTGAGGGAACACTTTCACTGGGAAGGCCAAGATTACTCAGATTCCAAGAAAAGGCTCAGGGAATTTCTACTGCTCCCCCAGCATAGGCCCCTGGCTATCCCTCCTGTTTTAGATATTTTGGAGGATGTGTACGCAGAAGCCAGCCTTAATCCAGATTCTTTACCTCCAGCCCCTGTTAAACCAGACAGGTATTACCGGGTCCCTGATTCTCACCAGTTCCTTTATAAAAGCCATACTGCTGACCCAGAAACTATTTCACAGGGTCCCAAGGGAATAAAGGCCTCTACTGCTAAAAACCCTTTACCTTCAGAGAGAGATTCCAGAGCATTAGAAAGGTGGGGGAAAAAGGTGTATACATCTGCCACTTTAACCATGAGGGCATTAAACTGTCAATTCCATATGTTAAAGTACCAACAGTTTTGTTATCCCAGTTAAAAAGCAAAATGACACAAACAGAACAACCAGATTTGAAAGAGTTGCAGGATTTGTTGCATGGTGCAGTGCAAGTGGGTAAACATACCTTGCAGTGTGGTTTTGATGCTTTAGAGGCCTCATGTAGAGCTGCTGTCACGGGGTCTGTTATACGTAGACATGCTTGGCTCAAAGAGCAAACCTTACCAGATCATGTCAAAGCAAAGTTATTAGATGCACCACTTCAAAAAGATGTATTATTTGGTGTTAAAGCTGAGGAGGTACTAAAGAAAATGGAGGAAAAAGCGAAATCTATGCAAACAGTGAAAGATTTCCTGCAGGTACAACCTCCACACTTCAGCAGAAACTGGCCTTCAAAAAATTGGTCCTTTCCAGCCATGGACAGACCTCAAAGGGGCAGATACAGATGCCCAAGGGGTAGAGGACAACCTCAAGGATCTTACAGAGCAAGACAGTGGCAAGCACCAACCCCAAGAGGTGGAGAAGATAGATCACAGTCATTTAGAAAATGGACACAATGACTTCCCCCTATGCCTGCCAAGCAAAGCTTTAATGGCAGCACCTTTGGGCAGAAAACTGGCATTATTTTCAAAAAAACTGGCATATTGTTACAAAAGACAAATGGATTCTGGACATTATAGACAGAGGCTACAGGTTCCACTTTCACACCCTTCCAAAAATGAGAGGCATGCCAAACCTGCCACAAAATCAAAGGGCAGAGGCACAAAGACAAATTTCCGCTCTCATGGATATGAAAGCAATTCAAGAGGTACCTGCAAAAGAACAAGGTCAAGGTTTTTATTCCAGACTATTCCTGGTACCAAGGAAAGATAAAGATTGGAGACCTATCTTAGACCTATCCATCCTAAACACATATCTACAGGTGCCAAAATTCAAGATGCTCACATTACAGCAGCTTCTTCCCATGCTGGGCAAGGAGTCTTGGCTGGTAACATTGGACCTCAAGGAGGCATACCTGCATGTCCCTATCAGACAAGATTGCAGAAGATACCTCAGATTTCTTGCAGGTTCACCCCATTACCAAATCTCTGCATTGCCCTTTGGCTTATCTACTGCACCCAGAGTGTTTACGAAATGCCTGGCATCAGTAATTGCCTTCTGCAGACTACAAGGAATACAAATCTACCCATATCTGGACGACTGCCTGATCCAAGCGGACAGCAAGGACATTCTATTGCAGCATCTGGCGTTTGTAATAAAGCTGTTAAACTTCCTGGGATACACAGTGAACAAAAAGAAATCGAAACTAATACCTTCTCAACAGATAATTTTCCTGGGTGCCAGCTTAAATACAACTACCCAGATGGGGCCTACCTCACGCCAGACCAACAAGGGCAACTGTCTCAATACTTCAGCAAAATGGCATCTTTCACCAGACTAACTGCAAGGAAAGTCCTGCAGGCTCTGGGATTCATGGCATCTTGCATCCTACTAATCCCATGTGCAAAGCTGCATATGAGGAAACTACAATGGTACCTAAAAAACTTATGGTCTCAACACAGCCACAGCTTGGAAACAATTATACCACTCATTCCATGCCTTCAAAAGGAATTTTTGTGGTGGGCTCAAGCATGCCAAAGAAACACAGGTCTCCCTTTCTGTGTACCTCAAGCAACTCAAATCATCACAACGGACGCCTCAGACTACGCCTGGGGAGCACACGTGGCAGATCAGTGCATTCAGGGAAAATGGTCCCAAAAAGAGAAGCACCTACACATCAACCAAAAGGAGATGCTAGCCATGCAGAATGCTCTTATGACCTTCAAAGACCTACTGCATCTAGGCCAGCTATTGATAAGGACAGACAACACCACAGTCATGTGGTACATAAACAAACAAGGGGGAACTCATTCATACCCCCTGTGCAGGCAAGACATGACCCTATGGAACACAGCACTGGAATTGCAAATTCAACTACAGGCACAATTCCTGCCAGGGAAGGAAAACACACTGGCAGACAACCTAAGCAGAAATATGACAAATCCACACGAATGGAAGTTGCATCCTCAAGTTTTCTCAAAGATAACTCAGGCATGGGGACAGCCAGACATAGATCTATTTGCTACCCACAGAAATTACCAGTTGAAAAAATTTTGTTCAAGGACCTATCATCCACCAGGCCTGGACAGTGGACACACTCTCTTTCAATTGGACTACATTGACAGTCTATGCCTTCCCGCCTCTTCCTCTGCTGACCAAAGTTCTGTTAAAAGCCAGAGCAGAGAGGCCACAAATGATTCTCATTGCTCCAGACTGGCAGCGACAACACTGGTATCCGCTCCTAAAGAGCCTGACACACTCCCCACCATGGATCCTACCTCTAGTCCCTCTTCTGTTGTCCCAGTACAACTACAAAACCCTTCACAGCCAGCTCAAAACCCTAAATCTAGCTGCATGGAGAATACCTTAATTTCCCAACAGACTCTCCTCTCCAAGGAGGTGCAGGATGTCATCTTGCAGGCCAGAAGACCTTCTACTAGAAAAGCCTACTCTGCCAAATGGAAACAATTTTGTTCCTGGAATCAAGAAAAGGGCCAGAATCCTTGGGTAATAAATATACCTCAAATTTTACAGTACCTAGCTGAGGTGTTAAACAGTGGCCTTTCCTTCTCCTCCATCAAGATCCATGCTTCAGCCATTTCTACACAATACAACACAGACACTCCTCTATTCTCGCATCCTCTATTAAGGCAGTTCCTCAGAGGGGCAAAAAATATAAAACCCCCAAGGAAACCACCAGTTTCAGCTTGGGACCTCAACTTTGTATTGGAAAAGCTGACCCTGCCTCCCTTTGAGCCGGCTTCTTCAGCAGAGCTACAATACCTGGCATGGAAAACAGCCTTCTTCTGGCTTTCACCTCAGCACGCAGGGTTTCGGAACTGCAGGCCCTCATGGCTGTGCAACCATTCATCATTTTCCATCAGGACAGAGTTTCCTTACGAACCAACCCTACCTTCATGCCAAAGGTAGTATCCAGTGTAGCTTTGAATCAGACTATCCACTTACCTACCTTTTATCCAAATCCACAGAACAAAGGGGAGAGACTACTACATTCCTTGGACATTCACAGACAACTTCATTATTACTTGGACAGAACAAAGCCATTCGGGAAATCTGAGCAACTCTTTGTGTCCTATGCTACAGGTGATCAAGGAAAGGCTATTTCCAAACAGACAGTTTCAAAATGGATAGCCCACTGCATACACTTTTGTTATTCATTTCATGGAAAATCTGTGCCTGCATACATCAGATCCCACTCCACCAGGACCACAGCTACCTCTGCAGCTTTCCTCAGGGGGGTCCCTACCAAGGACATTTTGGAAGCAGCTACTTGGAGTTCAGTGCACACTTTCTCCAAACACTACCACCTTCCACTATACTCAAAATCTAGAGGGGGCTTTGCCACAGCAGTCCTGCAGGGCATCCTCGCTCCTCCTAGTTCCACTTAGTGCCTACCACCCTTACTTAACTTTGGGATTCTACCCATCTGTAATGACTGCAGCTGTATGCACGATGAACATAGTACAGTTTTGTACCTACCATAAATGTAGATGTTCGAGTGCTCATACAGCTGCAGTGCAGGTTACCCCCCATCCGTCCCCTCTTAGGACAGGCCTTATGACAAACACCTTTATCATACAACCTATTTGGGGTATTCTTTTATGGTGTATTTGCTTGCAACTACTGTTTTTTGATTTATCTATATTGCATGTTTGCATAACATTATGTTTTGCCTTCCTTCTGGGGGCACCTGACATCTGGGGCAAGAAAAACTGAAGAAAATGGCGTTGGCTGCCTCTTTTATACCCCTGCCGCACTGACGTCAGGGAAGAAGCGACGACAACTGACGCCGGACCTAGACTTTGGAATTTGGCCGACCGAGGACCCGCCTGACGGCAGGATAACCCATCTGTAATGACTGCAGCTGTATGAGCACTCGAACATCTACATTTATGGTAGGTACAAAACTGTACTTTTCCTCTGATGACCAGGATTTACCTTTATCTACCTATGAGGATTCTGATTCAGAGGACTGTATTCCCCCTGCTCCCCCGCCAGAGGATTTCTCTTTTAGTGAAACCTTGCATGCTCTTAGGAAGCATTTTCAGTGGGAAAGCCAGGATTACTCTTGCTCTAAAAAGAGGCTTAGGGATTTCCTACTCCTGCCCCAACACAGGCCTTTAGCTATCTCCCCTGTACTAGACATAGTTGATGCTGTTTTGGAATTTAGCTTGGCCCCTGACTTTTTACCTCCTGTTCCCAGAAAGCCTGATAGATGTTAGAGAGTTCCTGACTCACAAGTTCCTATTTAAAAATCCTATTGCGGATCCTGAGACCATTTCACAGGGACCAAAGAGCATTAAGACTACTACTGCCAAAAATCCTACCCCTTCTGATAGAGATTCCAGGGCGCTGGATAGATGGGGTAAGAAGGTATACACTTCTGCAACCTTAGCCATTAGGGCCTTAAACTGCCAGTTTCATATGTTAAAGTATCAGCAGCATAGTATTGGATTGCTTAAACAGAAAATGATGTTGATTCCTGACTGTGCTGAAAATAAAAATTTACAGGATTTAATGCATTCTGCTGAGCAAGTTGGAAAAAATACTTTGCATTGTGGTTTTGATTCACTAGAGGCATCTTGCAGGGCTGCTGTCACTGGGTCTGTACTTAGAAGGCATGCTTGGCTTAAGGAGCAATCTTTGCCAGATCATGTTAAAGCTAAATTGCTGGATGCTCCCTTAAACCAAGACCACCAGTTTGGCAACAAAGTAGAAGTACTTAAAAAGATGGAGGAAAAAGCTAAATCTATGCAAACTGTTAAAGATTTCCTGCAAGTACAGCCTCCCATATTTAGTAGGCATTGGCCATCTAAAAATTGGTCCTTTCCTGCCTCTTGCAGGCCTTCAGTCCAAACCCAGAACCAACAGAACACCCAGGCTTCAGTCCCAAGGTACTCAAAGGGCTAAGAAGTGGGGGGCTCCCAATTCCAAAGCAGGGAGTGGTAAGACTCCCCCCCCATGGTAAACTGTCTCAATGACAACTTTAAATCTTCCAGGGCATGTACAACTGACTGTTCCCTTAGGGGAAAGATTGCCCGGCAAGCAAAAAATTGGGAACTCATTACCCAGGCAAATGGGTTTTAAGTATAGTTTCCCAAGGATACAGATTCCACTTTCACTTCTTACCAACCCAAAACGGTTGGCCAGACCTACCCCCCAAATCAGTGCACAGAGGTTAAAAGCAAAGTCTCGCTTTTAAGCATCAGAGCTATTCAACCTGTTCCAGAAGAGGAAAAGGGACAAGGTTTCTACTCAAGACTTTTTCTGGTGTCCAGAAAATACGACAACTGGCATCCTATACTGGACCTCTCTATCCTAAACTCTTTTTTTGTGATCCCAAAATTCAAGATGCTAACTCTGCTTCCTATGCTAGGCAAGGATGCCTGGTTGGCAACACTGGACATAAAGAAAGCCTACCTGCACATCCCAATATGGGAATCTTACAGAAGATACGTACGCTTCAAAGCAGGCTACATGCACTATCAGTTCTCTGCACTGCTGTTTGGCTTATCTACTGCACCCAAGGTATTCACAAAGTGCCTAGCTCCAGTCATTGCATTTTGCAGGCAAAGAAATATCCAAATATATCCATACCTGGATGATTGTCTAATTCAGGCAGAAAGCCAGGACATACTATTGAATTCTCTGGCATTTGTACAGAAATTGATAACTATTCTGGGGTACACCATAAACGAAAAGAAATCACATCTTGTACCCTGCCAACAAATTGTATTCCTGGGAGCAAGCTTGGACACAACTTCCCAGATGGCTTTTCTCATGCCAGAAAAACAAGTTAATTTAATAGCCTACTTCAAACTACTGGCCACAAAGACCCAGCTATCTGCAAGGAAAATACTGCAAGCCCTGGGGTTCATGGCCTCTTGCATTCTACTAATTCCATATGCAAGACTGCGTATGAGGAAACTACAATGGTATCTAAAAAGCCTATGGTGTCAACATTCTCAGGATCTAGAAGCAATGATTCCAATCATTCCTTGTCTACAGATAGAGTTCCTTTGGTGGGCAGACTCCTGTCACCAAAACAAGGGACTGCCATTCACTCTACCCCCTTCCGCCCAAACCCTAACAACAGATGCATCAGACTATGCATGGGGGGCTCACTTGGCAGGGAAGTGCATTCAGGGCAAATGAAATCCAAGTCAAAAGCACCTGCACATCAATCAAAAAGAAATGTTAGCTGTACAGAATGCTCTGGCAGCCTTCAAGGACCACATCCTTCCAAGACAATTAATGGTAAAGATGGATAACATCACTGTTATGTGGTACATAAACAAGCAGGGGGGAACTAATTCATACCCTCTCTGCAGACTAGCCATACCTCTGTGGAACACAACCTTGAGCTACCAAGTACACCTACAGGCTCAATTCCTGCCAGGAAAGCTAAACACACTGGCAGACGACCTAAGCAGAAACTTCATGGACCCACACAAGTGGAAACTGGAACCAAAGATATTCAACATGTTAAGAAACAAATGGGGGAGCCCAGATATAGACCCGTTTGCCTCCCCCCAGAACTACCAATTGGAAAAATTCTGCACAAGGTCTCCCCACAAACAAGCTTGGAAAGTGGATGCCCTGTCCTTCACCTGGAAAGACCTATCAGTTTATGCCTTTCCCTCTCTGCCTCTACTCTCCAAGGTACTACTAAAGATCAAACAGGACAAACCAAGGACGATACTGATTGCACCAGACTGGCCACACTAACACTGGTACCCCCTTCTGTGCAGTGTGTCACTGCTGGCACCATGGCACCTGCCCTGCTGTCCCAGCAGGAGGGCCAGATTCTGCACCCATAGCTTCAAACCCTGAACCTGGCAGCCTGGCTGATTACCTAATCTCTCCTTTACCATCCCTCAACAAGCAAGTGTTGGATGTCATTCTGGAGGCAAGGAGGTCTGGTACTAGTAAATCCTATGCTGAAAAATGGAAAAGATTCTGTTCCTGGAACCAAACTCAGGAGATGGACACTGTAACGCCCAATTTACCTCAGATTCTTCAATACTTAACTGAGATGCTGCGCAAGGGCCTTTCCTTTTCCTCCATCAGAATTCATGCCTCGGCCATTTCAGCTCATTGCAACACAGACCCAACCCTCTTCTCTCATCCACTGCTAAAACAGTTCCTCAGAGGGGCCACAAACTTAAGAGCCCCTACTCTAGCCTGGGACCTTAACTTTGTATTGGAAAAACTCGCTCTACCTCTTTTTGAGCCAGCTGCAAATGCAGAGTTGAAATTCCTCTCTTGGAAAACAGCCTTCCTTTTATCCATCACTTTAGCAAGAAGAGTGTCTGAATTACAGGCCCTCATGGCAGTGGAGCCTTTCATCATTTTTCATGCGGACAGGGTGTCCCTCAGGACCAATCCCTCTTTCATGCCCAAGGTGGTATCCAGTGTGGCCTTTAATCAGTCCATTCATTTGCCAGCCTTCTTTTCTAATCTACAGAACAAGGGGGAGCAAATTCTGCACTCCTTAAATGTGCACAGACAACTTAGATTTTATTTGGACAGGACTAAATCTCTCAGGAAATTTGAACAACTGCTGGTTGCATTTGCTGCAGGGGCAGAGGGGAAGGCCATTTCAAATCAAACCATTTCTAAATGGATAGGCCACTGCATTCATTTCTGCTATAAGCACCATGGAAAACCTACCCCACAGGGGATTAGACCACATTCAACCAGGGCTGCATCTACCTCTACAGCCTTTCTCAGAGGTGTCCCTACCAGGGACATCCTAGAAGCTGCTACCTGGAGTTCCATACATACCTTCACCAACCATTGCCATTTGCCAATTTTCTCTAAATCCAGAGCTGGCTTTGCCACTGCAGTCTTGCAGGGCCTTATAGCTGGTCCTAATGCTATCTAATCACCTAATTGGGAATCTACCCAAATGTGATGACTGTAACAGTGAAACATGAAGAACATAGTACAGTTGTGTACACTTACCATAAATGTAGATGTTCGAGTGTATTCACTGTTGCAGTTCTAGTTACCCTCCCTCCAGCCCCCCCCCCCCCTGACATCTATTGGCTATATCTCTTCTTGCTTACTATGTTTAAAGCTTTTTGATGTATTAGCTTTTTTTTTTGGAGGTGTAACCTTATGTATATATAATTGCTTCCCATTATGGGGGCACGTGACATCTGGGGCAAGAAAAACTGATGTAATGGCGTCAGCTGCATGCTTTATACCCCTAACTACCTGACGTCATGGAAGATCAGACAGCAACCGACGCAGGACCCAAGACTTTGTTAATCAGACCGACTGAGGGCTACTGCAAGCAGATAACCCAAATGTGATGACTGCAACAGTGAATACACTCAAACATATACATTTATGGTAAGTGTACACAACTGTACTTTTTCAGTAGAGTGAGTAGGGGTACTGTGATTTTCCCTTGGGAGAACAGCAGCCTTTTCTGTGAGGTTGTGCCTAACTGGTCCCTTTGCAGGTAGTTGGAGATCATCTGTTCTCTAGCAGACCATATGGCCAGTCATCGCAAGTGACAGGTAGATCAAAGACATTGTATGTAGAAGCTATGCCATTACATTCAAAACACCTTGAGAGATGGTTTCTGCCTTATCTGTATCTCCCACCCCATTTAAAGGCAAAAGTTAGATTCATGGCTCACAGCCTGCCTCCAACAAGAGCCTTCCAAGAGATCCAAGCAGACAAAAAGAGGCTTTTACTAGAGTTTTCTTTTTTTTGTCAAAAAGACATAGGATTTAAGGGTAGCCTGAGTTGCCCAAATCAACATATGCCTTAAGTGCCATTTTAAATGGTGACAGGGCATATCAAGATCATCAAGGAGTCCAAGAGGTTCTTCTGTTCCCATATAGGACCCAATAGTTTTCATTTCTGGACATTGCATTTGGTCTGAGCCCATCCCTAGGTTTTCTTCATGGGCATGTCAGTAGTGGCACTGGCTTCAGATCATAGGGGACCAGACTGTTTACCCTTGTGGGCCAAACATTTCTAGCATTCCCAGCTGTGAACAGTATCATTGCTTGCAGGTGTAGCTCCTCAAGCTATTCTAGTTCTTGGGCATAGTGTAGCCTCTTGCATAATCTCAGTTAATGCTCTCACAGTTGGTCACCATCATAGACCGCCCTCTGTGTATTTTGTCAGACAGAATCTGACACACATCCATCAGAAAAGATCATCTCTATCTGATGAATGGTGCTGCAATCGACTTTTGAATATTTTTATATCTTTATTAAATCATCACATTTTAAATGGGGACATGAGTACATACATTAATAGAAAATAACCTGTAGTAACATTTTCCATTGTTATTGTCATGTATCAGACAAATATGCTGTTTTGAAAAATTTTCATTCACTCCAGCATTACATAAATTTGGTCAATTTCTGCCTTCTCGTAAACCTCACTCCTGACCGTTATCCTGTATGGATTATTCCCACAAATTTTATTTATGTCTACATAATTTGCTCCTTCCCTTTTCTAAATATCACTCCATTTGTTTTATCTCATGTATAATATTCAGTACATCAATTACAGTTGGTTTTGATTTTGATTTCCATTTTTTGGTATTTTTCAGTCAATAACATTAAATCTAATAAGGCCTTACAGTGCCACAGTAATTCAGATCATGTATCCCATCTGAAAAGAAGCATTTGCTTAGGTACAACCATTTGCTGTCCCAACATTTCTAACAAAGTACTGCCAAATTCTTACACACACCCCAAAAAATGTTCCCAGTCTACCTGTTTCTCTTTCACATCCCACACCAATTTACTATATACCTGAATAAAGATCATCTGAACTCTGGTTTGGGTATAAAATAGTATTGCAAACACTTCCATGCAAAAATCCTAAAGCTTCTGGACATTGCTTCATACTTTGGAGTCATACAGATGTTTTCTCATGGATCCTTTGTAATTACCTTTCTGGCAACTTTTCTAAACTTCTTTGATTCAGATATTGATCATACAATATTTATGCACCCTACTAATTATCCTTTTTTAACAGCAGCTCCTCTTTTAGACTCAAATAAAAACCCTGCAAGAGCTGGTCTTTCATTCAGCACACCACTGTTATTTTCTGTTGAATAAACTTTCCCTACCTATTTATTTGCTCCCAATACCTTGGTTCATTTGCTAATTTCATCTAGTAAATTTTAGCCACCTCCTGCCTATTTTCCATACCCTACTTGCAGTCATCCAAATAATAAAATCTCATTCCTTCATTCCTGTTTTGGTTTAACTCTTAGAATATTATGACCTACTTTAGGAATATAGTAGTCTGTATGATTGTATTTCTCATCCCCACCCCCATTTCATCATAATTCCTTTCCACATTAATTTACAGACTTCTTCAAAATGTTTCTGTCCCAGTTGTTTTCTGTCTTCAAACAGTGGGCTTTTCATAGCATCCAATCTCTTCATGGTCCATCTCTCCAGGTTCACACGAGGTTTGAGTGGGCAGCCAGTGTTAGAGGAACCAGCTGTCAGACCAGTTAGATTCTCAGAACAGACTGTCCAGGCAATGCAAAAGGCATCTTGCATGGTGGGAAGACTCACTTTTTCCCCTCCATGCTCCTGCCACCCACTCAGACAACATGGTAATATGTGGTATATTAGCAAGCAGAGGGAAGCTGATTCCTATCTCCCTGTGTGAGGATATCAATAAAATATAGGTGTGGATTTTTGCCTCCAGTCACCTTCTTGTTGCTTGTCATATTCCAGGGCAAATCATCACCTCACAAGTGGTCTCTGTCAGCAGCATGGACAGTGTTCCTTAATGGGAGAAGTCTTACTGTGCAACTGTTTTGATTCCCCAACTGGCATTGCAGTAAGGTTTTCTTATTCCACCCTCTGTGGGATACCTCTGAGATGCAGTCATCCAGAAATGGTCCCTGGGACTCATTTTACCTTTCCCCATTTCTATTTATTCCCAGGTTTCTAGAGAAAGTTAATTTGAACCTAATAGCCCCCTTTTAGCCCCAGTAAGTGTGGCTGCAGTACTTTTAGGCATCTCCATCTGAAGCCTTCAAAGAATCTTCTGTGTCATCCATCCAGCAGGCCTCTGATAGACCTGCACTCCCTCCTGTTAACTACTTGGCTTCTCTTGTTCCCATAATAGCAAGGAACATCTCATATCCTGAGAAGGTGATAACAGATTCTTACCTGTGCCAAAAGGCCTGGCAGACAGGATTTACCACAGTAAATGGACCCATTTTTACTTATGGTTCACTGCCAGGGAACTGTTTGCATTTACAGCTACTTTTCCTAATGTTCTGGAGTATTTGTTACAGCTTTTCAACACTGGACTTAGTTTTGCTTCTTTTAAAGCTGAGCTGAAAATTAGGGCTTACTTTTCTGCATGGAGTCAACTCTGTTGCCTTAGTTTTACTCAGAGTTTACAAAACCTTTCCGACAAGCACTTTCCTGCTTTGATCCCCTCATCATGTCTCCCATTTCCTCCTTGAGAAATGTTCTTTGCTGTTAAGAAGGTTATCATTTTCCTCTTTAATCCTGCTCCCTCTGCAAGCTTGAAGTTTTTTTTTCTTGGAAACATCTTTCTAGTTGCTATTACCTCAGTTAGATGGATTTGTGAGCTCCACACCTTGTGTGCCAATCCTCCATATCTCATCTTCCTCGAAGACGATGTGTCCATGAGAATGAATCCTTCTTTACACCAGGAGTGACTCTGCAAGCTAATAATCAGTTGGCCTTCCAGTCATCATAATCAACTCCCTTTTTTCCATTTTCTCTATACGGGGTTAGGGTGTCGTGCCAATTATCGCCATCTCTCTATTCAGTGCCACTGTTCTACCTACTTTGACACTCATGCCTGTCACAGATGTTCTCATAAAATTCATCCAGCTCTTTGCTGGACACCCTCATTTCCTCTTGCCTTTTCCCTGTCTGTTCCAATTCATATTAACCAGACTGTCTTCTGATTTTCTGCACATGTGCCCGGACCCCCGTAATCTGTTCCCTCTGACATTCTCTGCTCTGTTGTCTTCATTTCTTCATCTGTCCCACTATGTGCATCCTACCACCCATCTCAGGCATTTCATCTCCATCACCTGTAGCCTCCTCAATGGCTGTGCCTTTACAGCCCAGATTTCTGTACCATACAGTAGTACCGGTCCTCTCACTTTTATCTTACTTTCTAGCTTCTTTGGCATTATTCAGCCAAACACTACCCCTGACACACTCTGCCACTTGGCTGCAGCCCCTCTGATTCTATCTTTGACCTCTTTTTTCAAACTTCCCTTATCCTCATTTACCCTTCCCAGATACTTGAAGCTGTTATCCTTTTCCACTATTTTCTCTTCTGCCTCAAGTCTCATCTGATTTCCCCATTCTGTTGCCATTACAGCTGTCTTATCTGTACTTTTTTCATCCCATGTGCCTTCAGTTTTGCCGTCTATTCCCAAGTCCTTTGCTGACATTCTTGCTCATAGTCTGCCTGCAGTACCACACCATCTGCATACAGCAACTTTGATCTGTCCCATCTGACCTGTTTGCCAATGTAGTCCATAACTTGTATGAAGAGCAGTGGATTCAGAGCTGAATGCTGATGCACACCCAGTCACTCTGGGAACCCCTATGTAAGACCAAACACTGCTTATACTTGAGTCATTGGGTCCTTGTGCATAGCGTTCAATAATTCTTCTGATGGTGGAACTTAAAACTACCACAGCACTCCCCAAATCAACTTTCTTGGGACCGTGTTGTATGCTTTCTTCAAGTCTAGGAGTGGCCAGTTGGACTCTTTGCTCATTTCTAGCATCTTTTCAAGAATGTGTATCACTGCAAATGTCAGGTCAGATATGCTGCATCCTGATGTAAATCTGAACTGCTCAGTTCCCATCTTACTTTCTACTACTGTGCAAATTCTTTTATTAAGCACCCTCTCCAGAACTGTCATGTAGTGTTACAGGACTTTGATACCTCTCTACTACCCACAGTTGTGGATGTGCCCTTTGTTCTTGAACATCGGCACTAGTATGCTTATTTTCCAGTCATCAGGGATGCATCTTCTCTCCACACTGCTGTGAGTACCCTCAGGAGTCATTTCTCCCTATCTCACCAAACATCTTTATCATATCTGCTTCTTTCACTGAATCAAAGATATACATCTTGTATATACAGGAAAGAGACGTATTCTAACACCTTCTTGCACTTTTCCAGCTCGCACCCCCTGCATCAAAAGAAATCCGTCCTCAAGGGTCAATTGGTGTGAGCTGCCAGAATGATGAATGAAAACAGTAGATTCTTAAAAGAGTGTACAATGTTGCAATGTATGTTTGCACACAGGGGGTACCTGGAAGCCTTCCTAACTGAGGTAATCAGATGTTCAATCAAAACATGAACTAGGAGTGTTTACTCCCATTTTACATCATGATGTTGGACCGGTCTATAATGTAAGTGTAGTGGCACCTTCAACGTCTATTGTAACTTCTCTGAATGTGGTAGGAAGTAGGGATGTTTATAACATTAAACCTCAATTTTCTCTAAGTTTTACAACTTACACAATAGATGCAATTGAAGTAAGGCAAATTTTACGGAAAAATTGGACCTTACTGCAAACAAACAAATTGGTACTAGAGAAACTGGGACCCTCACCTGTGATCACCTATAGAAAAGGAAGAAACTTAAAAAGTTTAATTGAAGGTGGGAAGACTAGCATGAGCAGAAGTACAGGAATGTACAAATGTGAATCATGTAACCAATGTAAGTTCATGGAAATGGGGCAAGCATTTAAAATTGGTGTCCTTAAATTTAACACTAAACACAGACTAAATTGTAATTCGAGGTCTGTGATATATGTAGCCCAATGCCAATCTTGCCCAACCTTTTACATAGGCAAGATGGGACCGCAAGCTAAGAGAACATGTGTATGAACATGTATATAATATCAGTAAGAACAAAAAGGAAAACGCTCTAGCCTGTCACTGTATTGAATGTCCATCACACAAATTTAAATTTAGGGCTATTGACCATGTTGCCACTGACAGCCGAGGTGGTCCTTCCCTCTCTTTTGTTGGAGAAACTTGAGCTAATGTGGCAGTTAAGAGTGAATGCTTCATGCCCCCCAGGTTTGAATGAAGTCTGTTCCCTAGCATGTGTCCTAAAATTGAAAAGTCTGGAGAGGTGACGACTCTATTTGTACTGTATTCTGGTTACTGTTTTTCATCAGCAATTACATTAGTCAATCGTGTCTTGTAACTTGTGGATTAGTTTTAATGATGTTACCCACTGCTAGTACTGTGATACATTATTTTTAACTATAATAAATATATATATATATATATATATACATGCGCATTTCTTGTATATGTATTTTTTACTTCTAACTTGTACATGTGGCAGGCTTTTATATTTTGCATACATTATTATATATCTACAGACAGTATAAATGATGCACGTATAGCTGAGTTCTACATAGATGCCAAGTTTTCTTTATAAACTTATGGTTACAGTGTCTTTTTAAAAGTTCTAAAAGTTAATTGGTTTTAATCACATGTTCAATTAAGTTTAATTAGTAGTGTTTTGTAAGGGTGTATTTTTATCTGATTTGTATCTGAAGAAGTTTGGCCAAGCTGCTAAACGAAAAGCACTTTATTTTATTTGGTCCTCTGTGCTATTGTTTTACTACAATAAGGTGGATTTCTGGTCAGTTGAGAAGACTTCTGTTTTTCAGAGTTCATGTATGTGTTTTCAGTACTGTGTTTACCATCAAGCCATTGGCCAGACAGAAGTCTAGAATGGCCTCTCCTCCTTTGCTCTTGTTGCCCCACCCAAGTGCACCCAAATGATCCTCTCATCCTGTTGTGTCTGTTGTGATATATACATTCAGGTCACCCATTATCAATACCAGTTCCTGTTGTCCCACTTTATCTAGTAGGTCCTGCAACTGCTGCCTGAATGCACACTCTTCCTCACTATCATGACCCTGCTGTGGGGCATAAGCTGAGACTATGAATACTAAATTATTATTATATTGGAGTCTGATTGCCATGAGTCTGTTACTGTTTCAGATGACATCCTTCACAGTCTACTGAAGCCTCTTCCTTACCTTCCAACAATGTTCCCAAACTACACTAACAATGGGGAGTAACATCTTCATGGAATGGATACACAGTTTTATTTTCATTGGGTTAGAAAAAATTCCATAAAGGGAAACTCATAGCCCTTCATTTCATTTTTCTCCCAGAAAATGGGTTCATGTTCCAAATCAGACATCAAATTTTAGCTGACAAAATGTATAGATAAATAATTATGAAAAGTATGGCAAATGCTTAACTGGAGTCTAAAAATGTATATTCTACCAAAGCAGCAAGCAATTCTCCAGCCTTTTTCAGAAATACTTTCCCGTGTGAAATGTATGTGGCTTTCCCTGGGTATCACTATCCACTTTTGCAGGGCAGTACAAACTCAATGTGATTTTCAGGGCCACCTCTGTTTGGGGCATTTTTTTCCTGAGAATGTTCTAAAACATCTGTTTTGTGATGCTGTCCATTGGTGATTGAGATGAAACACCCAGTGACAGATATGAAAGTTATGTATTTATCATTAATGGTAGATCTGCATAGTTAGCTTCATCTCTGTCACTCTCTCTCTCTCTCTCTCTTATACCTCTGGCCTGGAAATGCCTTCATGGTTGGGGGGGTTCTTAAGGCAGGAAATTGTTTCTGCATTTTGTGGGATGTCATATATCCAAAGATGGGGAGGGGCTAAGGTAGCCTGGGAAAGTTTTAGTTTCCAGGCTAACATAGGCATAACAGTATTAGCTTTGTCTATGATGGAGATGAAACCACCAGAACATCTGTTTTTTTTTTTTTTTTTTATGGAAAATGTGCGATGTTTGTTTCATTTTAGGTCCAACGAGAAACTCTCCAAAAATGCATATCAGTTAAAAACAAAATTGAAGTAGTTTAAATTTACATTCCGCCTTTAAACTGAGAATAGATGAGAGCTTATATAAAGCTATTTACATGGAAAATATTTACATATTACATAGCATCATAAAAACTAAGAGTGTACCATTTGCAAAAACAAATCAACTAGTCACGTACAAAAATGCTAAATGCAGTAATTAACCTGTCTGTCCAATGGATACATTTTGAATTTATGATTAACCATTCTGGTATTCACTGAATTCCTACTTCATCCAGTTTGATGGATTAATTGTAGATGAGACTTATTGTGACAGTATGTAAGTGCAGGGCATAGAAGTAAATCCCCTAGAGGAAGATGCATTGTTACAGGGAACATTCATCATCACTTCACCTACATCATGTATTTAACTTGTGGAAGGAATCTGGTTCACAAACTGACACACACACACAAAGCATAAAAAAAAAAAACAGCTAGAATATCATGACCAAATAGTGTTAGAGAAAAAACAACTTTAATAAACTTAGAGCTTTCACCTTCTCAGAGCAAGGCTTCATTGGGGTTGCATTAAAAAGTTTGAACTTCCTTTAAATAACCCCACATACACACAATATCATGACAACAACCAATGGAAAACTGATCTTAATAAAAGTCAATGAATAATACTTTTATTTATTTATTTTATATTTGTTGACAGGGTTAGAGGAATTGTTGGACATTGTCTTGTCCAACAATTACATTGTTTGATAATACTTACTACCTGCAAAAAGTGGGAGTAGCAATGGGGTCCCCACTTGGTGCCAGCTTTTCAAACTTAGTAATGACACATTGGGAAGATGAATTTATTTGGAACAAAACTAGTGTCAAAGAACAATTATATTTTTATATAAGGTTCTTGGACAATATTTTTGTTATACTAAAAGGCGATGAAATAAAAGCCAAAGATTTACTAAATTATTTTAACAACACAGTTACCTTCTTGAAGTTTACATCAAACTATGGCACATATAAAATTTCATATTTGGACGTTGAATTAAGGAAAGATGGTAAGTACAATAAATATGTAAGTACCATCTTTAGAAAGGAAACATATTCCAACAGCTTGCTCCATTTCACCAGCTGTCATCCATTTCACCAAAAAAGATCAGTGGTGAAAGGACAGCTGGTGAGGGCAGCAAGGATGACTAGTTTGGAAAGGGATTTTTTGATTGAATGCCAAAAATTGGAAGGTATGTTCCTTAATATGGGTTACCCATATGACTTAGTGAGAAACTTAATTTCTGAAATACAGAACAAAAGAAGTAATGGTATATATAAGCCTATTTTAAATATTGAACAAGCAGACAATAGTATGGACAACATATTCATAGGAAATGGGGACATCAATAATAAGCAAACTTCTATAGGGTATAGTTTTATTACATCTTATAGTATGAATGCCCAAGAATTAAGAAATATTGTATACAAGAATTGGGAACTTGTAGGAAATGACCTATCTGTAGGTAGAAAATTTGTAAGACCCCCCCAGGTTATATTTAGGAGGGGAAGAAACATAAAATGCATTTTCGAGAATGAGTCGCAGATTAACAGTAGGAATCCAGGTATGTACAAATGCCTAATGTGTAACTATTGTAAATGCATAGACATTGGTCAGACCTTTTATTATTAGAAATAAAAAATACAAAACAAGGGACAAATTTAACTGTCAGTCAAAAATGATAATATATCTGGCTAAGTGCCAATATTGCCAAGTGTTCTATATAGGAAAAACCATTAGAATACTTAAAGAGAGGCTATATGAACACCTATATAGTATAGGACACAAAAAAACAGAAAATGCCCTGGCAATGCACATAATTGAATACCCAGATCATTTATTTAAATTTCGAGTAATTGATCAAATTAGAACAGATGGAAGGGGGGGGGGGGTCCAGATAGTCTTTTATTAGAGAGACTTGAATTCAGATTATTTGCTAAGTTTTTCTGCATAGCCGCCTACTTTGAGCATTTTCTGGCTTGTTAAACTTGATTTCTGCATTAGTAACTGTATTTAGAGCACAACCTAGAGCTGTTTACTGAATTTCCTGTTTGCACTTATTTTTAAAATTGTTTTTTTCTCAAAACTTGCATGTTATCTGTCTCTGGCCTAGCACTCAAGTGTGGGGTCATTTACTGCACTGTTATAACTAGTTAATACTTGTGAACCTCTGCTATTTCTGAAAAAAACAAAAAAAAAAAAAACAAAGAAATCTTGCTTTTTTCCCACTTTTCTGAGATTTAAAAAAGTTCAGTTACAGGCTTGCTGTTCTGAACTGTTTGTAAGTTTCTTGGAGGCCATTTTTTGCTTGGGCTAAAGGGAAGTCTCTCTGTTCATCAGTGGCAGTGATAAACATTGAGCAGCCTGCCTGCCCCTGTGGGAGTGGTTACTGACTCGAAACTGTAGTTTTATTGGCCATTTTGGGTCAATTCCTAACTCCTTGATCTTCCTCTCTTAAATCCCTCTTTTGCGCGGTTTTGCATGTTTTTGTACATAGCGCAACAACGGGCAGCGCCACCTAATTGGGTTTAAACTATTCCTGGCTCCACAAAGTCTGCTCTTCACTTTTTCCCTTAGAACTGCTCTATCTCTCAATTTAAACACCATATTCTCATTCTAAGTCCCTTCACTGGTCCAAATAAGTAATCTTACAAGTTAGCACTATTAAACCATAAGCACTACTTACTCTTATACTCTCTACGATTACCTTGTCCCCTATTGGTCCGTCTTAATTCAGTTTCCCTATATTACTCTAGCATGTCCAAAGGTCAGTCAATGGTTTCCTCTCCAGTCCAGCTGGTGAATCTGGGAATTTTGAGGCAATGTTACAACTGTCTCATGTACATGGACAACCCTCTCCTCCTCCAAACAGGTTCAAATATATGTGAGAGATGCAACCATATAGCCAAACTGGGGGCTGAGCTCTCTCATCTCAAAACTGGTGAAACCAGTCAGGAGGAGAAGGTAACCTCACACAACACAATTCCAGTATCACATAGTACCACCACATCAGCGAACCATACACATAAATACACAAAAACATACCTGGAGGCTCTAAATAAAAATCTACCTAAGCAACAGAGACCTCCAAAGCAGACATCCAAGCAAACGCTACCCCAAAACAAAGCATGCACAACACATAGCCCACAAAGTCAGTGTGTCAAGCAGCCACAGCCCTTAAGGCTGAAGGTGACTCTCTTGTCAGACACACTGACGTCCCACTCACCAGGCTGAATAAAGAGAAGGTCACAGTGAGCTGCCTGTCGGGCGCTAGGATCTGCCACATAACGCAAGCACTCAGGTCACTCCAAAGCAAATACAAATATGACTCAGTCATTGTACATGCTGGTGTGAATGACCTGAGACGTACCTCCCTGGACTACATGAAAAGAGACATAGAGGAGCTCTCTGATCATGTAGCCCAGGCCGGTATGACCCTGACCTTGAGCAGCATCTTACCCTCACCTAGAATGATGCCACAGTACAAAGGCAAAATGATCGATTTTAACAATTGGCTAAAATTTTGGTGTCATTCTAAGGGGATCCAGTGTCTGTCAGCCTGGGATGACATGCTCGACAAGCCACGTTGCTTCGCTAGGGACGGCTTGCACCTGTCACCACTGGGCTTTCGGATATTGGCAAAGGCTCTTGCCACCCCATAGTGCCTTTTTTAGGCAAGGCTCAAAAGTCAAACCCACCTCCATAGACAGCACAAGAAACAAGAAACTAAGGGTAATGCTGCTAAACGCCAGAAGTCTTAACCTCAAGATGCACGCACTCTAAGCTCTCCTCAGTATGGAGAACATCGATATCTGTGCAGTGATAGAAACCTGGTTCAAGGCTCCAGAGAGCACCCCAGCACTACCAGGTTATACCTCATATCATGCTTTTCGGCCCCAAAACCTGGACCGAACCACAAAAGGAGGGGGAGTGTCCATATTTATCAAGGATATCCACACCTCCAGGTTAGTGGCATTACACGAAGTATCGGAGACCATCCATGTGCAACTAACAGTGGGCAAGACTGCTTTTCAGTTTATAACATCCTACAGACCACCCTCTCAAAGTCAGGAATCCCACTCGGCTTTCCTGAAAACATTGGAGAACATGAAGATCTCTCTGAACACCATTATATTGGGTGACTTCAACTACCCAAACATAGACTGGGAGCACTACTCAAGCCCCAGCACTTTAGCCCAAAGGTTCCTGGAAATTATAAACTCAAATGCTATGGAACAACTAGTCACCACTCCCACAAGAGGGGATAACATACTAGACCTGATCATTACCAACATGGGGATTCTATGCTCCACACCTGAAGTATATCCCTCATTGGTAAGATCAGACCATAAATTAATTTCACTGGATGTCCACATCCCGACCCCACCCCCAGCCCAGAAAACCACAGTGAAAAACTTCTCAAAAGCGAACTTCTCACTTCTCAAAACCGAAGTGGAATCCTTCAAGGCCCCAGGGCCAGTAGAAACTACGGCCCAAACTGCAGAATCCTATATAAACGCATTCTACGGACATCTCCAGGAAAGCATGGATCATGCTATCCCAAACAAAACCAAAACCCAAACATCAAAAGGCAGGCGTCCAGTCTGGTGGACCCCAGCCATAAATAAACTGTACAACAGAAGGAGGAAGATACTACATGATAGAGCAAAATCCTTAATAGGGAAGGCATCCCTGATCAGTACTAGCAAAAAATTACGATCCCTCATAAAATTATCCAAGGCCAGCTTCGAGAGAAAAATTGCTCAGGACACTAAAGACAATCATAAGGCTTTTTTCAGTTATGTTAGGAACCTGGGATGCAACTCCCAGACTTGTTCTGAGTTGATTCTAAACGACAAAAAATACACTGAACCCACAGACATCTCCAATACCCTGGCAGACAGGTTCAGTGCAAACTTCTCTACCCCCCCCCCAAAAAAAAAGAGCAAGTATCTATCCCGGCAGAGGGCTGCCTCCCAAACATCACTGATGCTCAGGTGAAGGCTGCCCTCTCCAAAGCAAAAAACACTGCTTCCATGGGACCAGATGGCATCCCGGGTTGCGTCCTACATGAAATCCAAGAAGAACTAATCCCTCAAATAAAACAGCTGTACAATCTCAGCCTCACTACAGGATATGTGCCCACAGAATGGCGTACAGCAACAGTGTTCCCACTCCACAAAGGTGGAGCCTCCACGGACCCTGGAAACTATCGCCCCATAAGCCTGGCTAGCTGAGTCTGCGAGGCTATGGAGAGGATCATCATAGAGCTCATAAACAAAGACATTGGGGACCTACAGACACTAGATCCTACCCAGTTCGGCTTCAAGGGCAGATCCTGCCTTTTGAACCTGGTTGACTTCTTCGAAACAGTCACCAAAGCCATAGATGAAGGGAAGGTAGTCCACACAGCCTATCTGGACCTAGCAAAGGCATTTGACACAATACCCCACTCGGGCATCATAGATAAGCTATCCAGCTTAAATATAAACCCCTATGTCACAAGATGGGTCGCAAACTGGCTCAAAGACAGAACCTACAGAGTGAGAGTTGCTGGAGCCATGTCAGACTCAAAACCGGTCACAAGTGGCGTCCCACAAGGTTCTGTCCTGAGACCACTCTTGTTCGGTATATACTTTTCCGAGGTACAGGCCAACGTGGGAGGACTATGGCTCACCAAGTTCGCAGACGACTGCAAACTAGGCGCCATAATCAACTCTCTAGCTGACACAAACATCCTTCAAAAAGGTCTCACAGAGACAGATAACTGGTGCCAGAGCCATGGTCTAAAGCTTAATGCCAAAAATTGTATAGTCATACCCTTTGGCAAAAACAGTGTGCCCACAAATTACCACATAGGCGGTAACCCATTAAGTACAGAGAAAGTAATTAGGGATCTGGGGACCCAAGTTGATAGCAATCTCTCCTTTGACAACCACATTGCCAAAGTGGTTAGAAAGACCTTTTACATAGCCCACCTCATCATGAAAGGATTCACATCTAGATCAAGAGAGGTAATCGTGCCCCTTTATTCATCCCTCATCGGACCCATCATAGAATACAATGCCCCTTTTGGGATGTACCTTACCCGACACTTGCAGCAATTAGAAAGACCCCAAAAGTACCTCACCAAGAGGATCAAGGGACTCAAACAGATGCCATATGCTGCTCGGTTAAAAAAACTCCAGCTCTACTTAGTTGCATACCGCCTACTTTGAGGCGATCTATGCCTGACGTATATATGTCCAATCCAGAATTAATGGACATGCTCCACCTCAGGAGCTCGAGGGACTTGAACCTCAGCACTGAAATAAATAGAACTTGCTGGAGGGACAGATTCATAACCCAGAGGCTCCCTTCGCTCTGGAACAGAATTCCAATTCATGTTAGGCAGAGCACCTCACTGAATCTCTTAAAGAAGAATCTTGATGAGTGAATGGGGGATCGTAGGTTTGTCCCGGGGATTACTTCCGTGTCATTATTAGACAGAGGCACAGCAAACTAAACCTTAAAAAGGGCACAGTATACTCAAATCAAGGGGTGGCGCAAGCCAAACAAAATCGGGCTAGGCTTATAATTGCCCCAGGGCAGATAGCCTAGTATAACCTATGAACCTATTAATATGGCAGTTGAACACTAATGCCTGTGTGTGTGCATAAATGAAATATATTTTATTTTGTGTATATTAAGGATAAAAAATTTAAATAGATGTAATTGAAGCGTAGGAGTTCAGAAAACTGACAGTAAATCTACTGTAATAGTATTAAATAGCAGGAGTGGTCATGTTCATAATATAACAGAGAACATTTCATCATAACAGGATTTTTGGATTAACCTGCACTATAAGTTGATTTTGTTTCTTTATTAGACACAAAATTTATGTTTAGGATATTAATTGATAGTTTACATTTAGACTGACTTGTGCATGTATTTGACATCAGTATAAACAGTTAATATAGTTAAGATAGTCCCGTTGATGTAGATAGGAATTGGTGTACTGAATTAGCAGGAATAGGATGGATGTTTCTGACAGTCAACACATGAACCAAGAGCTTTATGTATTTTTATTCCAGCTATTTCAATAGCAACAATATTATTAACCAATAGAATTAGGTACCGACATCATTATCGGACTTTTATTATATCTAAAACATTGTAACCAATATGTATTAGAATGGCTACAATATAAAACGTGGAGGTATGGACAAACTGTGTATGTATTTAACATGTATTTTAATATTTTTGTCAACAGTTATGTCCTTCCCCACGATATGAAGTTTTTATTTTGTGTTTACTTCTTGTTTTTACAGTTGTGTGTGTTACATGAATAAGGTACATAATATATTTGAACAATAATGGAGAGTAACAATAAAAAGGGACTAGAAAGAGAGTAGTGAGCAATTATAGAGTGCACTTGCATTGTTGATTAATTAAATTAAGTGACATCACAAGAAGTTACTTAACAGAAGAATTGTAGGAAGAAGGAATTAGTCTGAAGAAGTCTTCGCACTGCGAAGACGAAAAGCGCTGTACAGGATTTTGGTTTTATCTGTTTCTATAGTTTAGTTCGCTTCACAGTAATTTTTTAATAAAAGGTGTGTTGATTTTACCTAGCGGATGAATCATCATTGTAGCAGAAGCAACCATACGACATTACATTATTTAAATTAGAAGTTGAACATTTGCTTGCTGCAGCTGTTGTTCGTTGGACGATTTAGAGCTTTCACCTTCTAAGAGCAAGGCTTCATTGGGGTTGCATTAAAAAGTTTGAACTTCCTTTAAATAACCCCACATACACACAATATCATGACAACAACCAATGGAAAACTGATATTAATAAAAGTCAATGAATAATACTTTATTTATTTATTTATTTTACATTTGTTGACAGGGTTAGTCTGACTGAGATAGTGGCTCATTTTCAGCAGAGACCAAAGGAGAAAATCTCCAGAGTAAGTTAATATTAGTACAAATAACAACAGTTACAGATCATTTACAATTAAAACAGGGTATATACTCATATAAAAGTATGGATACTTCTATAATACATCATGAGGTGCAACAAGACATCAGTACTTTAAAACTGATAATTAAAAATACATTATGCATAAAAATGGTGGAAGGACAAGGGAACGGGCATCACTGTCACACTTGAAACAATGAGTTATGTAGTTGAATTTTAAAAAGTAAGTACCATCTAGATTACACCTGCATGAAGTTTTAAGAAACATGAATCTATATTGCTCATTTAGCCCTGGTTTTGACATGGTGTTCAATCTAAGTTGCTATAAGGTTTCTTTGTGTTCCAGTATATTTTCAGGATCACCCCCCCCTTGCCCCAGTTGTAAATAGTCCTGTCCACCACAAAAAAAAAAAAAAAAATTTTTGTAAAATTTAAACATTCAGAGTGCATATAAACTGCATTAATTGACTTCTTGATGTTCATCATGTTTCACTGTTGCAGTTATTACTCTTGGGTTATCCTGCTGGCAGGCTACCTGCAGTCGGCCAGAATTCCAAAGTCTAGGTCCAGCGTCGGTTGCTGTCACCTCTTCCCTGACGTCAGTGTGCCAGGGGTATAATAGATTCAGCTGACACCATTTTCTTCAGTCTTTCTTGCCGCGCGGTGCCCAAAGCAAAAGCAGTTCGCAAGTGCCGGTCGGCAGACTCCTGAGATTTTCAAATCTGAATTTTAGAACCGAAGTCTTCATTAAAGCTAAGTACCCCATTGGGGAAACTCTTTTTTTGCTTCAGACCGATGTCAAAAAAAGTTAACAATTGTATTTCTTGTGGGAAGCAAATACCTCATAAGGATTTTCACTCTTACTGTATCCCTTGCCTAGGCCCTGATCACAATGTTGCTAGCTGTCGGTTTTGTGCTAGATTCAACCAACGCACTATCACGCATCGGTTCGATTTTGCATTTCATTACTTTGGCCCCAGATTTAATTATATAATGCCGGCGGAACAGCCGACAACCAGAGTTTACAAAAAACGCAAGGACAAGGATAGGCATCCGAGGTCCAAAACCGACGACGAAGCCTCTTCTAGGCCAGTCGCCAGTTCTCAGTGAGGTGCTTTCGCAGCCCCTGGCGCCCGCTACCTCAGAGCCACAGGCCGCTACCGACTCCCACATGGAGCCGACTGGGCCTCTGGATACTCAAGGTATTGGACACTCGGAAATCAATCCCTCAGATGGGTCTGGAGCCGCTGAGCAGGCATCGGCTTCTGCGGGTGTCTTCAGACCTACATAACTATATGTTAAGCCATCTTCAGCTTCAAAGACTAAAGCAGCTCTAAAGACAAAGAAACAAGTACAGCATTCTCCTACTCAGACTTCCATGCCTAAAAAACAGATGCTCAAAATGGCTGAAGATTTAATTACTTTGATCAGGGGTTCCCATCCCCCTCCTGATAAGAGGCCTAGGCAAGAGACAGAGTACGATTCTTCTGATCAGGTATCTATTTCCTCTGTTTCCTCTTCTGAGCAGGATTACTCCATGCTTCCCTATGAGGATTCTGATGCTGAAGAATCCATTCCTTCAGCCTCTCCTCCTGAGGACTTTTCTTTTGGGGAAACGCTGCATACTATGAGGGAGCATTTCCACTGGGAGAGCCAAGATTATTCTGAGTCTAAGAAAAGGCTCAGAGACTTCTTACTTCTTCCTCAGCACAGACCCCTTGCTATTCCACCTGTTTTAGACATTGTAGATGATGTATTTTCAGAGTACAGACTGTCCCCTGACTCTTTACCCCCTGCACCTGCTAAGCCAGACAGATACTACAGGGTCCCGGATTCTCATAAATTCCTATATAAAAACCCCACTGCTGACCCTGAAACTATTTCTCAGGGCCCCAAGGGGGTTAAAGCTTCCACTGCAAAAAACCCTGTCCCCTCCGATAGGGATTCTAGGGCTCTAGACAGATGGGGAGAAAAAAGTTTACACTTCTGCCACCCTGGCTGTAAGGGCTTTAAATTGTCAATTTCATATGCTTAAATATCAGCAATATTTAATGTCACTACTTAAACAGAAAATGTTGACAAATACTGAAGGTTCAGAGAACATGGAATTGCAGGATTTTTTGCATGCAACTGAACAAGTACGAAAGCATACTTTGCAATGTGGTTATGATTTACTGGAGGCCTCTTGCAGGGCCGCTGTTACAAGTTCTGTTATTAAAAGGCATGCTTGGTTAAAGGAACAAAATCTGCCTGATCATGTTAAAGCAAAATTATTAGATGCATCATTACAGCATGATACTTTGTTTGGTACTAAAGCAGAAGAGGTGTTGAAAAAAATGGAGAATAAAGCAAAATCCATGCAGACAGTCAAGGATTTTTTACAGGTACAGGTACAGGTACAGCCACCCAGGTTTAGCAGGAACTGGCCTTCTAAAAACTGGTCATTTCCAGTCTTGGACAGACCACAAAGAGGCAGATACAGGCATCCCAGAGGAAGATCTCAGCCCCAAGGCTCATACAGGCCTAAACAATGGGGTGCTCCTACCTCCAAAGGCGGAGAAGACAAATCACAGCCTTACAGAAAACAGTCCCAATGACTTTCCTGTACCAGTTCCAAGCAGTTTTCTTTTGACAGCCCCTTTAGGGGGAAAACTAGCACTTTTTTCATCAAATTGGCAAATCGTTACCCAAGACAAATGGGTTCTAAACATAGTGTCCCAAGGCTACAGATTCCATTTTCATAGCCTACCAAGGTCAAAGGGCATACCAGACCTGCCACACAATCAATGGGCAGAGGCACAAAAACAAATTACAGCCCTCATGGACATGAGGGCCATTCAGCAAGTACCACAACAAGAGCAGGGGCAAGGATTTTACTCCAGACTTTTCCTAGTACCCAGGAAGGACAAAACCTGGAGACCAATTCTGGACCTGTCTATACTAAATATGTTTCTGGAAGTTCCAAAATTCAAGATGTTGACTCTTCAGCAGCTACTGCCCATGCTGGGCAAAAGGGCTTGGCTCGTAACTTTGGACCTAAAAGAGGCATACCTGCATGTCCCAATCAGACAATCTTGCAGAAGATACCTCAGATTCATAGCTGGCTCAATGCATTACCAATTCTCTCCACTGCCCTTTGGCTTATCTACTGCGCCCAGCGTCTTTACAAAATGCCTGGCACCAGTAATTGCGTTTTGCAGACAAAAAGGAATTCAAATATATCCCTACTTGGATTACTGCCTAATTCGAGCAGAGAACAGACACTCTTCTAAAGCATCTGGAGTTTGTAAAAAGATTACTAATTGGCCTAGGGTACACAGTAAATGAAAAGAAATCAAAACTAGTGCCCTCACAAGAGATAATATTCCTGGGTGCAAGCTTAAATACTACTGCCCAGATGGCTTATCTCACGCCAGACAAGCAAAAACAACTGACTACTTACTTCAAGAAATTGGCAACAAAATCCTGCAGGCCTTGGGTTTCATGGCATCCTGAATTCTACTAATTCCATATGCCAGACTGCATATGAGGAAACTACAATGGTATCTGAAAAGTGTTTGGACTCAGCATTGCCACAGCCTGGAGACAGTAATTGCACTGATCCCCTGCCTACAACAGGAGTTTTGATGGTGGGCAGAGGCCTGTCACCATAACAAGGATCTGCCATTCAGTTTACCCACAGCCAGACAGACACTGACAATGAATGCATCAGATTATGCTGGGGGGGGGGCATATGGCAGGAAAATGTATTCAGGACACATGGTCTGCAAACCAGATGCATCTTCACATCAATCAAAAAGAGATGCTAGCTGTTCAAAATGCCCTGACAGCTTTCAAGGACCTGTTTCATCCAGGACAATTACTGATAAAGACAGACAACACTATGGTCATGTGGTACATAAACAAGCAGGGAGGTACTCATTCCTACCCCCTCTGTAGGCAAGCAATGACCTTATGGGACACAGCATTGGCTTTTCAAGTTCACCTGCAAGTACAATTCCTGCCAGGAAAAACAAATACTTTGGCTGACTAACTAAGCAGAAACCTCATGGATCCCCACGAATGGAAACTGGATCCGCAAGTCTTCAGAATGATAATAAGGAAATGGGGATGCCCAGACATAGATCTATTTGCCTCCCCTCACAACTGTCAATTGCAGAGATTTTGCACAAGGATTTATCACAAGCAAGCATGGAAAGTGGACACCCTATCATTCAGCTGGAAAAATCTAACAGTATATACTTTTCCCACACTGCCTCTCCTTCCCAGAGTGCTCCTAAAGGTCAGACAAGAGAAGCCAAAAAAGATTCTGATTGCACCAGACTGGCCACGCCAGCACTGGTACCCAATCCTAAAGAGCTTGTCTCAAGGTCCGGCATGGGTATTGCCTCAAACTTCTCACTTGCTGACCCAACAAAGCAATCAGATCCTGCACAGCCAACTCAGGACCTTAAATCTGGCAGCATGGCGGATAATGTAGCCATTCAGAAAACTCCTCTTTCAAAAGCTGTTGTGGATGTTATCTTGGAGGCCAGGAGGCCCAGTACCAGAAAATCTTATGCAGAAAAATGGAAGAGATTCTGTGCTTGGAACCAGGACCAAGGCATTGATATGTCTGTACCAAATATTCCTCAGATTTTACAATACCTAACTGAGATGGTGAACAAAGGCCTTTCTTTCTCATCAATTAAAATTCATGACTCTGCCATTTCTGCACATTACAATACGAAACCACCTATCTTTTCTCATCCTTTAATAAGGCAGTATCTCAGAGGGGCCAAAAACATTAGGCCTTCAAGGAGAGCACCACTTCTGGCCTGGGACCTCAATTATGTTTTGGAAAAACTCACACTGCCTCCTTTCGAGCCAGCATCAACAGTGGATATTAAATTCTTATCCTGGAAAACAGCTCTGCTCCTAGCCATAACCTCTGCAAGGTGAATCTCGGAGTTACAAGCACTCATGACTGTGGAACCTTTCATCATTTTTCATCCAGACAGGGTTTCTCTGAGGACAAACCCGACATGTATGCCTAAGGTGGTGTCCAGTGTGGCCCTCAATCAAACCATTCACTTGCCTACCTTTTACCCAAATCCACAGAACAAGGGTGAGAAAATTCTGCATTCTTTGGACATACACAGGCAGTTGTGCTTCTATTTGGGCAGAACTAAAGCTTTCAGAAAGACTGAGCAACTTTGTGTCATATGTTGCAGGATCACAAGGAAAGGCTATCTCAAAACAGACTATTTCTAAATGGATAGGCCATCGCATCCGTTTCTGCTATTCTCAACATGGAAAATCAGTGCCTAAGGGCATTAGGCCTCATTCCACCAGAGCAGCAGCCTTCCTCAAAGGAGTACCAACCAAAGAAATCTTAGAGGCTGCATCTTGGAGTTCAGTGCACACCTTTACAAAGCACTGCCACTTGCCTCTCTAAGTCCAGACCAGGCTTCACCACTGTAGTTCTGCAGGGCCTCATAGCCTCTCCTAATCCTATTTAGCCCAGCCACCCATCCTCAGCTTTGGGATTCAACCCAAGAGTAATGACTGCAACAGTGAAACACGATGAACATAGTACAGTTGTGTACCTACCATAAATGTAGATGTTCGAGTGTATTCACTGTTGCAGTCCAGGTTACCCACCCACCATCTCCCTTCTCTTTGCTGGGACTTATCTACACTTCTCTATCGTATACAACCTTTTTGGTGTATTTGCTTGTAAATGAAGGAAATGTTATTTTTGTGCATGCATTTCTTATTGCTATATTTTTCAGCCTACCTATTTGGGGCACCTGACAACTGGGGCAAGAAAAACTGAAGAAAATGGTGTCGGCTGCATCTGTTATACCCATGGTGCACTGATGTCAGGGAAGAGGCGACAGCAACCAACGCCGGACCTAGACTTTGGAATTCTGGCCAACTGTGGGTAGCCTGCCAGCAGAATAATCCAAGAATAATGACTGCAACAGTGAATACACTTGAACATCTACATTTATGGTAGGTACACAACTGTACTATCTGTGTCATTATTCCTCACAGATGGGTCTAGGATCTGACCTCTGATCCAAGCCGGCCACTTTTTCGACAGATCCAGAGCTCAGGCTCCTCCCTTTCCCATAATAGCTTGCTATTTTCTTACCTCCAGCTCTCATTTGCTGTTGAATCACTCCAGATGTGGTCCAGGCTCAAGCACTGGGGAATATAGATAAGTGGTATTTTGTTGACTTTCTTCTCTCTTATTCTCCTTTTTAGGTTATTACTGTATTTATCCATGGTGGTGGTGCTGCAGTAGCATTGTCGCCTCACAGTAAGATGCTGTCCGATTCGATTCTCAGCTAGAGCATCTTCTGCGTGGAGACATGCGTGAATGGGCGTACCTTCGTTGAAGGTTGGGCATCAGGGCTAGCAACTCGGCACGTAAAACTCAACTGCCAATCATTAGCGGACGGGAGTTCCGCTATGGTGACCCCTAACCGGGAAAAGCCAAAAGACACAACTGCTTTCGCTTTAAGTGCATTTCCTGCCCTCCCTGTCAGAACCTAGTTCTTTGATTAGATGGGTTCCCCTCCCACCTTCAAGTGCTTTGTGCTTCGTGCCTTTTCTTAGAGTAATCTTTCTACAAAAAAAAAATTTTGTTATTTTGACTATGTTTTGTAGTTTTAGTATGGCTGATAGGCCTGCAGGTTTTAAGAGATGCTCATGTGGTCGGAAGATGCCATGTTCTGACTCTCACAAGGATTGTCTGGGGTTGGCATACCTGGAGGTTCAGTGTGATATTTGTGCTGCATTCAACCCCAAGGCACTTGTAGAGCTTCTTCTCAAAGGCTTGGCACAGAGTGGTCCTCTGCCCTTGGTCTGTCCATCCAAGTCTTTGCAGGATCCGAGGGTGAGACCTCTTCCTACCCCTGGGGTGTTGCCTTCTTCATTTCTTAAAAAACTAGGCTGTCAGATCGCAGAGCCCCAGATCCGAGTCCAGCCTCTTTGGCTTCAGATCCAAGGTCTGTCATTCCCAGAACTTTGGATTATGTTTTTGGATTCAAGACCTCTTCAGATCAGAGGCCTTTGGATCCGAGTAAAAGTAAACCATCCCTGGGTCAGACCAGTTTGTCAGATCAGGCTGGTATGGCTCCCATCTCTTCAGATCCTATATGATTGTCTGATCTGACAGTAGCATCTGATCCTACTGTTATAGAGGGTTCCCCTTCCAGTGATCCGAGGCATCTGAGTCAGTTGATCTTCTCAAAGCCACAGAATTCCAGGATCCAAGGCCAGATCCCCCGCAAGATCTGGCCATTCTTCAGCTTCATCCAGGTCATCCAGACGTCTCCTTCCCTTGGACATGGATAGGATGATGAGTTTCCAAAAATCCCAAATCGAGTTGGACCTGCTGTCATCTCCAGTCCATGCAGCTAGGAAACCCGCCCCATCTACAGGTCTCCACTCTTCTCTTCCAACTCAACAGGTATTAGAATATCAAGACCTGAAGATTCATAGTGAGAGGCTGACAGTGTCAGGAATCCTCCCTTCTCAACACCTTTGGAGTTCCTGGCTGGCTCAGTTCTTCAGCCCTTAGACCAGAGTAAGCCTCATCTCTGAGGCATCTGTGCATTTTCCCGGGGGATGGGTTCAAGTCTGGATTTTTGGGACCACTCCCTTCCCTTGGGGGCTTTGTCACTGGACAGCTCAGGGCTAATATCATGTGCGGCTTTTGCGCTGTGTCTAGGTCCCTTCTCCCTTCCTAGTTGGCCCTGGCCTCTGGGGATGGAGGAGGGACTTTGTCCAGTCCATCAGCCTTCTGGGCAGTAGAGAGGACCTTCTCTAGTTTGGTAGTTACCTCTCCTCCATCTCAAGATCTGTCCCAGCCGTTCTCAGTATTGGGTGCTGAGGCCTCATCATCCATCCAGGGTCAGCCCTCTCACAAGTGCCTTCAGACTGATACTGCGACACTTGGGGTACCCATCTCTTCTGAGTCCTCCCCTGAGCACACCATGGAGAAGCCCCCTCAGAAGAGAATCCCCAGAGAGTCGCTCACCAAAGACACGGATTTTGAGGAGGGAGATGGGCCCCCCAAACTTCCACCTAACATTTTTTTTTCAGGGATATCCTGGAAGTCCTCAAACATAGAGGCAGAAGGTCATCCCAACCACTATGTTTGGAGGAGTCCATGTTCCTTAAGGCAATCGGGGTGGGCCCATCTACTACCTGAGTCCCCCCCCCCTGCTGACGAGCTTTTATGGACCTTATTACCAGCAGGGCTTGGAAGGAGCCAGACATGGTGTAACCTGTGCCCAAGAAAGCAGATAAGTTCCTCAGCCCCCCTCAGGACAGGTCTTTTTGGAACAAAGGGGTCTTTGTCAATGTCATCTTGGTGGCTGGTGCTACCAAGAAGGAGCTAGCTGAACACAGCTCCTCAGTCCATCTCCCAAATAGGGAATCCCAGGCTATTGACCATTTTGGAAAACATGTGTTTGCCTCTGCTACTTTTGGTCTGAGAGCAACCAATTACTTGATCCACTTTACCAGGCTTCAAAGAGATTTGGATTTGGAGCTTAACACTTCCTTAACACTTCCTGACAGAGTTGCTGTCTGCAGAGAGTTTCAAGCAAGTCTCTCTGAGGCTGTCCACTCCCACTTCCTTAGGGAATTCCTCAGTGAGGCTGATCTGCAATACTGCAGAGGCCACCTCTCGAGTGGCAGGCACAGGTATCACTATCAGGTGGGATGCCTGGATTCATATTTGCAGGTTCGTGGAACCCTTTAAGGCATCCTTTATGAATGCCCACTTTGATGGCTCCACTTTGTTTAGACTGCCTGTTAAAGAGACCTTAACCTGCAGTGAGCAGGAAGGCAAGACACTTTCCATGCTGGGATCGGGTTTTTTACTCCCCAGTGGTCCTTTTCTAAGACCTAGAGAGGAAGTAAGAAGCTTTGGTTCTGGAGGACTCTCTGTTCCTTTCAGGATGCTCCCCAGGAATCCTCTTCCAGAGGCAGGGGCAGGGGATTCAATGGTAGACGCCGCCCTAGGGGGCAGAGGATGTCCACAAAATCAGGGCTTCCAGGAACCCTTATCGGAGAAGCCCTTCCAATGCTCCTGATGTGCTGCCCGAATGTCCTGCCCTGGAGGCAGTCAGAGGTTATCTCTCCTTTCACCCACTAGCCTGGACAAGTCTCAACTCCAATCAGTGGATGCTAAAAATAATTTCCACGGGTTACTCTATTCCCTTCTCCCAGCCCCCTCCAACTCAAAGATTTCTTCTAGACATACCAATACACCAAAGGGAGTTGGTCTGTCTTGAGGTGCAAGACCTCCTTCAAAAAAGAGCCATTCAAGAGGTCCCGACAGGGTCTGGAACTTACTGTCGCTTATTTTTGGTGCCAAAAAGACTGGGGACCTGCATCCGATTCTGGACTTGTGAGCTGTACCTTTCTGTCAAGAAGTCCAAATTCTGGATAGTCACTGTACTGTCCATTCTGCCTCTGTTGCTTAATGACAGTTGGATGTGCTCAATGGATCTCAAGGATGCATACTATCATATAAAGATCGACATGCACTCCAGGAGACATTTATGCTTTCAGCTAGGGGCCAATAATTATCATTTCAGAGCCCTGACTTTGGACTCACCACATCCCCCCGGGTGTTTACCAAATATAAGGCAATGGTGGCAGCTCATCTCCAGTTGCAGGTTTTACAGGTTTTTCCATACCTGGATGATTGGCTTCTCACGGCTCCCATGAGGCATCAACTAACTCTGGTGACCAGGTATGTCCTCAGGCTTTTCCAGCATCTAGGTATCACAGTCAGTCTACCGAAATCAAATATCTAGTTCCAAGCCAAATCCCGGACTTCATTGGAGTCCTGCTGGACATGACGTCAGAGACTGCAGTACTGCCTACCCATAGGGTCCAGATGATTCAGGATCAAGTTTCTCTTTTGTTGAATCTAATGCACCCGCCTGTTCTGTTGATTCTCAAAACACTAGGCTGTATGGTGGCTGTCACTCAATTGGTGCAACTTGCCAAGTGTCATATGCGAGTTGTCCAGTGGTCCATTCTGTCTCAGCCCATGTCTATGACAAAACTGACACAGGTATGCAGGAATCATCTTATTTGGTGGCTTCAGTCTCAGGATCTTTTTCTAGGCTGGCCCTTTTGTCTTTCCCCCTCAAGGCCACAGTGACCGTGGGTGCCTCCCTATTGGGGTGGGGGGACATTTTCAGGGCAGGAAGGCAAAAGGCATGTGGTCCCCTATGGAGAACAAATTGCACATAAATGTCCTGGAGATGAGAGCAGTCCTTTTAGCATTGCAAGCCTTTCAGGACTGCCTCCTTCTGGGGACCTTACAATTAAGACGGGCAACATGGCTGTATTCTGGTGCATCAGTAAGCAAGGAGGAACACAGTGTTATCCTCTGTGCAGAGAGGCCATGAGTGTGTGGGAGTGGGCAATGTCTTTCAGGCCCTTTCTTCTTGCAACTCGTATACCCAGGAGTTCCAACATGTTGGCCGACAAAGTCAGTAGGTACATCTCACAAGTGGTCCCTGAATCCATCAATGGTGAAACAGCTCATCGACCACTGGGGTCAACAATGCTGTGACCTTTTTGTTTCCCCAGTCAACCACAAATGCAACAATTACTTTGCCCTGATCCCCCATCAGGGGAGTCACCCAGGGATGCTCTTGTTCACGATTGGCCTCCAGGTCTGCTCTGTGCTTACCCTCCTAGTTCCCTAATATCCAAAGTCTTACAGAAAGCTTGTCACCTGAAGAGCTCTCTCATTCTCATTGTCCCTTTCTGGTCTTGTCGGCCATAGTTCTCCTCCCTAAGGTCTCATCTGAAGTATCCACCTTAGTTACTGGATCCCATTTCAAATCTCATCTCCCACCCCTGGGGGCTTCCACTTCCCAGTCTCCGGACCCTTCATCTAACCACATAGTTTCTCCAGTTCCTGTAATCCTTACACAGTCCAGGCTTTCTTCACTGGTGAGGAACATTATTTTGGCTTCTCAAAAACTGTCTACAAATAAAGTGTATTCCAGTAAGTGGAAATGGTTTTCCATGTGGACTAGACAATGTAATCTAGATGCCTTTTCAGCCCCTATTCTTGATATCTTGTTTTTCTTATCTTCCCTTTTTCAGGATGGGGTGAGTTTAAACTTCATTTGGCTGCTATCTCTAATGTCCATGTCAGCAATGAAGCTCACCTTTTCTTCCAAGTTGTGCAAAGCATTTTTTGAAAAGAGTTTTTCTTCTTAGGCCTCCCATTAAGGATCCATCACCTCCATGGGATTTGACTTTGGTGCTGCAGTCTCTGACACAGAAAACATTTGAACCTGCTAGTTCATGCAACATTAAATTCCTTTTTTAGTAGCCATTACTTCTGCCAGGAATGTCTCGGAACTTCAGGCTGTGTGCATGAAGCCCCCGTTTCTGATTTTTCACAAGCACAGGGTGTCTCTTAGAACAAATCATCCCTTCCTTCTCAAAGTGGTCTCTGAAGCAAATCTCAGTCAGTCAGTTCAACTACCGGTCATCTTCCATAATTACTGTAATAAATGAAAATATATTTTGCATTGCTTAGATGTCCACAGGCAATTGCATTTCTATTTGAAAATGACTGAGGAGTTTAGAAAGTCGGACCAACTTTTTGTGGCTTTCTCCCAGAACAGAATGGATCAGGCAATTTCCAAAGTGAATGTCTCCAAGTTGATTGATGGTTGTATTTCCTTAATTTATGCTAGTTGGAATTTGGAGCTATCCAGACCAGTTAAGGCCCATTCCACTAGGTCTGTTGCTACCTCATCGGTCTTCTTGTCTAGACTTTCCCTTGATGAGAGCTGTGCTGCTGCAACTTGGTCTAATCCTCATACCTTCATTTCACACAACAGATTGGATTTGGTATCTAGGAACAGGGCTTCCTTTGGTTCTTCTGTGCTCTGGCATATCCCTTCCTTGTGGTCACACAGGGTACATAGTAGCTGGGAACTCTGACCCATTTATGAGGAATAATGATACGGATTGCATCAGATAAAGATTTATGTACTTACCATAACTTGGCATCTGGGCTATCCAGTATTCCTCACATTCCCGCCCTCTGTTCCCCCTTCCTTCTGTAGGCCTAGTGAGGCTGAAGTGGGTCAGATCTGGTGAGAAGTTTTGGACTTCTGTTGTAGAGGTTGTGTTTCAGCTAATTTAACAAACTCGATCTGAGGGTTAGAAGATAACAAGGGATTATGGGAGGGGAAGAGCTTGAGCTCTGGATCTGTCTGAAAAGTGGCCAGCTCTGATCCGAGATCAGATCCTATGCCCGTCGTTGAAGAATAATAATACTGGATAGCACAGATGCCAAGTTATGGTAAGTACATAACTTTTTTTTTATATATATATATCCCTCACATGTTCACCATTCCGGTCTTTAAGAAGTCTAATCATTTTGCTTATATAAAATGCTTAACATTTCATGCAAGATTATAAATATATAACCATTTTACTTTTACAATTGATACAACCTGGACAGGCAATTACCCTCTCATAGTGGACTGCTATTACATACAGCCCATCATTAATGTACTTACAAAACCTGCAAGTCCCACATTTACACATCTGAGATCTATGGGCTACTAATTGCACTCCTGGGTTCCTTTCCAAACAACCCTTCAAGTTTCTGCCCTTACCATAAACCATCTGTGGAGACCTCCCCCAAACAATCTCTAACATCTGAGGTAAAAATTATATTTTATGTACTTTTAAAAAAAATTTAGAGTTAGGGCATCATGGTTGTAAGGAATAACCATCATACTCATTTTCTCAATTTTTGGTAATAGTGTGGATTGTCCACTGTATACCTTCTTTTTTTAATTATGATGGTCTGTAAAAAAGCTTCATCTCCAGACCACTTCTGCCACACATAGAAGTACAGCTATCAGAGAAACAATGCAGGCTACTTAAAAAAAAAAAAAAAATACTTTACTTCTAAGAGGAAGTGTAATCGTTTGTTTATAAATCTAGTAGCCTCTCAACTCATTTCATCTTGCTGTTATTACTGTCTACATTACTAGACAGGCAATTCTATTTTTACCTTTTTGTTTTGTTTTTACATTCCAAGTTGCCCCTGTGTTGGCCTTTGGTATTTTTCCCATACTGCTATTGGAAGTTTTTTGCAAGCTAGTGTTATGATTTTTACTGTTTATAACTGCTTTCATGAAATGGGAAGTAATGCATTTAAAAGCTATAAATGTCATTAAATTTGATTTCACTATTCACGTGCTGTGTTTTTGTTTTGAGTGAAGAAAATGTTTCTGTTGCTTGTCATATTTCAAAATCCTGTATTCTTGCCTACACACAAAGATAAAGTAAAAAGTTAAAGCTGTTCAGTAAATGAAATGGTGCTGTTCCCACTCCCAGTGGAGCTTCAACTTTATTCACTGTTTTTGAGCATTGTCCTGGACCTTACAAAATAAGGATGCTCTTGTGTGTAGTGTTTTCCCAAACATAAACACAAAAAGGAGAAACAGAAAGTTAAGTAATACTCTCAAGGTCCTCAACCTTAAAACCTAGGATATAATTAAAACTGACTTCCATTCATCCTCTTTGCCACTCAAGGTGTTAACTGATGTATCCTGTTAAACTGATTATGAAAGAAAGTGTGGAACCTTTGTCTGGATTCTTAAGTGTGCACACCTCTCAGCATAATATTATTGTCAGCAAGGTCTTTTAAATGTTATTCTAGACATGGAGCAAAGACCAGCTATAAAAAGTTGTCAGAGGCTGAAGTCTCACAGTGCTTCACAAAGGTAGTTGTCGACAGGTCAGCTGATGTAAATGGAGTCATATTTTTTAAATCTAAAATAAGTTACTCAAGTTGGAATTCATGACACTAGAGTGTGCATATATCATCTGGTGAGTGATGATGGAATGTTTAATGGGAAAGTAGTTTTGAGGAAAAGATTACTGTTGAAACAGATACATTCCAAAGGAAAAAAAGGTATGATATTGATATGAAAATATTAATTCAGAATTTTTTTTCTCATTTTTTGTGCCATCAACTGTGGCCATCAGATGTCCTTCTAGTTATCTGTTCCAGTATTCATAACATGGGGAATTTCCCTACCATAGTCAACCCAATGTCACCAGTATATAACCGACTTCACAACATTAGAGTGCATGGTACATCACACGTAGGCTGCGATCGGAAGTCAGCCATAAAAGTGACGTACGTGTGCACCATCCTTAGAACTTCTGTGATGCCAGATCTGAACACAATATTCCACTGTACAATATGACTCTGAGCCATTTGCAATTCTTCTAAATTCAGATTAGTACCCCGTTGGGGAATTTTTGCCAGTGTGGACAACAAATCCACGCAAGGATAGCCACCTACAGTGCCTGTTCTGCTTAGGCACAAACTACAACCACAAAAACTGTTCTATTTTTCAGGCATTTGTCCAGAAGACTTTAAGGAGTAAATTATCCTTATTATCTACCTTGAGAATTAGCATTTAAAGCTGCTAGCAAAAAGCACAATGGAGGGATACCTGGGGCCTGAAACCGAGTTGACTTTGAAGCAGAAGTTCAAAAAGCAAAGACCCAAACCTTCTGCTGCACCTCTGGATACCGACATCTCTCTTGAGGTGAATGACAGCCTGGAGACACTCCTGGTTTACAGCTTAGATCTGCAGGCTTAGCCTGAAGTCTAGGCCACCTTGGATCCGAGCATTAGCACATCCACAGAGAGTGAGCAGGTATCCATGTCGGATGTCTAAGGGGAACTATGGCCCATGATTATGGAAGGTTTCAAGGGGACTTCACAGATCCTAGTTAGGGAAGAGGTAGATTCTGACCTGATGAAATGTAGGCCTACATCAGGTCCTCCAACCCTACATAAAGCAGACCTGCATGGGAAAAAGAAACAAAAAAAACAATCATTTGGGGGCATGGTTTGGATGGTAAGCTGAAAGCAGCAGAGTTCTTGAGCTCTGCAGTCTTCTTTTTTTTCCTGACAGGAAGGATGTTTTATTTAATTTCATCAACAAAGACCTGAAACTACTAAAATCAGATTCTGGAAGTCGTAAGCTAAACGTTGGTGTAAATTTTAAGCTAAAATTTTCATATTTCCCTGTCAAACTTTCAAATAGAAGGGACATTGAAACCACATTAATAAAGGAAGATGATCAGCTCCAAGTTTTCTCAGCAAGAAACTCCAATGAAGAAAGAAATGCAGGCAATCCTTACTACAGTTCAATACTTGGTGGGTAAAATAGACAAATTAAACTTAAAAGTGGACAGTATAAAAGAAGATGCCACCAAACAAATACCCTTATTAAATTAAATCTTTAAACAACAAACTGCCTAGATTGCTGTTTTGGAAGATTTTGTAACAGATATAGACTACAGATTAACAGAAATAAAGAAAAACATAGACTTTCTTCATCAAGAAAATACCAGAATCACTGAAAAGATAGTCATTGCGAAAAGAACCAGGAGAAACAATATAAGAATCTATGGCATCCTGGAGCAGATGGAGAGAAGCAATATGATTAATTTCCTGACTTCTTGGATTCCTAAAATCCTAAACCTACCTAAAGCACTGTCCTTCAGGATAGAAAGGGGGCACAGGTCTTTTAACTACAACTTCTGCATCCAGTAAAAACAGACATTTTTAACTACAACTTCTGCATCCAGTAAAAACAGCTGTCCAAGATCTATTATTGTAAAATGTATATCCACTCAAGACAAATAATTTGTTTTAAGAACTGCCTGGATCCCTTGCTCCATTAAAAATTGGTGACCAATCTATCAGGTGTGACAATGACTTTTAACCCCGTGTAATGTTCAAAAGAAAAGCATGTGTCCCTCTAATAAAATCATTAAAAAAGGAAGGAATCAAAGCACAACTCATATTCCCAGCAAGAATAAGACTATCCCTGCCAGAAGGAAAGAAAACTTTCGACTCTCTTGAAGAAGCATCCACATTTGTCCAAAAAAAGAACCTTTTAAGTCAACCTGAACCCATGGATTCCTCAATGAACTTAAAAAACAAACTTCAACAATGAGTGGACTATTAAAGAAAAAAAATCAGAGACAAATGATTATATATAACTTCACATTTCATGCAAGTTTTTGTTTTCTCCCTTCTAAATAATGTGGAATCATAAGCAGAAAGTAATTAACTTTTTTCTCTCTCCTATTATCTTTTCCACAACAATACTAACGTTATAAATAATGTATAGTACTCAAAATTCAAGTAAATCAAAATCTTATCCACCTGCAAACTACTATTTTATACTCATCTCTTTATATGCGTGGCATAGCACTAGTGAAATGGTATACAATCACTCACTCATTTCATATATTTATATATATCTTTTATATACTATACTTATTTCATGTATGTGCCATCCCTTGCTGTTTTAGCCCTAGTGTCATATCATTTAATCACTACATGAGAGAGAAGTGCTTACTGTGTTATTTTTAAGTATTTAAAAAAAAAAGTGGTGACATTTTGTTATTATTTATACATTCACTACTTAAATGAACTTGTGCAATCTGCTCCACTTAGCTAATGTATCTTATGGCTGTGTATGGTTGGTAATTTGGAGCTTTTATTTTAAATATTCATCATTCTACAAGTTATGCTTAAAAGCTTCACTTCACTAGAAAATTCCCACCTAGTTACTTTTTTGGTGGAATTTTGACAACTTTTGTGACAAGCTCAAGCTTCTAAAGGCTTCAGTTAACTCCCAGACTCATGCAAAACAATCTGTGATGTCTTTCAGGAAGTAGGTATGACCTTTGAACCTGTTTCTCTTCACTGAACTCTAACAGCCAATCAGATTAAAGAATGATTGTTTGAACTTTCATTCATTTAGTAATTATTTTTATCTAAAAAGTCTTATAAGCATATGTTGTACTGTAAATAGTGATTTATATAATCTGAATTCCATTTATATTTAAATAAGAATTAGAAATATGTTTCTGACAGTGACAGTTTTAAATGCATCTTTTTTCCTGTGTGCTTTAAAGGACAACAACATGAAAGAGTACATTATTTCTTTTCCAGCATGCATTTTTCTCCCCTATCTAACGATCCCACCACTCAAAAATGTCATTAATGTAGAAGGAAGCTTTTATTTTCTCCTTTTTTTGCGATTATGAGTGATAGTCTGTCAGTACTGCCAGCCATGTTTAAAAAAAACTTACTCTGCGACAAGTCACCCATCACTCTGACTACAGATTTCACTAGAATTTAGTGGAACATGCCCTCTTCTTCTGTTTTCATCCAGGACATGCCCATTCTATAATTATGCATGCCCTATTTAGCATTTGTATTCAATTGCATCCTTCCTATATGCATAAAACACCCTCGACCTGAAGCAGGCACTTCTTTTGGAGTTATCTCTTGCTTCATGTCTTTGTTTCACTAAAGGATTGCAGTATTTTACAGGCTTTGCACAGACTGAACTACTGATATTGTAAGAGTGCCATTATTGTGGGAAATAATTTTACTAAAATATCAGATGTTCTCCAACTATTTTAGGATTGTGCTGCCAATATACTGTACTGCAATTTTACAGCTAGTGTCAATGAGATTTGAGCAGTGCTTTTTATTCCACCGAAGTTGTGAGGTTTGTGTACTGTAAATTGATTTAGTTGCTACTTTTTTGATGCAGTGTGGCTTAATAGACTGAAGACTGCCAGTATTTGCATTGTTTTAAAAAAATAAAAAACTTTTTGGGGCTGCTGAGGAAATCGCTTCATCTTTCTGCATGGCTTACATCCTGTTAAGGCTACAAGTTGCTAGCACTCATAATCTTCTAGCAATTGATTTGTTTCTTAAATAATTTTTTTTCATTGGAAAATAGTTTAATTGTGAAAGATTAGCAGGACTGTAACAATTTGCAAACTGCAGTCAGAAAGCTGATGTTGGCCAATTATTGTTTGTCTATGAGCTTTAGGTACGAGTAGATGATATTTATTATTATTTCCGGCAATTTTGTGAAGTTAGAATTATAGTAGTATAGGTTGTTAGAAATATAATTTTTATTTGAAGGAAAAATTTTTATATATATATATATATATATATATATATATATATATATATATATATATATATATATATACACATACATACACATGCACAATTTGTGTGTATATATACACGTATACAAGTGTGCATGTGTGTGTAGATGAATACCTAGATCTAAATCTATGTATATATATATATATATATGTATATGTGTGTGTGTGTATATATATATATATATATATATATATATATATATATATATACACACACACACACACACGTATAGTTATATACATGTGTATAATATCCACAATGCCTATTGCCGGTTTATACATGTATGTAGATATAATGTATCTATATGGTGTTTGGTGTTACGTGAGAGCTCTGCATACCTTTCAACTGTCCCTAGATTTGCATTTCAGGGTTGTGTTAGTGTAACAGTTGTAGGGGATGTTGTGCTTACAGATTGATGCTATTATACACTATTTATATTTTTTTTCTTTATTTCTGTGATTTTGATATACCCGTGGTGGTGGTGCTGCAGTAGTGTTGTCGCCTCACAGTAAGACGCTGTCCGGTTCGATTCTCAGCTAGAGCATCTTCTGCGTGGAGACATGTGTGACTGGTTGTGCGTCAGGCCTGGCAAGCCGGTATGTAAAAATCAACTGCCAATCCTTAGCGGACCGGAGTTCTGCTGTGGCGACCCCTAACCAGGAAAAGCCGAAAGACACAAACAATTTCTGTGATTTTTGATAACAGCAATTTTTATTGAAAAGATCCTGTTTGAGAATCTTGGTGTCTGCTGGAGAGCCATTGATTGCTGTTAGTTTAGAGTCTTCAGAAAACCTTGTGAGTCATGAACCTTTAACAATGTATTTGTCCCTGAGAATTAAATGTCAAAGAGAAGTACCCCAAGTACTGCATCCTGTGGTACACCACTGGTGGCAGGTCTTTCAAAGGAGATGAAGCCACTCACCCTAATTTCCTTTTTTCTAAATTATGATCCAATTTTCATTCTATCAGGTGACGTAGGAGATGTCATTTAGCTAAGAGACTTTATTAATAGTACTGCAGCATTCTATATTATTGCACACCTTACAAAAATTTAGTATCTTGGGTGTGATGATATTCCGTCATCCATCAGTAGCCATCTGTAAGAAGTCAAGCATTTTAAGATGGCAGGAGTTAAACTTGAATAAACTGATCTGGCTTGATTTAAGGATTCGTATGTTGACTATGCCATTGTTTATTAACTCCATAATGATTCTTTGCATAACCTTAGATATAAGGCTGTTCAAATTGATGGCTGACGCTTGGGATGACTGTTGATGTCCTCCATTCCTCTGACATACAACCTTTTTTGAGGATGAAGTTGAGCAGCCTCTATAAGGTGGTTGACAGGTCCTGTTCCAGGTTGCCTTTATTGAATTATTACTTGTGACATAGGCAAATTTACATTTATACAAAAGTAATCAAACTGTATTAATAGATTAACATTAAACAAACATTATACTCTCTATATATTGCTATATACCATACACTTTAAGCAACATTTTCAGAAATTATTTCCGGCCTCTTTTTTTTTTTAACAAGAAACATATTTATTAAACCATCACTTACGACTTAAGCAATCATACATTTATATAAATGAACAACCACACTGATGCATTCCTAGTTGCAAGCATTTTACATTACAAACCATACTGACATTTTTATACATTCCGTATGAATAACTGATGTTTATACCCCGTCAGTAATGCCACACATTAGGCTTTCATACTTATTGGTAAGATTGATGTTGATATAACACACTTGTTAGCTTAACTTTAAGAGAATGAAAGTAATATAGGATAGCCCTTCTTGGCCATGATATGCCCGGATAATTTCCTCTTTGGTGATTGAATTAACCTATCCCATTTGGTGTTAGATTGGCCTTATACATCCCCTAGTGAGATAAAATGTGATCATATCATATGTAATTTTATTGGACCTATGCATGGGATAAAGCATGTAGGAGCAACCACTGTCCATTACTAGTAGAGGGAGCAGTCTGGGGGCACATTTTCATTACCTATCTGTATATCCAAGTTCTGCTTGAATATGGACAGGGCTGAGCTTTGTTTTATGTGAATGGGGAGTCTATTCCAAAGCAGTGGTTCTGCTGATGTTACAGAAGACGTCTAGATCCTTGGATCAAGTATTTCTGATGCCATTTGACTCATTGATGTGCAGTAGGTCCATCAGTACTGGGTTGTGGAGGATGCATTGTATGCGAGACACAGGACACCTCTTAGTAGTCTGCCAAAAGTGACATCTGTAAGACTGCCATAGTCCATGTGTTTTAAATGTCTAGAGCCATAACTCCTTGGAATACATGGAGAGATATGATAGATCTCTTGGGGTATGTGTACCAGGCCAGTATAAGCCTAGCATTGATTAGCATTCTACCTTCTGCATGGATGATGCTGCAATATGAACAAGAGATGACTGACTTTAATAATTGGCTTAGTTGTTGGAACCTTTCCAAGGGGGATGAATACTTTTCCACAAGGGAGGATATGTTTTCTTATTTTTGCTCTTTCATCGTTGAATATTTTCATTGATCTTCAGAATCAGATTTTTCACTGGCTAGAACTACAACAAATATTAGTGTCAATCCCTTTCTCCTGACCTCTCTTCCTTTTTCCCCTCTATATTTTTTTCTTCTACAGTTTGTACTTCACTTAGTTCACTCTCTCCCCAGTCATCTTTTGTCCTTCCTTGTGCATGTTTTCCTCCATTCCCCCTTGTTTTTTATTTTTGCTGTTTACTCCATCCAGAAGTGTCCCTTATTAAAACAACCTGCATTCAACCACATACCTTCTTTCTGTATGTCCTTCCTCCCCACTCTGTTTACACTTTATCTTGTCACAATCATTAATTAAATTAGATGCTCTACAACTGCCTCCCATAATGAGTTCTTGATTGTGCAGAGTAGATAGACCAGTTGATTGTTGGAGGGCTGACAGTTTACAGGCAGCTAGTACCAAAAATAATTACAAAAAAAATGTCATTTATGCCATTTATAACTCATAGTACTGGGAAGCTCAAATGTAGTAAGATTACACTGAGAGAAAGTTGCATAATAAAATTTGCAGTAATGTAAATATATACTAGGTAATAAGTCTAGAACATTAAATGTACTTAAGTTCTGCAGACTCTGAATGTGTCTCTGGATCACTTGATAAAATGTTTGAAACTATCCCTATTAGGTACTATAGTTAAAAGATATAATTTTGTAAATTGATTTTAAGCTTAAGATTAATTGAACAGAGGTATACAGTATAGATTTGAGGTTATTCATACACATGTACCATTTGAAACAAATCATATGTAAACCAGGAAGTTATATTTAAGATGCAAACTTACCATAATGCTTGTCAGTACTGTAGCAAGGGCATGGTGAAAGGGGCAGTCACCCCAAGTACTGTCTTGTCGAGGATGCAATTCATTGATGTAAAACTAAAAAAAAGTATTTTTAATTAAATATTTTTTCTCTTTAATGGGATGGCAACACTTATGGTCTAAAGGGATAGCCCTCCTGCCCCTGCTTACAACATTTTGCTTGGGCCTCAGTGCATTAATGGCAGTCTCTTTAGTTAAGTCTTTGATGCTCACTCTGAGTTGAGGATATCCTCTTTTGGGAGTTGAAATCACTTACTATGGGCACATTTAGTGTGTGGGGAGACAGACTGAGTGGACATGGAGGAAAAAAGGAGTCTCTAAGGTTACTAGGGTAAATGTTTCATTTTGGTGCTCGCACATACTTGGACAGACTGCTGAAGTGGTTGTTGAGGGAAATGTTTCATTTTGGTGCTTGTGCACACTTGGACATACTACTGAAGGTGTCTGCATACTTGGGCATACTACTTAAGGGGTCTTTGGGGGAAATGTTTCATTTTGGTGCTTTTACATACCTGGACATACTACTGAAGGGTTTGTTGGGAGAAATGTTTCAGTTTGGTACTTGTGCATACTGGGACAGACTGCTGAAGGGACTGTTGGGGGGAAAGTTTCAGTTTGGTGCTTGTGCATAAGGGGTCCTTGTGGGAAATGTTTAATTTTGTTACTTGTGCATTCTTGGATATACTGCTGAAGGGTCCTTGGGGGAAATGTTTCATTTTGGTGATCGTGTATACTTGGGTCATTGGAGGATGCTTCATTTTGGTGTTTGTGTATATTTGGACATGCTACTGAAGGGCTCCTTGGGGAAATGTTTCATTTTGGTGCTTGTGCATACGTGGACATACTACTGAAGGGGGTCATTGGGGAAGTATTTCATTTTGGTGCTTGCGCATACTTGGACATAATACTAAAGTGGTCTTTGGGGGCATGTTCCCTTTATTATTTTATTTGGCATTTGCTGACTGGGATAGACCAACTGAGCTAAAGCCCTTTTCAGGGGAGGCTCAGGGAGAAAAGCTCCATAGTAAGTTACAAGTTACTAATAACCGGAGAGTGAGAAAAAAAGATCAATAATCACAAACGAATACTGCAGACTGCAATACAGGCTGTCCCTCCTTAGAGTAACACACAGCAGTCCAACATACCAAAAATAACACACAGCAGTCCAACGTAGCAAAAATAATTCCACCAACAATGTGATGTGGACCACCGTATCAAAAATTAATTCCACCAACGATGTAATATGGTCAGTAGGTTTAATAACTCAGTAAAAACATATGTACATCATGCAAAACATGTAGGATTAAGTGCTTTCATCTCCCTTCCAGAGACATCATCAGAATCAATCCTAAATTGTAATTCATTGTTTAAATAATGATTACTCCTCCCTTATTGGATCCTAACTAATGGGTATGAAAGCTTAACCCTTCATTGTACCACAAAAAGTCATAAAAAAGTGAAGAACTTATATAAAATTACCATGTTATTAAATATTTATATAAAAATATACCATAAATTAAAAACAATGTATTAAAACATATAAGGATGTTGTTATACAAATTTTATGTATGGTTGTTAAACATTTTACTTTAAAAATATCTAACACTCTAAAAAAGAAACAACAAAAAACATTTCTTCCAGGTGTTGCAGTGGGAAAGTATTCAAATAAGTTAAAAGTTGGGAAACAAAAAAATCAAAAAGTTGTAAGAGGTGCTTGAAGTATATTAAATCACTTGACCTATCGCCCAATTCTATCAATGACAGAATACCTCCAATTAATAAATGTTTTGTTAATAGTTATTTTTATTGTATCACTAACGTTTGTGGCTACTCTTACTTTTTGGGGTTGGAAGTTAGTAGTTGTAAAGCTGGAAAAAGGGAAACGTGGTCATTCATGGGGTCTATATCAGTTCTGGGCAAATCCATTACAGAGAATACCAAAAAATCGACATGTATTAATCAAACCACGAATGCACTAAACCGCAAAATTTAAAACATTGAACGGTCATAGTCGGCCAACCACACCACTCGCTACATACTACCTACCCAAACAAAATAAATAAACCACATACAAACACTAACCAAACCCTACTCCTAACCCTAAAGTGAAGCACCAAAACCCAACTTCTAACACTACACTAAACCCCACATACACAACTATCTATGCACTATCCTTAACCCCCTCCCTAACCCTAAGGTCCGTAACTACAGCACACTTCCCCTACGGAGATATACCCTAACAAAATAAATAATATACATAAATACATTTAACCAAACCCTACTGCTAACACTACACTAAATCTTACATACATTACCTATCTATACACTTACCTTAACCCGCACCCTACCCTAAGGTCCATACCTATCGCGCACTTACCTTACGGAGCTATACCGCAGATGGGCCAACCAAAACACTTCGGATTTTGCTGTTTTGAACGTTCGGCATTTATGTAGTTCATGCAATACGTGTTGATCATTTCGTATTCGCAGAAACAGTATTTTGATCGTCTGATAGGGACCCCATTCATGCCAGGATACATACAGGCATCCAGCCTAAGCTGCCAAATCATCTCACTATACTCGAGTTACTTATTAATGAGTGGTGAAACTATTTCTAATAATAACAACAAAAACAACAATAAAAAGAAAGGGGACAAAGTGGAATCACCAGCCATTCAGACACCATACTTGGTTATAACCCATGGCCAGAACACAGGATGGGTGAAAAAATCTATCAATAAGATCTGGGATATGTTTAAAAGATTGCCCAGTAAACTAGAAAATTTTAATAGACCCCTTAGGTACAGTTATAAGAGGAACTATAACCTAAAAGAGATCCTTGAAAAGAAAAAAGGGGACTATATAAGAGGGGCAAGTTCCAAGGTAGGTACATTTAAATGCGGGAGATGCTCCCAGTGTCCATTCATAGCAGGATGTAAAGACTACTTGGAAATGCAAAGTATCCCCCATAAACTAAAGAGAAGAACACACACCAGTTGTTATTCCAAAGGGGTAGTTTGCTTTGCCTTTTGTTTAGCATGTTGGGCATACTACGTAGGTAAAACCAAATGCAATTTAAGACCGCGCATTTATGAACATATGTATGATATAACAAGAAAAAATGAAACTAATGCTTTATATAGACATATCTTTGTATGTAATCGAGCAGACTATAAATTCTGGGTTTTGGAAGAAGTGAAATATAGTGAGGGAGGAGGAGACTGGGAAAGTAAACTCGAGTATAGGGAAATGATTTGGCAGCTTAGGCTGGATGCCTGTAATTATCCTGGCATGAATGACCATGTTTCCCTATCTTCAGCTTTAAAACTACTAGCTTCCAACCCCAAAAAGTAAGAGTAGCCACAAACATTAGTTATACAATAAAAATAACTATTAAGTGTTTTAATATACTTACAATTTTTTTTATTTTCCGACTTTTAACTTATTTTAATACTTTCCCACTGCAACACCTGGAAGAAGTGTTTTTTGTTTCTTTTTTAGACTGTTAGATATTTTTAAAGTAAAATGATTAATGACCATACGTAAATTGGGTATAACAACATCCTTATATGTTTTAATACATTGTTTTTAATATGTGGTATATTTTTATATAAGTTCTTCACTTTTTTATGACTTTTTGTGGTACAATGAAGGGTTAAGCTTTCATACCCATTAGTTAGGATCCAATAAGGAAGGAATAATTGGTATTTAAACAATGAATTACAATTTAGGATTGATTTTGATGAAGTCTCCAGAAGGGAGATGAAAGCGCTTAATCCTGCATGTTTTGTATGATGTACATATGTTTTTACTGAGTTATTAAACCTATTGACCATATTACATCATTGGTGGAATTAATTTTTGATACGTTGGTCCACGTCACATCATTGGTGAAATTATTTTTGCTACATTGGACTGATGTGTGTTGTTTTTCCTATGTTGGACTGCTGTGTGTTACTCTGAGGAGGGACAGCCTTTATTGGAGCCTAAATTACAAGTTAGTAAATACAATCGTATTATATTCAAACATTACAGGTATAATACATTATGACACGTCTGTTTTACTGAGATTTTTTGTTTAGGCAGAGGTACAAAAAGCAGTAAAAGGGCAGCTTTGTGTCTTATTTTAAATAAAGATAGTTATATAAACAATAGGAATCATAGATACATTTTTTTTTGCATTGAGTTTAAGGCCATGACTTTGGCACCAATCATTTGTTTGTGTAAGACCCTCTTGTAGGATGTTGACATCATTTGGAGAGTCTATGACTGCTTCTAGTTTGCAGTATCAGCAAACTTTGTCAGCCATGAACCTTTAGTTTTTGCATGTACTACAGAGAAATAGATTCCAAACAGTAGAGCTCCCAGGACTGATCCCTGTGGAACACCACTGGTTACACGTCTGCTGTTGGAGGTGGATTCCCCTATTTTGATTATATGGGTTCTATCAGTGAGCCAGTTTGCAACCCATCAAATTATATAAGGTTGATACCTAGCTGGGTGAGTTTGTCAGTAATGCCTAAGTGGGGGTAGTGTCAAAAGCCTTGACTAAGTCTAGGTAGGCTGTATGCACAGATTTCCTCTTGTCCAGGTCATTGGTGACTGTTTGAAAGAATTCCACCAGGTTTAACAAGCATGATCTCCCTTTGATAAATCCTAACCGAGTAGGGTCAAGCATTTTGATTTGACCAATATATTTGATAAGGTCCATGATGATTCACTCCATGGCCTTAGAGATAAGGCCAGTCAGGCTAATAGGTCAATAGTTCCCATTGTCAGTGGAAGCACCACATTTGTCCAAGAGGATAGTGATGACCTTTTTCCCATTCAACTGGGATGAAGCTGGTGCTTAGACTATGACTGAAAAGCATACCCAATGATGTTGCTATTTCTTGTTGGAGCCCATGTAGGACACATCCTGGATGTTATCAAGTCTCATAGATACTATGTTTTGGGGCTTAGAAGGGGCTTGTTTTGGTCCTATCAGATACGGCCGCAGTTATACAGGTGTTTGTATAAAGCATTAGTGTAAAACTCAGCATAGTTTTCAGTTCCATCTGAGGGGCGAGGTGCAGTGAAGCTATTTATACCATCTCATAAGAGGTTAAATTCTACTTTGGAGTTGCTTGTGGGGGTCAGGTGTGATTGGTAATTTGAATTAGACTGATTTGTGGTCAGATTTCAACAGGGAAGACCTTACAGTAGGGGTGCTACTATGGTTCTCCATATTGGTAAGCACCAGATCCAGGATCTATGGAAGCCTAGACAAGCATTCCCATGAAGTAATTTTATCCCTTGTATTGACCCCTTTCTTATAACTTATAGTAGGCAGAACTAAATAAAACAATAAATGTGGAGATGAAAGCCTGAAGCACCACAAGCAGTACAAAGTATTTTATTACAAAAGATTTAGTACTTTCGTCTTGGTATACAAGACTTCTTCAGAATAAAATGCATCACACAGTTACAAATTTAAATACATACTCCTGCAAATTTATTGGATAGTAAATTAGTGGCCAAATTACACTCCTCCCCCCACTGATATTACATACATTCAATACTAATCAATACATAAAACTAGCTAAAAGCACAAAAATGATTACATAAAAATGAAGTAAAATTTAAAAGGAAAAAATGTAATTTTAAATACAATAGGCAGATCTAAATCTCAACAGGGTACTTAGGGAAATTTGGTCATTCAAGCCAGGAAATTCACTGGCATTGGTTCTAATTTGCCATTTAAATTCTTTAAACTCCAAAAACTCATCAGAGGGATCCCCCTGTTGCCCTAGGTCCACATGATCTATAACACAAAACTTAAAAGAATGTGAAGGATGGGTACTTATATGCTTAAACAGGGCATTCTTATCATTATCATAGACATGTTGACAGATTCTTTGTTTTATGGCTTTTTTTTTGTCTTCCCCACATAAAATCTGTCATATGATTGACACAGTGCTACATAAACCACTCCTTTCGAGTAGCAATAATATTTCCTAGTAGGTTTAATAAAGCCAAAATTCCTTATCTGTTCTTGGTCTACCATGTACTTACACTGGGGGCATCTACCACATTTGAAACTTCCACCTTTCCCTGATTTAGTTAAGGTTTTCTCCAACATACCTTTGAAGGAAATTTCCTTCTTGTATACCAGTGTGGGTTTCTTACCAACCAAAGTAGAAACTTCAGGGTCCAGGCTAAAGAAGTTCCAATGTTTGACTGTAATGTCCTTTATGTCATAAAATTGCACACTAAAAGGTAGAATCAATGCTCTATGGAACCCATTCTCCTCCCTTACAGGGCAGTTGAGTTGAACATCACTATAACTACCAAGAAGGGAATTAAATATACCCAAGGACCTTTTCCTTTTCACTTCCTCCATGATGTTAACAAATTGTTCTGGGTACCCTCTTTTTGTCAACATCCGAAGAAGTACTGAGCATTCATTGACAAATTTATCAAATTCTGAAATCATCCTGGCTAATCTGACAATATTGACCCTTCACCAATGCTTTTTTTCTGGTGAATAGGATGCCAACTGTTGAAATGTAATAATGCCTTTGAATACATGGGTTTCCTGTACAAAAGGGAAGAAAAGGTTTTCCTAATGTAATCCTTCCTAACTGTAACATCAAGGTAGTTTACTTTGTCATTATCTACAGTCATGGTGAATCTCAGGAAATGGGTGGTCTTGTTCAAATAATCAAAGAACAAACCTAGTTTTTCTTCCCCTTCCCTCCAGAACAGGACAATATCATCTAAGTAACAGCCACAAAAGGCCCAGGAATTCTTAAATGGTGATTTTTAGAATAAAAATTGAGCCAATACTACATTGGCAAATGTTGGGGCACAACATGCAACCATGGCAACTCCTTGTATTTGTCTAAATAGTTGCCCTTCAAAACTCAGGAAGTTGTTTTCCAACACTAGTTCCATACATGTTCTAATTGTGAGTATGGTGTCATGTTCTAGTTCACTGTTCTTACACAGGTAATCATAAAACCATTCTAGACCCTGTTTGTGAGGGATGACAGAGAAAAGGTCATATGCATCAATGGTTACCATCAACAAATACTACATTGGCAAATGTTGGGGCACAACATGCAACCATGGCAACTCCTTGTATTTGTCTAAATAGTTGCCCTTCAAAACTCAGGAAGTTGTTTTCCAACACTAGTTCCATACATGTTCTAATTGTGAGTATGGTGTCATGTTCTAGTTCACTGTTCTTACACAGGTAATCATAAAACCATTCTAGACCCTGTTTGTGAGGGATGACAGAGAAAAGGTCATATGCATCAATGGTTACCATCAACAAATTGTCGTCGTAAAGTTCCTGGGGTATTTTAGATAAAAAAATCCTAAGAGTATCTAAAGAGATAGGGACAATGATCAAGAATATGCTTGATCTTATGGTCAATAAATTTCGCAGTACAAAATGCCTTTGCGTCTACTATTGATGGGGGGGGGGGTGGTTGAGGTACTTTTATGAATCTTTGGAATTCCAAAAATAGTAGGAATCTGTGGATAAGTTACCCCAGGGAATTCATGCTCCTCCAATGTAATCTGACCATTCAATAATAGTTCATCCAGAACAAGGTCAATGTTTTTATAAGCAATGTTCAACTCATTTCTAGAGACCTCAATGTGTCACTATATAAAATTGAAAACATCCTACTAATATAGTCATTAGAGTCCATGATAACAAGCCTCCAAACTTTGTCTGGCTTCATGACCATAATGCTTTTGTTTGCTAAAATCTGCTGCAATAACTCAGTTTCCTCTGATGTCAAATTTATGACACTAAAACCAATTCTTCCCTTATTTAGTCCTCTGATGTTCATCTCACATAGTTTTTCAAAATATGTACTATAGGGTGTGTAGGGGGTTAAATGTACTGGGTCTCTTTAAATTGTGTCCTTGAACTTCGGCATAGTTTTCTTGCTTAAAATTACAGGTAAGTTCAACTTTCTTGTAAATAGTTTTAACTATAAAATACTATCAACCATATTTGCTTTTTTTGCCGGTACGAAGTTAAGACCCCGTTAAAAAAGATCCGGCCAGTCAGAGGTAATCATTGTCTGGCTCAAATTTTATATCTTGTAGTCTTTCCCCAAATTGTGAACTACTGTGCAAATGTCCTCAACTTCTAATGTCATACCCTCCTGTAATATGGAGTTCCCTATCCTCTCCTCACCCCTCTCCCTCTCACAGGGCCCTGGTGGGCTCGTTGTCCATAGCCGGATGTTTCTTGTAACCCATTCCTCTAATTCATCAACCATTCCGATCTCTTCAGAGGTGGGTTCCCTAAAGGGTATTCAGGGAATCATAACCATTTGGTCCAGTCTCATTGTCGTCATCCATACTATTACCAGGGTTCCCAAACTGATAATTACCTTGTTAATCCAGAGGGGGATCAGAGTATGCCTTGTCCTTTTCATATTCAGTTTTGTCCCTTAATAATTTTTTTATCTTTTTTGACTTTCAATTCTAAAATAGATTTATCAACTGATTCAATAACATTTCTGTAATCATTAAGCTTGTGTACAAACAGTAAGTCAGATTTAATATTGTTATCCAGTCTATTAATATCACAGTTTAACACCGTTAACTTCTTTGGCTTATCAGCAATTAAAAGTCTTAAAAGTTCACAATCTTGCCTGTTAAATAAGGTAGTTAGGTCTCGATGTAAAGAAGAATCTCTAAAGTCCAGTTGGGTACTTCCGCATCTGTAGCCCCTTCAAAATGTGCTCACATCTGAGGAATTCATTAGGGTAGCAGTTCTCTAACTGAAGTTTCTTAAATTTGTACACCATGTCCTAAAAATTGTGAATTTGCTGGTCCAAAATCCCATTGTTGCTGACCGCATTTGTAGCTTCAGTTCCCCAAGTGATGTCATTCCTGAGCCACTCATCGACTGAAAATGATGTAACGTTCTCCTTGGATCTGAAATCATACCATTCATACTTAGAGACAGTGTCTCCATTTCCACCCATGTCCAAAGAATGAGTTCTCTGAGCAAGAGTAATGTACGAACTATCAGAATGCTGAGAAATGTTCATATTGCTTCTACTCTCCAAAGTGGTATCATTCTTATTAATGAGCCCATATACTTTCTGCACCAAGTCTGTAACTACAGTGGAAAGTATAGAAATGGACTGTAAAATATTATGTAAGTCAGTGCACTGAGTGTCAGGCTGTCATTCTCCTCCGTCCATGCTAGGACAAACTAAACAAACACCACAAAAAATAAGCTAAATAAAACAACAAACGTGGAGATGATAGCCTGAAGCACCACAAGCACCAACAGTAGTACAAAGTCTTTTATTACAAAAGATTTAGCACTTTTGTCTCTATACAAGACTTCTTCAGAATAAAATGCATCACACACTTACAAGTTTAAATACACACTCCTGCAACTCTATTGGATAGTAAATCAGTGACCAAATTACACTCCTCCCCCACTGATATTACATGCATTCAATACTAATCAATGCATAAAAATAGCTAAAAGCACAAAAATAAAAAAGTGCTTCAACAAAGTATTAGTTTAAGGGTGTGCACACTTATGCAACCAGCTTATTGTACATTTTTATTTTTTATATTTTTCCCCTAACAGATTTGTTTTTCCATTGAATTGTACAGGTCATAGGTCACATTAAAGGTGGGAAAAGTTTTGAAATGATTTATTGTGGTCTCATGTTTTTGTATCACAAAAACCTGGCATTTTAACAGGGGGTTTACACTTTTTATATCCACTGTGCATGTGTATACATATATATACACACACAAACACACATATATATGTGTGTGTGTATGTACATACGTAGATATATAGATCTAAAAATATGTAAATATATAGATAAATACACATGGAAAGATATGTATAGCTAGAGAAATACCTAGATCTAAGTTGGTCTGTTTGTGTGTGTGTGTGCATAGATAAATACATACATGCACCATGTGTATAGTACACTGCCTGTAGCTGGTTTTTATATGTAAGGATTTATTTATTTATTTGTTTTCTATTTGTTTATAATGCTTCCATATGCTGATGGTGAGGGATATGCATACCTTTGAACTGTCCCAGGATTTGTGTTATGTGCGTGGTTTGACATTGTATTTTTGCCATGTCCTTGTACATTTTCATAAATTCCATATAAATAAATGATGTTTATAATCATTCAGTAATGCCACACATTAGATTTTCGTACTTACTATTGGTAAGATTAATGTTGATTAAATACACTTGTTAAATTTATATTTTATATTGAAACCAGAATAAAATACATTTTTCACTTCTACATGACTCATTCTCATGATGTTCTTTCTTTCCTTTGATGTAAGATGCACAATAAGACATCAGAAAGCAGAATTAGGACACCCGTGGTGGGGTCATATCTACCTGTGTCATAACTGCCAACCCATTACTCATTGACAAACCTGTTCTTCCATTGTCTGTTTCAAAAATCAAGAAAACTCATTTGCATAGGAGTCTCTGTCTGCAGTTGTCTTTCAATTGTAATAACTCACATTTACTTGGATATCTCTCCCTTCCTATCATAAGCAATGAGGGTCATTGTTGTTTAGTTTTTTGGACATATGCTTTTTATGTTGCCTTTTGAATTAATGACTTGCGTTTTGCTGTCTTTTAATTTAATTTACATCAATTTCCATTAGGCATAATGTGTGTCATTCAGTCTTATGTTGATTTTTCCATTTTAATTTGAATGCAGAGAGTACATCTGCTTTCATTAACTTTGTCACCACCACAGGGTGTATCCCATTGTACTCCACCACTTCCTTTGGATATGCACATTCTCACGCCAAGTATCTTTGTCACTTGACTATTTAGTTCTGTATTTTTGATAGATGAGTCCTGGACAGTATGCTGTATGTAATCATATGTCTTTAGTCCACTAAAATCATTAGTTTAATTTTGTTACTTCTTTATTTACTTTTTTTAACATTCATATGGACGCAGTAGACAGAATACATACCATATAGAGAAACATTACAAATAAAGATCAGCACGTCTGGGGAAACAATAAGAGAACTTGGTGTTTGTATTTGAAGAAAAAGTAAATATATTACTGGGCATATTTTAAAAAATTGATATATTAGCATAAACTGTGGATTTATTTATATATATATATATATATTTTTTTTTTTTTAACTCCTAATTCCTGAGAAACAGAAACTGCTAGTCAAAAGTCAGGAGTAAAGAAACATATGAAGGAAGAGTTTCAGTGGCACACCAGGCTGTGATTTTGTTGATGTCTATTGTCATGCAAAGTTGACTAAGTAGTTGAACCTACCCAAGCTGGAAATGTGAGATTCTGCGTCACTGAAGGAGGGGAGATGGGAGGAGTAACTTGGTCAGGAAGTGTAACTAACAAAATTGCTCTTTGTAAAAAGTATTTTTTATCTCAGTAATTTGTTAGCACTTTTGCATGATTTTTTTCAGAGACTGTGTAGTACATTAGTGGGAACAACATTTGTAAATCTCACTGAACTCACTGCAGACCAGTCAGTAAGCCACGGTGGTGCAGCGGTAGCATTGTCACTTCACAGTAAGAGGTTCTCCCATTCGATTCTCAGCTGGAACGCCTTCAGTGTGGAGTCTGCATGTCCTCCTCGTGGTCGAGTTGTGCTCAAAAGACATGCGTAAATGGGTGTGCCTTCGTTGAAGGTTGGGCATCAAGCTGGCACCTCAGCACTGTAAAAATCTACTGCCAATCATTAGCAGACCAGAGTTCCTCTGTGGCGACCCCTAACCTGGAAAAGCCAAAAGAAGAAGAAGAAGACTGCAGACCAGTCAGTGACACTTGATCTGCAGACTCTTAAACTTGGCAGTTTTTTTTCAGGTTTCCCATTCTAAGTGAATGGAAGTCTAATCTGGCAACAAAAAGAGTAGGGCTAATTTTTCTCATATTCAGGGTTGTCATACTGCATTTTGGGACAGATTTAGCTTTCCAAGAGAAAAATAAAATCTCTCATTAGGACATCTGTCCCCATTAGGGCAGACATGGATAAAAAATAAAATAAAATTAGGAATGAATACTTATTTTTGTGGCATGCAGCTTTGAGAGGTACAGAAATTCATGACTAGATAAAAAAATGTTTTTTCATCATTTGACCATAGTGGTCCTTTAATGACATTATAGTACTGTAGTTATTCATAGTAACAAATAATTATTAGGATTAATCACTTTATCTTAGTCTTCTTCTTTTTCTTTTGGCTTTTCCCGGTTAGGGGTCACCACAGCGGATCATCTGTCCACTCATGATTGGCAGTGGAGTTTTACAGTGTTGAGTTGCCAGCCCGGCGCCCAACCTTCCACAGAAGGCACACACGCACCTAGGGCCAATTTAGAGTGTCCAATCCACCTACTGCATGTCTTTGGGATGTGGGAGGAAACCAGAGCACCCAGAGGAAGCCCACACAACCACAAGGAGGACATACAGACTCCACACAGAAGGCACCCCAGCTGAGAATCGAACCAGAGAACCTCTTGCTGTGAGGTGGCAATGCTAACCGCTGCACCACTGCGACCACCCAATCAATTTATCTTAGTCTGTTTAGATAAAAAAAAGAATTTAAGAAATTGTATACAGCTTCATGTTCTTAGTTCAAGTATGCATAGTATATAAATTAAATTTTTCCTTTTGTATATTTTTAATGTACATGGAGTTTCCCCTCTGCTTGCTATTGACCTGCAGTAGCTAGGAATTCCCATTAGATATCACAAGAAGGTTAATTTGTGGCTTCTATGAGAGATATAGCAAGCCTGGATTTAGTTTATCCATGCAGAAGGTTGTTAAAATATAGGTTTATTATTTTCAAATTTAGAGTTTTTAAATTGTCCCTAACAGTTTTAAAAATGTATTTGCCATAATGAATCAAGGAAAGCACTTTTCAGTTTTACTTATAATAGCAGTTTCCATCAAATGATAATATTTAACATTATATTTGTTAGTCAATGGGTTGAACAATGCCATGAAAAGGAGTAGTGCTAACAAATATTTAATACTACATAAAGTAGACTTTGCATTCATTCAGGAATCTCAGTAACAGAAGAGCTAAACAAATTAGTCTTTAAGGATTATAAGATGTTGGTAAATTCAAACTACAACCACAAGAGAAGAGGTGCCCTATTTTTACACAGAAAATCAATGAGAATTCCAGAAATATTTGACTCATACTCAAGCAATGATGGTATGTTTGCTTTAGTCATACTAAAACTAGATAACAAGATGTACACTTTTGCAAACATATGCTGGATACTGGGTATTGGGACTAAAACTGTGAAAAAAACATTTAGACACCATAACATTAAAGTCTAAAGGTGAGTTACTATTTGCAGGTGATTTTAATTCTGTCTTGTCCTCCACTGGTGCTACAACCTCTAAGCCCTTTAAGATGTCTCCTGTTGCCAAGCAACAACTATATAAAAGACGGAAACCTTATTGACATTGATGGTATAAAAATATTATCCTCCCTGAAATATCCTCACTACTCTTACAGATTTGGCACACAGACCAGCATAGATAAAGTATTTGTAACCAGTTCTTTACTGGCCAAAATTGATAAGGTAGTGTTGACATCATGCCCTATGTCTGACCACAATGCTATCACCTTCAACGTAACACTTAATATTGACCCCTTAAACTTCTCCCAAGACTTCCTGCTTATCGAGTAACAGTACAAGGATTTAAAGAATGGTTTCTAGATGAAATAAAACTTTACCTAGATGTCAGTAATATGGAAGAGGTTTCAGATATTATCCTATGGGACACTTTAAATGTAGTCTTACATGGTAAAGTCAAATGTTGGTATATAAATAAAAGGAAAGAGTGGGATAAAAACTGGTAGACATGCAAAAAGAAATTGATGAACTAAAACTAAAACTTACAGCAAATGACAATCTGCATTAGCTGGCATGTAAACTGATAGGAATATCAGGATATCATGCAGCATAAAATATCAATAATTCTGGAAAAAATCAGATTACAATCCTACTAAGTTAATGCCAAGAGTATGCACAGGATTATGGCTAGATCTAAACATTTAAATGAAAAAGTCATATAAAAGAAATAATATACACTAGAAATAATCAGACTATCAAAGTTACAGATCTAAAAAAATCTTATGTTTTAAAAACCACTACAAGAATATTAATAATAACTCATCTACAAGTGATAAAAGTATGGACAACTTTCTTGCAAATAATATTCAAAAGAAGCTATCCATACACAATATTAATAACACAGATAAACATTTCTCCTTTAAAGAATTAAAGGAACAAATAAAAAAAATCACAAGACAAAAAAGCACCAGGGCTGGTTAGTTTAATTTTTGAATTTTACAAACTCTTACCTGATAGCATCTTGAAAATCTTGCTCAATGCATTCCAAGAAGTTAAAACTACATCAAACATCCCTCCCTCATGAAAATATTCTATCATCTCTCCCATCTTAAAACCAAATAAAGATCCCAACCTTTGCACATCATACAGGCCAATTTCTCTGCTTAACATTGATTACAAGATATTCATGTCTATCTTAGCAGACAGATTAAATAATATTCTTTCAGTATTAATTCATGAAGACCAAACCGGGTTTATCAAAAACAGAGAGATACAAGACATTGTAATTAGATTACTGTCTTTAATAGACTTGGTAAACAAGATAAAAAATGAGCTTTCTATTTTAAGCCTTGACATAGATAAAGCTTTCGACTCCCTAAGTTGGCCATATCTGTTTAAAGCTCTGCAAAAATACAGTTTCTCCCAAACTTTATAGGATTAATTAAAAAACTATATGAAAAGTCCATAGCCTATGTAAAGATTGGATCTTGTATATCTAGCCCATTCAAAATATTAAGAAGTACTAAACAGGGATGCCCCCTCTTCCCCGTTACTCTTTGCCCTGGCTATTGAGCCTCTTGTAAATTATGTTAGAAATAATGACAGCATTAAAGGATATAAAGTGTGAGACAAATTATCCCCTAAGATACAACTGTTTGCTGATGACCTATTAATAACTTCTAATGATATTGAAAATTCAGTAGATCACTTATTACATAATCCACACTTCTTTGCAAACATTTCTGGTCTAAAATTCAATCACAACAAAACTAAGGCACTTCTAGTGAATAAAAATGTTACTATAAAACTTAGATCAAAAAGAGACATAAATATCTAGGTATCATTGCTGAATCTAATTATAAAAAAAATCACTCATCTAATTACCAACAACTTATAAACTCAATTACAAGTCTAATTGACAGTTGGAACAGACTCTTCACATGTAAAGACAGCCTAACTTTAATCAAAGTGATACTGTTATCTAAAATCTTATTAATTGGCCAAGTTCTTATAATTCTCCCACCTGTCAAAATTAAACAGAAAATTAATAACTTATTACTCAACTTCCTTTGGTATCCCCCCCCCCAAAAAAAAAAAAACAAGAATTTCTATTTTATGGCATACCACAAGCTGGGATAAAGAATTTATAGAGTTTCTAAATATTGATTTTTATTTAAACTCTGTATTTATTAACATAATGTTGCTTTGGAATAATACTTCTTATACATCATACTGGAAATCAATACATGGAACCTTATTTCTTAATAGTAATAGGACATTGCTTGAACCATATACTCAAATACATACAAGCATCTTTATATTGATTTTAAAAATATGCATGCAAAGTAAAAGGTCAAAACTTGTTCTTACACCTCCTATAAACCAAATATCACTATTGTTTAAAAATCTTATGTTTTCTAATTAATTAATTAAGAATTTATTAATAATTATGTTTCCTATTGCCTACACAAATGAATGCTTGATATCTTTTGATACTCAGAAAATGTTAGAATTTAGGAAGGGTGACCTATTATATAGGAATCAGTTTCTCTCAGCTAATAAAATAAGTTCTGCAGACTATTTGATCAGCATATATAGTTTGCAAAATTGCAATTGGCTGGACATCCAAACTTGTAAGGATTTTATACATAGTAAACTCATACCCTCATTAGAGGCATACAATAAGAGTAACTTAAAAATCTTGGATTTTATCTAAACAATAATTAATAGCTCACCAAGAACACTTCGTACATATCTGTTATTTATAAAATTCTCAGAAATGATTTTAGCAAAACAGATGTCTCTTTCTGGAATTATTCAAGTGAAGTTAATAAACAAGTATTCTCAGAAAAAGATAAAAAAAAAACTTTGTTTACAGTTGAAGGAATTTATATCTTCCCTGTTCTGGTGTGTATATACATGGAAATTTTTACATAGATGCTTTTTCACTCCACATAGACTAGCAGTAATGTACAAGAAAGATGAAATGAAATGTTGGAGATGTGGACACCCTGATGCTGACTGGATACATATGGTTGTTAATTGCAAAATAATTTCCCCATTTTGGTTAGACTTTAAATATCTTTATAAAGCTCTATGGAATGACAACTGTATAATTTCTGACTGCCTTATCCTTTTCAATGTTCCTGTTCCTGAAGTCATTCCTAAAAAAATTTTTACTATGGTCTGTCCTCTCTACAGTGAGAGGGCCATCCATACCTTAGATGTCCACAGGCAACTTACATTTTATTTAGATAAAACCAAGGCTGTTAGAAAGCCAGATCAACTATTTGTTTCTTACTGGGGCAGGCTGTGTCCAAGCAGACTGTTTTCTCCTGGATTTCCAAGAATGTTTCCTTCTGCTACACTAACCATGGTAATACTTTTCATTCTCCTGTCAGGGCTCTTTCCACCAAGGCTGTTGCCTCATCTGGGCCCTTTTTCAAGGGATTGGACCCTGACTCAATTCTTGAAGCAGCTACATGGACCTCAGTCCACGCCTTCACCAAACACTACAAATTTGATGTAGTTTCTAAATCTAGAGCAGGGTTTGCCAGAGCCATACTGCAGGGCTTCCTGGAAAGCTCCTCAGCTACTCCCTCCTCCCTTACTTCATGAGCTTTGGTATTCTCCATCATGTAATAAATACTGTAACAGATGAATAGCAGGACATAGAATAGTTGTATGAAATCTTTCCACGATGATGGATGTCCTTCTGTTCTTTGTTGCAGTATTCCTATCTCTCCATCCTTTCCCCTGGTCTTGCTTCTTGATTGATTCTTACCCTACCTCCTTTGGCTAGCATTCCTTCTGGGGCAGCCAGTTCTGAGGATGGTGCATGCATACATCACCTTTATGGCCGATGTCTGATCACAGCCCACCCGTGACATACCATGCACCCTGCAGTAGTGAAGTCTTATGTATACTAGCCAACAAATCACCAGTGGTGGGGAACTCCCTCTTGTTATGAATACTGCAACAGAAAAGAGAAGGACATCTATCGTTATGGTAAGATTTTACACAACTATTCTTTCTCCCTCCCAAAATATCCTATTGATGCATTATTTTCCTTGGTAGGAGCTTGATAGCTCATTCATTCCTGGATTGAGAATCAGGCAAGCTAAGAGTGGAAGTGTTGCATGTGCAGATGGATGTGCTTTTATTCTTAACTCAGTCATTTTTCCTGTGCATGACTGCATCTCCCAAGCCAGGGGGTTAACTGTGTGTCTGCTTCCAACAGGAAATAATCATATGGCCCTGCCCACCTGTAGAGAACACATCAGCATTAGCACTGGTGATTTTTGCACAGAGGTTACCCAAACAAATGCCCTCAAACCCTATCCCCTCATGGGAGGTGAACAGGCTTCACTCCTTTATTCCTTCCTCATCCCATCCAGCCCCTGCAGTACTGACACAACTACTCAGTTCCTTATAGTCTGTGCCATGTTCTTGGCCTCATAGTATCTGCAAGGCACATCAGTCCACGGACCATAAAAGCCTTGCCAGTACATACCCTTATATGGAAACTTCTACCTCCAGGGTGGGTGACACAAGATCTGCTTTAAGAGAATTTGTGGCCCTCTTTCATGTTATCAATGTTCACCTTAAAGGTGATGTGAGTTAAACTCTATTTATTACAAACAGTTTGCTCCAGGGATAGGGTATGTAATGGGAGATTAATCCATCATGCCATCATGTCATATTTATTTGTTGGTGAAGATTTAAAGCCTTAGCATGGATATTTGTGGCACTATTAGTTTTGGGAAGGTGTGAGAGATCAAAGAGGGTAGTGTTCTGAAGAGTTCTAAGTGCTTAGCATACATCACCTGGGAGGAGTCTGTACAACACAGAGTAGAGGTATGGGGAAGTTTGTTTTGGTAGCTAAGAGTTTTTAGACCTGCAATCCTTTTGGTTAGAAACCTCTAGAGTCTTTTGAGTCGTTTGATGTGCTTAGACAAATGCATCCCAAAGGTAGCACTGTACAAAACAATTGGTCTGGTAATGGATGAGCAGAGAGGGAGAGAGAGTGAGAGATATAGTACGTATCTTTTAATCTAGATGGCACAAAAAAAATAATCAATGTTGTGTTACCCAGTGATAAAAACACAAAAACAATGCAACACAGACATGATGCAGTACCTTTTAACGGGCCAACATAGGTTTTGCAATTACTCAGTCTTTCAAGCTGGCATGAGCCCTTCATTGGAGGTTATTAAGTTACTAAATGAGATGTATTTATATATCAGCTTGGCCAGACAAAAGGATTTCTTGACTACTGTTGTGACATGGTGGCTGAAATAATAGAAATGATCAATAAAGGTACCAACATTTGCAACGACCAAATCAGTCTGGAGAGGGGCATCATGTATGGTTTAGATCATTAAACAGTATAAAGCTTTGTTTTTCAACTTTGACTGTACTGCTTTTTTTGACCATTTAGTTTAAGTCTTATGTCTGTCATATGGCTCATTATTGCAGTCATTATTTCACTGAACTCTGCTGCAGACTTGCGATTCAACATCTGGCCAGGTTTTCAGAGCTCAGCACCTTTTTCCTACTGCCAGTCCTTTACCATGGTCATCTTCACTTACCTGATATGGAGGCTAGTGTACATCCATAGGTTCATAGGTTCATAGGTTCATACTAGGCTATCTGCCCAAGGGCATTTATAAGCCTAGCCCATAGTTATGTGGCTTTCGCCACCCCTTTAGTTTGAATAAAAACTATGCCTATCATTTTGCTGTGCCTCTGTCAAGCAGTGACACTGAAGTAATCCCTGGGGTATATCTGCAATCTCCCATCCATTGGTCAAGATTCCTCTTGAACAAGGCCAGAGAGGTGCTCTGCCTCACATGTACCGGGATTTTGTTCCACAGCATAGGGAGTCTCTAGGTGATGAATCTGTCCCTCCAGCACATTCTATTTATAACCGTGTCAAGGTTTAAGTCTCCCGCCTTGTGGTTCTGAGGGATCTAGATTTTTGAGGTGAAGCATATTCATCAAATCTGGGTTTGACATGGCCTTATATGTCAGGCACAGGTCACCTCTGAGCAAGCGGTATGAGACTGAATAGAGCTGGAGTTCTTTCAGTCGGGCAGCATAAGACATATTTTTGAGACCCTTTATCCTTTTGGTGAGGAACTTTTGGGGCCTTTCAAGCTGCAGCAGGTGTCTGGTCAGATACATTCTGAACGGGGCATTGTACTCAATCATAGGTCTAATGAGTGATGAGCACAGGGGGACGATGACCTCCCTTGATCTAGATGTGAATCCCTTCATGATCAGGTGGGTGATATAGAAGGTTTTCCTAACTACTTTAGCAACATGAGTGTCAAACGAAAGGCTACTGTCAACCTGGGTCCCCAGATCCCTGATGACTTTTTCTGTGCTCAGTGGATTGCCACCTATATGGTAGCTAGGGGTAACCTTGTTTTCCCGAAGGGTATGACTATGCATTTTTTGGCGTTTAACTTCAGGCCATGGCTCTGGCACCAGTTATCCATTTCTGTGAGGCCCTTCTGGAGGATATCTGTGTCAGATGTGTTTTCGACTATGGCGCCCAGTTTGCAGTCATCTGCAAACTTTGTCAGCCATAACCCTCCTGTGTTTGCTTGTACTTCAGAAAAGTAGATGCCGAACAAGAGTGGACTCAGGACTGAGCCCTGTGGGACACCACTTGTGACAGGCTTTGAGTCTGACATGGCTCCAGCAACTCTGACCCTGTGGGTTCTGTCACTTAGCCAGTTTGCAACCCATCTTGTGATGTATGGGTTTACATTCAAGCTGATGAGTTTTTCGATGATACCTGAGTGGGGCATTGTGTCGAAGGCCTTTGCCAGGTCGAGGTAGGCACTTTGGTTCTTTCTTCCCCTATATATTGCATGCATGCAAAGCATTTTAGAATATATTGACAGGCCACAACTCTGAGGTGGTAGAAAGGTATACCATTGTGTGCCATTTGCTGTCTATATGACCTCTATAGTGTGTTGTATTGTAGTGTTTTATGATTCCTACTGGGCAAATATCTGCCTTATATTCACTGAACAGATGTCCATGGTGTCTTCTAATATGAAGATATTGGGCATGCTGCCTAAGAAAGGCAAGTGCACCTTTAAACATTAAATATCTTGTAATGATGAGGTTGATAGCAAAAGTTCTTATTGGGTATGGAGCACAATGTTAGTACATATAAAAATTTGCCAGCGGGTTAGGCCAGAGACCCTCCGCACATGACATAAAGCTACTCAGACATACCTTCATAAAGAAGGCTTTGAACCTGTCTTCCAAAGTTTATCATGTAGATGGACATTAGCCATCCAGAATACTCCAGCAAAAGGAAAATTAAAGACAGCTGGGAAATCTGACACCATGTAGTTCCCAAGGTCTGAGGATGTCACTCAGGTAGCCACTAAGTCGGAGTGGTAGTGTGGCTGATGCTTCTGGCACAGCCTTCTTGGAGATCACTACACTGCCAGTAGTATACCCATCTCTCAGGACTGAGCAACCTTTGGACATAATGACAGAGACTGAGGATTCATCCACCTCAAATACCATCTAATAATCAAAGAGAGGGAAGTTTGCAACTTCTTTTTATAGAAAAAAGTATCAGTGGGCTACTCAGTAGTCAAAACACAGAAACATTTCCCTGATGACTCCTAAGAACTCCTGCAGATGCCCAAAAACCTAAAATGCATTCTGAGGTCCAGAGCTCTGCCAAGCTAAAACTGCCCTTTAGTGGGTCTCCAGCATCCAGTCCTTCACAGCCTAGTTCACAAGATTGGGATAAACAGGCTTAGGGCTTTTTGCACTTCCCCCAGAGTTTATAGCCCAACCTAGACCAGCCCCCTGTGTTGGGAATTAAATCTTCCAAGAGAAGAAGCAAAACTTAGGCAGTATAAAAGACTGACTCCACAGATTCAGACAATGAGGGTAAGGAACTGGACTACAGTCCACAGATGAACTCCTCAATAATAATACGATACTGAGTGAGGATATCCTAGCCAGTGTTTACTCAGACAGGACCTGTCCTTGGGAGATGCCCTCTCTTTAATAAGGGAACATTTCCAGTGGTGAATATATGAGGCTTCTGCCCCACTGAAGAGATTCATGGAACTTCTGGGGCTCAAACCACCAAACCATGCTGCTGTTCCTTGATTCCAGAAGGGTTTCTGCAGGTGTTGGATGAAAACTACCTAGACCCAGACTCCCAACCCTCCTGATCCTAAGAATACTGACTGTTTCTACAGAGTGCATATTCTTATAAATTCCTGGGTAAAAACCTTATTGAAGGTCAGGATATGCTGTCCCTGAACTTTGCTAATGGAGCTAGACTGGCTTCAAGCCATAACGCACTTCCTAATAACAAGAGTATGTTATCTCTTTCTCTATCTGTATATATATATATATATATATATATATATATATATATATATATATATATATTTTTTTTTTTTTTTTTTTGTAAGATGTATTCCTCAGCAACTCTGGATTTAGGGGCCCTCAGCTGCCAGATTAACATGTTTAAGTAACATAAACTTGTTCTCAAGCAGCTTTTGGGAAGCTGTGGGCAGTACAGGATGAGACCAAGAAGGCTACCTTACTCCATAAAGTTCAGTGCTCTCAGCATTTTGGAAAACACGCTGTCAAATGTGGGTGTGATGATGATACTATATCTAGTGCTGCTGCTGCAGGGTCAGTCCTTAGAAGGCATTCTTGGCAGCAGATACAGTCCTTGTATGAAGATAAAGTGCATCTACACAGTGCTCCCCAATAAGAGTGCTGCTTTTTGCACCTCAGGCCTACAATGTCTTTAAGAAGTTGGAGAACAAGGGTAAGACTGTGGATTCTGGCAAACATATCTTCATCCCACTCCTTCATAAATATCACAGGAATGTCCACTCTAAACAAGGCCCATTCTACCAGAGGCAAAATAAAAGAAAACTTGAGTAGAAAGGCCTTCCAGAAAAAAAAGAAATTGGTAGAAAAGGATAAAGGGGGGATAGGCACTGACCTCTTTCTGTGTTGGATCCCTAGTAGAGCACTGCTGTCGCCTAGAGGCATTGGCATTGGCATATTTCTTAGGTTCATAGGTGTTTACTAGGCTAACAACCACAAGGGCCTTTTTAAGCCTAGTCATGCATCCCAAATCTCTGATGAGTTCTGATACCCTTGATAAGTGTAAGTATGGGCCTGGGAGATGAATCATTTACAGGTTACCTACTGCACTTGAATTTGATTAGGGAGGAACTCTGCTTCACGTGGATGGAGAGCCTGTTCCATAGACGGGGTAGTTTCTGGGATACATACCATTCTCTCCAACAGGTCCTATTTATATCACAGGCAAGGTTTAAGACTTGAGAATGGGTAATTCTGGTACTGTTTGTTTTGTGGATATGCAGGAGGTCCATCAGCTTGGGGTCTGACAATGCCCTGTATGCCAGGCCTAGCTCTTCCCTCAAAAGCCTGTAGGAGACAGAATACAGGGACAGGGCCTTGAGGCAGTCTGCATAGGACATTTAACTTATGCCCTGTATTCTTTTAGTGAGGAACCTCTGTGGACGTTCCAGTTGTTGGATATGCCTGGTTAGGTACATACCAAGGGGGGCATTGCACTGAATGATAGGTCTGATGAATTCCAAATACAGTATAACAATGACTTCCTTGGAATTAGATGCCATACCTTTGATTATAAGTTGTGCAACACAGAACGATTTTCTCACCACTGTTGACATGAATGATCAAAGGCTAGATTACTGTCAATGTGTGCTTTTAAGTCCCTGACTACTGGGTCAACTCTATGGGGTGTTTTCTCAATATGATAGCTACCAGGGATGGATGACTTACCAAAGATACTATTATGCATTTCTTGGCATTTAGATTTAGTCCATGGCTCTGACACCAGTTGTTTATCAGTGTCAGCCCCTCCTGGAGAACATTTGTGTCAGTGTGAGATTCAATGGCAACTCCTAATTTGCAATCATCTGCAAATTTATTCAGCCAGAGACCAATGACATTGGCCTTGACCTCTGAAAAGTAAATGCCAAAAAGGAGGGGTCCAAGGACTGATACTTTAGGGACTCCACTTGTGACTGGCCTCTCTGTAGAGGTGAAGTCCCCAATTCTAACTTCCTGGGTCCTGTCTGTGAACCATTTGGCTATCCATTGGGTGACATACGGGTTTATACCTAACCTCTTGAGTTTGTCAACAATGCCTGATTGGTCAGGTCAAGGTAAGCATTGTGACCAATTTTGCCCTCATCCATTGCTTTTGGTGACCTTCTCAAAGAAGTCCACCAGGTTGAGTAGACATGATCTGCCATGATCTGCCCTTTACAAAACCAAACTGGGATGGGTTCAGTGTCTGGAGGTTTACTGTGTCTCTCTTGATCATTTGCATGATAATTCTTTCCATGACTTTACATATAAGACTAGTGAGACTTATGGGTCTGTAGATGGCCCACCTTTGTGCAGAGGGATGACTGTTGCCTTTCTCCATTCATGGGGCACGAAGCCTGTTTGGAGGCTACAGTTAAATAGTAATTCCAGAGGCTGTGATAGGTCATTTATTTGGGATCTTATCTGGGGTACTCTGAGACAGAATTGTGCATTTCTGTCCCTTTCTCCCTTGGGAGCAAGAACCAAAGATGGCAGATGTAGACCACCATTTATAGCAGTTATGTGGTGATATCTAAATTCAAAGCTGACATCATCTTGGCCATGGAACATGAGTGTTCAGCTCAGAAAGTCTGACAGAACTTGAGATTTCAACCTGCATGGAGTTCCTTGAAGTAAAGACTGCAAGTGACCACATGCAAACAGCTACAGATGTGTTGTTGACCACACATCTGTACTTTTTCTTTACACCAGTTATGTACAAAGTCTAAACCAAACTGCAGTGAAGTGGTGTCAGAAATTGCATGAGCACCATTTAGCTTGCAGTCATCAGCAAACTTTGCTACAGGAGTAGGTTATTTGTTTAAAGGTCAGAGAAAAAGATATCAAATAGGAGTTCCCAGCACAGAGCCCTGAAGGACGACAGTGGTACTTCCAAATATGTATGCTCTGTCTGACTGACAGATTGCTTTCCACCTCACAATATAAAGATTTATGTTTGACTTTAACATTGTTGACACCAGCCTAGGAATAATGACTGGTATCTCTAGCCAGAGTTCACTTGGACTGTGAAGAGGAAAGGGGAACAAGCATGTGACAGAGTTTTAAGATTTTTTATGGAGATGTTTTAAGTGGAAATGACTTTGATAATGCAGTACCCTTTTTCATGTGGTTATGGGAGTATGTATGTGGGGAAGTCAGCAGGAGTGAGAAGTCCAAGTGAATACCCAGATCACCAACAGAGACTGGTGATGTGGCTATTCTGAGGAACAGCTGAGTAGCAGTGGCAAGCTTGGAAGTTAATTTGAGCCACAGCTGACAAAGGATATTAGACTTCCTTGGATGGAGATTTGGGGAAGTTCACAGAAAGAGGAGTTGAGAGTGACATGTCTCTCAGATTTTCCCCTTACAGGACATGAGGAATGTAGCCAAGGGGAGTCTAATTTTCAAGGGCAAAGGGACTGTGTATTCTGAGACAAGGGTTTATTGTGAGAGAACAGATCCAAGGGCTTACAATTAGACACACCTCATGAATATCTTTCACAGGCCATATGGGCATGAAGTCACAAAAAGAAGGCTTATACAAAATGTATATTGGCAAGACATTGCAAATACCTTGAAAAATTCAACAGGGTACTCTAACACATGTAAGCAATGCTAAATGGTTGGCAAGGTTTGAGACAAAGCCAGTGTTGCTAGGGAGCCACTTACTATCACATGTACCACAAGCTAAGAGGTATCTCTTTGTGATAGTAGATTGTTCTACTAGCTATCCTGAAGTAGTGGCTCTGTCCTCTGTGGAGGCTATGATGGCAAATGTTTTTGAAATTTACAGGGTAGTATTTCCCCAGGAAATAATGGCAATTACATTTCATGTCAAATCTGCTAATATGTTTCTGTAAGTGTTATGGGATGAAGCAGATAAACACTATATCCTATCCACAAATGGTATCATGAAGAGGTTTAACTTTACTCTTAAGATAATGTTGAAAGCGTTTATGAACTAGATTAAATGCGAAACATGTATCTGTCCCACTTTGTTTTTGTATACATAGATATGACCCAGGAATCCCCAGGTTTTCACCATTTTAGCTCTTTTATGGTCACATGGTGAAGGTGGTCCCTAGATCAATGATGAGTGAGAGGAGTCTGATGTGAAATATGTCCTTAATTTCAAAAGTAGGCTTCAGGAGCTTACAAAGGTGGCAAGGAGCACCTTCTCACAAACTCAACAACAGTGGAAAGCCTGGGATGACCAGACAGAACCCACAAACTTACTTATGGATAAATGATAATGGAGGCAGAATACGCTACAGGTAGCACTGTAAATATACCATCGAGTTATCAGGCAGGAGACAAAAACAAGGACCCTGCTATGTAAACATGATGAAGCCCTACCACATTAGATACTAGTACTTAACATATGCAGTATGCTTCAGGAGGAATCAGGGGTATCTTGTGGTAGGCCTTCTCAATGAGGCTTGGTCCGACACCTCTGTGGAAGAAGTAGTACTTTCATGGCAACTATCTACTACCCAGTTTCAGAAAATCTGAGAATTCCTACAGTAGTATACAGGATGTAGAGTACCAAGCCAGAGTGTACACAAGTAGTGAATTCTTATGTGGAAAAGAGCACCAGTGGTCAGTCAGACAGGCTTCTTACAGAGCTACTGAGTGACTCAAGCAAACTACATGAGAGCAACTGTAGGAGATGGATAAAGGAACAGTTCAGATCTCTAAAATTCCCCATGCATCAGAGGTAATGCTGATGCCAAAGAAAGAATCACCAGGTTTGGTGTATAAAATCTCAGAGCAGTCAGATGGGTATAAGAATCTAACTTATTTAGGATAAGGGTTGTTGGCAAGTACCTTTGACAGCCCCTGTGATGGGGAGGTCAGCTTTTGTTGCTCCTTTTGGGTTGTACAGATTTATCAAAATGCCCTTTACGATGAAAATTGCCTCAGCAACTTTCCAAAGGGTAGAAGATCACATCCAGACAGGAGTTGCAGATGGTGTTATTTCTTATATTTGTGATAAAGCAATCTGTAGTCTTGGCAGGAACATGTTCAGGATGTTATGGAGGACAAGGTTAACTATCGAAGCAAAGAAGTGCCAGTTGTTAATGAAAAAGAATCTTATCTTGGTTATCAGATAACTGATAACAGAATCTGGCCAGAGTCTGCTAAGGTACAGGCTGCTCAGTCATGGCCTGCTAATACCAACTGCAGTAACAACGTCTCTACCTCGTTCCCGCTCTGCTGAAATGCCCAGAGGATGCTGTAATGCAGAAATTGCCTCATGCACTCCTTTTTCCCAAACACCTTTACTGAATTATCACTTGTGACACAGGCCAATTTACATTCATATAAAAGCAGTCAAACTACATTAACATGACAAACATTATACTTCATATATATATTGCTATATATCATATAACCTAAGCAATATTATGTAAGTTATTCCTGCTTTTTAAAAAAAAAAAAGAAACATCTTTATTAAACCATCACTTACTACATAGGCAATCATACATTTATATAAATGAAAGCAAACCACACCGACACAATCCTACTTGCAAGCAGTTTACATCACTAACCATACTGACACACTCCCAGTTGCAAACATTATACATCACTTATAATTTACCCTATCTTTCTCACTCAAACATTACATAGCTCATTTAAGTTTTGCCGCCTTTTAGACCTCATTCCTCTCATATGTATTATTCCCACAATTCCCATTTTCTACTATGTAGTTTGCTCCTAACCTTTTCTAAAGATCTCAGTTCCAGCTGTTTTATGTCTGTTACTATATTCACTACTTCCAGTATAGTTGGTTTAGATTTTGATTTCCATTTTCTAGTAATTGCTTTTTTGGTCGCCACCATTATTTAGACACAGCAAGGCCTTACCATGTCTAGGCAATTCCAGTTCTGTTTCCTAGCTCAGAGAAATCATCTCCCTCATCAGACCAATCTCCCCACCCAGCATCTCCAACAGTGCATCCCACAGGGAATTCATAAAGTCCACAACTCACCACATTCCCAGAAAATATGTTCCCATTTACCTCTTTCTTCCCCCCTCACACCTCCAGCATTTACTGTCTGCCTGAGGAAAAATTCTCTGGATTCTACTTGGGGTATAAAAATATCTATGTAAACATTTCCAAAGAAAAATCCAAAATTTTCTAGATTTTGTTGCATACATATATCCTCCCATTGTTTCTTTCTGAATTGTTTATCCAATCTCTCTTCTCAAGCCTTTCTAAATTCCTCTGATTGATTCTTAGTTATCAGGCATTATTTTATATACTCTACTGATTATCCCTTTTTATAGCAGCTTCTGTTCTAGATTCTATTAAAAACTTTACCAGTGCTGGTTCTTTCATTTAGGACCCCTCCCCCCATATTTCTTTCTCTTTGCCTATACTCTGATTTCAATCTCTGATAGGGAAGGCAATCTCTAACCTGCAGTCCAAATACATTCTTGGCATCTTCCCATTCTATCATCTTACCCTCTTTAGTTATTTTCTCCCAATACCTTGGCTCCTTTGCCAGTTTTCTTCAATAAATTATGGCCCCCTCTTGCCTATTTTCTTTATCCCTAACCGCAGTCGTCCCTATTGCAAATCTTCTTTCTCCATTCCCATGTTCGTTTAGTTCTTAGAATACTTTCTGCTGCATAATGGCTATAATATTCTGCATGATTATTGTTATTTTCTTAAAAGGCCTGCATCCAAAGTCCCACTCTCTTAGATTCTTGAGCTTCCCCCATGTTTCATCATCATCCCTTTTCACTTTGAATTATAGTTTTCTGCTTGTGCTGTGTATAGGAGTCTTAACTGTGTAGCTATAAAATACCCCTTCAAACTGGTTAATCCCAATCTGCCCTGTTCTGTTGGAAGTATCAGCTTATCCCACTTGACTCTTTGCCATCTTCCTCTCCCAGATAAAGTGCTTCAACTCTTTATTAATTGCTACCCACAACTTTGCCTCATGCACTTCTTAATGCTTTTCCCCTATTGTGAATTTCATACAAAAAGACAGAAAAAAATCCAAAGTCATTCTCATAGCTCCATTATCTTGTTGGCAAGTGCGACTTTGTCTTCTCAGTCCTGAACCCCCAGGGAAGTCTGTATATCTGAGGCCATTCAGCTCCCTGTCATGCGTCCTTCCAGCAAGCTCACTCAGAGCTCCACTTCCTACATTTAATTGCAACATTTCTCCAGTTCTAGCAGTGGCCAAGGATTCTTCATATCCCATGAGGGTAGCCCAGAAACTTGCCTCTATGCATGTGCTTAATACTAGAAAACATACAAGAGTAAGGGGATTTGTTTTTACATCAGAAGGTTTGGATCCTTCCACAACTACTTTTTGTGGAATACTGTACTATCTTTCTCATATCTTTGATATATGACTAAGTTTTCCATTTGTAAAGGTGCACTTTGTTGTCATTTCTAATTTTCATCAGTGTTCTCCTATTCATTAGCATTATTGAAAATACAAGTCTTTTTGAAGGATATTCTCCTTATTCAGTAGTGGTTAAGGACTTCACCTCCTGAGCGCTAGATACAGGGAACCGTTCCATCTTGACCTTCAACCAATGTCTGTGTACAATTAGCATGTCCTCCTCGCGTCTTAATGGAGTTCCTCACACCTCCCCTAATCATATGGGATATTTCCAACCCAAACTCACCAAAAATAGAATGGAGTAATGGGCAGTAGCACAAACAGTAGGTGATGTCCATCAGGGGAAGAGTTGTGTTAAAAAAAAAAAACAGTTTAGGCATCAACAAACACAGTACATTGCACAGCACCATCTAGATGGGAGAGCACAGATCGCAGATTGTACCCTGTGTCAGGGCTAGATGCTTGATGGTTTAAAAACTGGCTTTAGGTGATTTAGTCACATTGATTAATGTCACCAAAACTGTGAATGGATGTTTCACAGTAATAAGTGAGTTAAAGACCCAGCCTACTTCAACAGACATCTAGCACCCATGTGGAAGGTGTCTCTCTTGCCTCTGTTGGCCAGTGTGTGCCTGCCATAAAGCCCAACAGCCCAGGGTCAATAAGCTGCTGATTGGCTGGTGGCCAGTTCTCAAGCCTGGATTACCTGGGATAGCTGTGTTAAGCAAAAGATAGATGTAAAATGAATCAACTTACCAAATATGAACTAAGGATTGCTGCAATGAATATAAGTTCACTGACATGCTGCAACCTGCAAGTGGATGATATGATGGTAAGGTTGAGCCTGGACATCCTGTGTATCCAAGAGACTATCTGAAGGGGCAGTGCAGCAAAGTCACTTAGCTTGAGAGCCAGAGTCTACTACTTAGAGGAGGACATACTAGAAATGGTGTGAGAATTCTGGTGGTGACGGAGGGTCTTCTGAAGATAGTGAGGGATGTCAGCAGGATAAGTGATAGACTTAAGGCAATTAGATTCTCGTATAAGGGTAGGGCAATATTCCTAATCTTAAACTCTGCTCCACAGCAGGGATATGATGGTGAGGAAAAAAGGGTATATTCACACAGAAATTGCAGACCTACCAAATAAAGCAGAACAACACGAACTGGTATTGATAATGGAGGGTCTGAATGCTCATATCAGGACAAGCAGAGCAGGATACAAAGACTGTCTGACTCCACTTTGTTGGGCAAAAAGAATAACAATGAAGAGGCCATTCTAAATTTCTATCTGGGAAATGATGGTGGTGAAGGTGGTCAACACATAATTCAGCAATAGAGACCACCACAAGATCAGACAAAAAAGTGGCAAACTTCCTCTTCATAGGGCAAAGACATTGAAGTAGAATTAGATATTGCAAAGTTATTGCTAGTGAAGCAGTCAGCCCGCACCATAAACCACTGTTGGCTGCAGTCAGCTGCTAGCAGTTGTCAGAGAAGGCCCTTAGGTTAACAGAGACAAGATTGAAGGTCCAGAAGTGGACTGGAGTGTAAGCATAAGAGTTTGAAGAAATACTAGAGCTCCTAGCACTTCAGGAAGAAGAACTAGCTAGAGTCAAAGAATAGCAGTATCTCAAGACAGCATGTGTCAAAGCTATATAACAGATGTGCAGTCAAGCCAGGTATGGAAATAAGGCACTTAATTAAAACTGGTGGTAACAGTGCAGACGTCCAGGAAGATATCAAAAGAAAGGAGTGCAGTGGGAGATAGAAAAGACAGACCAAGATAACAGAGGCTATGCGAGCAGTTGTAATGGCAAAGAGAAGTGAATCAGTGCTCTACCAGCTTCCCAAAACTGACTCAGAAGACAGCATAATAAGATTAGAAGGCAAAGACAGAAAGATAAAGAAGGCAGTCATCAGACACAATAAGGGTTGCTTGCAGCAACCTGCTCACCAACCTACATAATATCAAAGCAGATGCAAGGAGTACTTCCAGCAGTTTCTGGATGAAGAAAACCCCACATAAACTGTACTGTCTCATACACAGCCAATGACGAAAGAGGAAGAAGTGCTATCCCTAGAAGAAATAAGAACAAAACTAAGAAAAATGAAGTCAGGGAAAGTATCAGACTCAGATGAGGTCACAGCAGGTATGATCAAAATGTTGAGTGAGTTAGAGGTGAAATGGCTTCAGAGGGTACTCATATTAGTATGAAGAGAGAGATATATATCCCACATGATTGAAGAATATGCATTCTATTGCCACTATACAAGAACAAGAGAGAGACATTCACATCTGTGGGCAATATAGTGGTATCAAACTCTTGTCACACTGCATGAAAGTGCAGGAGAGGGTAACTGATAAATAGGCAAGCACAGTGGTAGAAAGTAAGAGGAGAGATGAGCAGTTTGGATTCATCTTAAGATGCAGCACAACAGAGCTGATGTATGTAGGGCGACAGATAGTTGATAAGAAGCTAGAGATGAGGAAAAAGTCAAACTAGGCATTTCTATTCTGGGAGAAGGCATATGAGAAAGTCCCAAGAAGGTTAATTTAGGCAGTCCTGTGATGGTTAGAAGTTCCAGAAATATTGAAGGAACATGTTTATTTTTATTTACTTAATGTTTGTTCACTGGGTAGGTGAGTTGGTCCAAGCATCCTTTTCAGCAACAACTCAGTGCAACCAGCCAATAAAAATAAAAGCAAAAATTCTTGAAATAAATTGCAAGCACATTGAGATATAGATGTATAAAGTATAACACAGACTTTTAAAAATACGTTTAGTAGTATAAGAGTATCAAGAAGGAATTCAAAATCATAGACACATGCAGACATGGTTCTAAGTATATTAAATGGTAATAGTGTTCCAGAGTGGTGTGAAAATATCAAGTTTAGGGTGAGAAGAAGAGAACATTCAAGATCATTTTTGGTAAGCATAGTTGTTGTTGTTTCTCTTTCGGCTTTTTCCCGGTAAGGGGTTGCCACAGCGGAACTCCGGTCTGCTAATGATTGGCAGTAGATTTTTTTACAAAACGCCGAAGTGCAGCTCGACGCCCAACCTTCAATGAAGGCATGCCCATTTACGGCACATATGTCTTTCGAATGCTACCTAACCGCAGGGAGGACATGCAGACTCCACACAGTGCAATGCATAATAAATGTAGAAATCAGCATCAGTGCAGTCTATGTACAAGAATCCAATAACACAAATATGAATGGTGTTCAGATTCACAGAATGGATCTAAGTGGGAGTAGGGGTGTTTCCAGGTTAACCTCTGAGCACACTGCTGTTCTTACTGATGGACTACATTAGCAAACAGGTTGGAGGAGACAGATCAATAAAACTGTTGTATGCAGATGATGTGGCATTAGAATCAGACTCTGAACAGGAACTTCAGCAAATGATAGGGGAATGGAATGCAAAACTGAATGCACATGGGATGAAACTGAGTACGGACAAGACAGTTGTCATAGAAGCAAGTGGAGGAAATGAGTAGAAGATGAACATTGTGAGAGAAGAAAAAATAGTGAAACAGGCTAACTGCTTCAAGTATCTGGGAGGACTTGATGAGAAGAAGGAGCGTCTGAATGAAGAGATCAAAGCTGGAATCAGAGGGGCTGCAGCACAGAATGACAGGGATAGTGTGTGACAGAAAAATTCCAAAGAATCTAAAAATACAAAAGAGTGGTGTGATCAGTACTTCAGTATAACACAGAAACTTGGATAGTTAAGGCAGAGCAACTGAGGAAGCTAGAGGTAATAGAGATTAAGTGGTTGAGACATAAGGTAGGGTGATCGCTGTGGGACAGATGAAGAAATTATGGCATTAGAGCAGAATCCAGAATAGCTCCAATTGCAAAGAAAGTCAAAAAGAATAGATTGTAGTGGTCCTGTCACATGTGTAGGAAAGTAGAAGGTGATTTGGTGAAGAGGATTTACAACACACAGGAAGAAACAAGGATATCCATCCAAGAAATGGATGGATGGTGTGACAGAAGAAGCTAGAACAGTGGCATTAAATTGAGAAAGGTGGCAATAGCTGATGTGACACACTGACTGCTGCCACAACCAAAATGCTCCACTAGTATGGCACGGGTGCAGGTTGCCAAAAGTCAATCCATAAAAATGGTATATATATTTTGCTTATTTACCTTCTGGTTCTTTGTTTCAGTGATATTGGAACTGATGAAGGATTTTGCTGAAACCAGTTTGCTTTTTGTGGGGATTTCCTGATGTAATTAATAATACATTAAATATTTCATATACATTTATTGAGTGGAGTGCTGGCCATTTTTTATGGATTGACTTTTGACACTCTGACCCCCATGTAGAAAATGGGAAATAGGAATTGATGATGATGTCAAGGATTCTGTTTTTGCCTGGAATTTGTACTTGATTTTAGTGAAATTGACTCTCTCTCTCTCTCTCTCTCTCTCTCTCTCTTAAAAAAAATTTTCTAATGGCCATTACATCACCTAGAATATTTTTTGAGTTGCACACATGTATCAATCCACTGTATTTGCTTCTTTACAAAGATATCGTCAGAATGAACAAACCCATCATGTATGTGCAAAGTAGCTATGAAAGGAAATCAGTTTATCAATCTGATTGTATTCTCTTCTGACTTTTCTAACTTATTCTAATAGAGATGAATATTTACTATGTTGTATAAATGTCCACTGACAAATTTTGTATAGAAAGAACCAAATTTGTAGGGAAAGAATCAGCATTATGCTTACCCTAGATTCCTGTCCCAGAGACTTCCCATACTCTGGAACAAACTACCTATTTATATCAAACAAAGATCCTCATTAGCACTCTTCAAGAAAAATCTTGATTGGATGGGAGATAGGACATTCACCCTGGGGATCACTTCTCTGGCTCTACTTGACAGTGGCACAGGAAAAAGATTTTCTTGGGTGATGAAAGCAAGTGTACCTTTTGGGTAGGCTTATATAGGCCCTAGGGCCAATAGCCTTGTACCTACCTATGAACTCTTTTTTACTGGGAAGCTGTGATCCAAAGTTACGAAAATTACCTTATTCAGAAAGTTAACTAATTGTATTAAGTCCCTTATACAAAATACAGAAAAACTTTGCATTTAGTACCTTGGTTTATTTACCAAAGACAGTGTCTATCTTCTACATGCTTTTCAAAAATGCATCCAAAGGTATTTATGAAGCAGCTACATAGGCTTCACTGAGCACTTTCACAAGGCACTAGAAATTAGATTTGATCTCCAGATTCTTGCACAAACAAATCTTCAGAATTTTTGATTTTTGTGTCATAGAGTATTGTCAGATATGCCAGCACCAGCTATCCTCTTTCACAAGCATATAGAGTTTAATATACTAATGACACTTGGCTGTCGCTGTGTCTCATCATCACAGACAAGATACAGGACTTCTTTGAATTGCCATAAATCCAGGTCCACTTAAATGTGTTGACAGTCCAGTACTACTTATGGCAGCATCTTTTAATTTTTGTTATGGAATATATTGCAAATACCACAACTTGGTATTACTTACTGTAGTTGAGAGAGCATTCCTGGCCAATATTTTGAATCTCTTTCTCCATCTTTGCACTTAAATGTTCCCAGAAATTATTCTTGTATGGTGTCAAACATTTGCCATTTCATATGCTTGGAACTGTCATTTTGGCATTTTTATATATTAAACCTACTAGGGCACATCTTATTTTTTCCTTGAATTTTTGCCTTGAGGTTTCTTTGGAAGCCTAACATACAGGATGCCTTTAAGAAATTGTTTGACCTCAAAACAAGAAGCCAAGGGAGGATTCAAGGGCAGACGAGCAAAAATGGCTGACAAATCAGCCTTCACAGAAGAATATGCCAAGCCAGACTGGAGCAACTCACACAAATACGAGAGGACTAAGGGGACCTCCACTGAAAAAAGGGTACTGGTTATGAGCATGGCATCAGACAGAAAATCTTTTCCATTTGGACATATAAGATTTTCTGGTTGAGGGTTTCCTTGCCTCTTGTAAAACCCTGAGTATGTCCTCAGAAAAGTGGTGCTGGAAAGGGATCAAAACCACAGTGTCATTTGAAAAGTGGACAAGGGAGGATGGATGAGAGAAAAAAAGTGAAAAAGTGAATATTCTACACAGAGTATGCACCCTGTGTTAATAAGAATGTGCCGAAGGGTCTGTTTTACAGACTTGCCAGATTGAATAAGGATGGCAATGTTATGTTAGAATCCTTTGCCATGCAGAAAGAAAAATTTCTTTTAAGAAGTTATTTTGAGAAAGGGATAGATATGGCACAGAATACGGTACTTAAACATAGAGGAGATTCTGCCAGACCCTATTTCCCTACTATTTATTTATTTTTATTTATTTATTTGTTTGACATTTGCTAACTGGGTTGGTCCAACTGAGCTCGAGGCTCACTTTCAGTGGATCTCTGAGGACAAAAGCTCCAGAGATTTTGCAGACACAAAACAAATTTTAACATAGTTAATAATTAATCAAAACACAGTTCAAAAAGCAGTAGTAATGCAATTACAGGTAATTAAGATGTACAGAACAAAATGTGAACAAGATAAAAATACAAAGGATAGGAAGACAATGGTTGTAATGTAAGTAATTTTTTTTCTTCTTCTTCTAGCAGACTGGTAAAAGTAGAAATGAAACGTACCTCAAAAAACAAAAAAATTAACATAGAACTAGGTATGAGATACAACTATGTCATTGTAATTACCTAGCTAAGTGGAGTTTATCCCTTGCTTGGTGGGGTGAAGAGGTATAATAGGTTAGGTTGGGTCATAACAGGGGCAAGTGTTTATGCTAAATAAATGTAGTCTAAACTCTCTTTTGAAGTGCTCAGGGTGGGAGATGGTTCTTATATGTGAGGGGAGTTTGTTCCATACTTGGGCTACGCTGCATTTGTAGTAGTAGTTTTCCAAAATATTTTTTGGGTTTATAAATGTCAATGAGTTGTTGATTTGATGTACAGAGAGTGCAGTATGGGGTATAATAGGATACCGGGGAGGAGACAGAGAGGCAGGCAGGAAGTAGGTTTGTATAGAACAGAGCGTATGATTTGAAATTGAGATATTTGGAGTTGTAGGGGGAATTCTAGCCATTTAAGAGATTTGAGTGCCAGGCAGTGGTGTGTGTTGTATAGAGAGTTAGTGGCAAATCTGGCTACTTTATGGTAAGTTTGTTGGAGTTTGAAAAGATATGTGGAGTGAATGGAAGTAAGAATAGGGGCTGCATAGGGAAGGAGGAGAGACTGATCTATGGAGAGTCTAGCTTCTGAGTTAAGAAATTTCTTATTTCGTTAAAGTACTCCTAGTTTTTGGTGTGTTTTTTAATACTTTGCTGAATATGGAGTATTTGAGTATGGATGCACTTTTCAAGTATTTTTGATAAAGGGGAAAGTATGGCTATGGGTCTGTATTTTGATGAGTCAGTAGAATTACCACCTTTATGCAGTGGGATGGTGTAAAAGGCTTTCCAAATGTCAGGGACGGTGGCTTCTTGAATGGATCTATTTATGATCAGGGATACAGGGTAGGCAATGGATTCTGTAGTAAGTTTGAGAAAGACAGATGGTAGGTGATCTGCAGAGGAAGAACAAGGTTTAAGCTTAAGCAGTACAGATTTAATATAGGCTGTGGAGAGAGGTCTCAGGGAGAAGAGGGTGTTGTTTGTTGGAGTAGGGGTGGTTGGAGAAGGGTTAGAGTTATGATTTGTGTGCGCTAGTTTTTGGATGGTATCAATGAAGTAATTGTTTAGGAGGGTAGCAGTTTCCAGTGGGGTATTGTTAGGGAATGGGGAAGGGTGGATGGGTTGCCAGGGTGGAGGATCTTGTTTAGGGTGGCCTAGAATTTTTTGTGGGTTAGATATTTGGTCAAATTGGGGTGGGTTGTAGAAGGATTTTTTTATCCTTATTGCCTAGCTTTTTGGTGAGGTTACATAGCTCTTTATAGTTTTGGAGAAGGGCAGGAGGTTTGGTTTTAGCCCAGGCTTTCCAAGCACTATCATTTTTGTACATAAGAGCTCGGGTTTCTTTGGAGAGCCAGGGGGCATAATTGGCTTTTGTTCTGATTTTCCTGGTAGGAGCTAGGGAGTTGATAATATCTAGGAAAATTTTATTAAATGTAAGAACAACATCATTGAGGGGGAGTTGCTGGAGGAAGGACCAGTTAATGCTAGCCAGAGTGGAGTTAAATGAGTTGGCATTAAAGTTAGTGAGTTTTTGACATTCTCGGTAGGAGTGAGATTTGGGTGATTGGGGAAAGTATCTTTGGATGTAGGTGGGAAGATGATCATTTAGGCTGTCAGTCATGGTGCATGGGGTTGTGGTAGAGATGTGGGGTTTTTGTAAGGATCCAATTAAGTACAGGATTAGTAGATGAGGTTTGCGGGTGGGATATGTAATAAGTTGAAGGAACCTGTGTAAGTTAATGCAGAGTTGTGGGGAGTCTGATGATAGTTTTGACCAGTCAATATTGACATCCCCAAGGATGTCTGTTTCATAGTGTATGTTTTGGGACAGCCAGAACAGAATAAGCTAGAGGATGGGAATATTATTCCCTGGAGGAATATATATGGAGGCAATGGCAAATTTTTATGGGAATTTAGGTGGCAGTTGAGAATAAGTTTAGCTGAGTGGAAGCTGGGAATAGGGATGGTTATAGGTGAGAGGTTAAGATTGTTAGAGGAGAGAATGACAACACTGCCACCTTTCTTTGGGAGTCTAATAAAACTCAAAAAAAAAGACAAACCAAAAATGAAACACTGGCAACTGGTTTAGGCAAATAAAAGGTAGACTGCAGATGAAATATATGTATTTAATGGATAATTAAGCACTTTTCATCCAGTATATTAACTTGAACTTCTTCAGATAAAAACACAAGTACAAATTAGAGTTTTAAATAACCCTCCCAGTTCTCCCATGCGATTGTTCAGTAGCAAGCTCTTAAAGGAACATCATTACAATACCATCCAATGTCATTCTTCACTGTTACATAGGTATAAAAGCATTGTAAAAAGTCTCTATTAGTTAACCTATGTAAAATATTATTTAGAAAAACATTTTATAAAACACGTATATTAAAACATATTTTAGGGCATATTTTAGAATGTTTATCTCCTCAAGTTTTTCAATTTTAACATGCAATGAGTTGAGCACATGTCATTCAATCCCAGGGTGATATATGCTGTCAGTACCTGACAGGGTTAGTGCCAGACTCTAAGTTTCACAAGAATTTGATTCAATTATTTAATCAATAGGGCTTGGATCTCCTAACCATCATGATAAAGTACTACCAAATAATGACCAAGGAAATGGTAGAAGATGTCCAGAGGCTTGATGAAGAGATTTGTGGACATACCGACTTTCCAAGATATAAATATGATTACAACAGAATATTTCATAGTATTGACCAGCACACTGGCAAACTAAAAACAACAATAATTAAAAAACTTAATCACAATCACTTACAATATGAAAAAGGCACTGCTTTTCCATGACCACCTCCTTCACAAATATGAATCCAGAAGTCAATGCCCACCCCATGCATATGCATGAATTGGAGACAGGAAATGATGTAAATGACCTCCCTACAACTACTGAATACAATGTAATGGAAGACATAGGTGAAGGAACATCAAATAAAGTATGGGGAAATGGAACCATACATCGAAGTGAATGTATTTGCAACCAAAACCAAAACCTAGGATATACAATGAATAACAACTATGTACACCAAAATATGAACTTCCAGCAACAAAATCAACATATTCATCAAGGCAACAATAATATAGCCTTCAACAATTAGGGTAATACCACTGCCAAACACCAGACAAAAAACGAGGAAAGCACATAACAAGAAGTGGAGGTAAATAAAACACAGGACTGTGATATAGTACAGAACTGTGCAATTGTAAAAAAACATTGAAGGTGATTTTCTTCTTTGCAACTATTCATCCTTTGTGATACTTCCAGAATTCGTAGAACTTTTAGCAAAAGGTTAACATTTATTCCTGCACAAAGAATGGACTTTGCTAAAACTATTGTGGACTTGAAAATATTTGTAAGGAAAACTGAATTTAAATGTAATTTTAGGCAATAACAATGCTGAACCTAACCACTTCTTTGTACACAGTATGTTTAACCACTCCTCTACATGCAAAGTTACATACATTTGAAAAAGTATGTGAGCTTGACATTCATGATATAGACGATAGAAAAACAGGACATAAGGGAAACATGAGTACAAACCTAAGATCTCTTGGGTGTTTAGAACTATCTGACCTAATCCAGCTCAACCAGCTGATAGTTGCATTTAAAGTATTAAACCAACCTGAAAAAACACCAGCACTCAAACCCATAATCTACCGCTACAGCAACCTCAGTAGACTTTGATCTTCATACAAACTGCTTGTCCACACTATCAAAGCTAATAATTCAGCTGGTGACTCTCTGTTTGCTAACTATGTTGGTAAAATTTGGAATTCCCTTCCTGCAGATATTACTCTAGAACCTTCCATATGTCAATTCAAAGATAGTCTAAAACAATACTTTGTCACACTGGCTTTGCCCCTGTTCTAAACCTGACTAACACATTCACTATTATTCCAAAGTAATTACTCCAGTATTTCTTAACTATCTTGAGTTCCTTAGCTTACATAAATCTGTTGATTACTAAATGCATAACTTGTTTTCCTGAAATAATCTGTAAATAATGTTTCTGTATACTTTATATTTTTGTTTTATCTATTATGCAATGTATTTTTCTTTGCACCTTGGAGCTTTTCTCCCCGGGTCTCCGCTGAAAATGGACAGGTATTCAGTCGGACTATCCCGGTCAAAAATGTAAAACAAAATAAAATAAATGAGTAAAAATGAATGGGAGACTCTAAACTTATTAAAATAGCTCAGGTAAGGGTGATGAAACCCGATAAAGGTGGGGGGAGTCAGTATTTATGGGGTTTACTATTGAAATGTCGAACGACACTACATCGACTGTACTATAGTCGAACACGGAAGTTTGAAAATAGTAATGTCAACAACAAAAAAACAATCTAGGACTATGTTTTAACATGGGTCGAGGTAGGGGAGATGTTTGTAGTTCTGAATAATACTGAACACCTACCTTGACCCATGTTAAAACCATTCCTAGATTGTTTTTTTGTCATCGACATTACTATTTTCGAACTTCCGTGTTCAACTATAGTACAGTCGATGTAGTGCCGTTCGACATTTCAATAGTAAACCATTTATGGACCTGGATGACTATGAGAACAGAATAGAAAACTTATTATACACTGAAGCTTATGAGAAAGTGTCTTTGAACCAGTTCAGTATTGCTAACCAACACATTAAAATGTACATTAATGACTTGTTTATAGAAGGGAAAATAGATCTAGAAATGTACAATTATATGAACATTCTGGCTCCTTTGACATCAGCCATCTTTGGAGTACCGAAGGTCCATAAAGATTTACAGAATCCCCCACTGAGACCAATTGTTGATGGAAGAAATTCCATCACGTATGCCATTGCTAAAGTTGTAGACATCATACTGAAGAAATATGTAATAACTGAATAACAAATGTGCAAGAACTCATGGTCATTCCTAGAGAAAATCAACTTACTTGAATACAATAATGATTACAACTTTGTAACAGTAGATATGAAAGACCTCTACACCTCTATCCCCCACACATTGGGTACTGAATGGGTATCTACCAAGATGAAAAGGAAAGGGGCCCCCAATACAGAAATACATTTAGTGGATGAATTATTAGACATTATCTTGACCAATAATTTCATTTTTTTTCAAAAATAAGTATTACTTACAGAAAACTGGAGTCACCATGGGATCCCCATGCGGAGCCAGTTTTGCTAATTTAGTCATTGCCTACTGGGAGCATGAATATATTTTTGGGAATGTTGAAATGGCTAACCATATCTTTTTCTTTACCCATTACCTGGATGATATATCCATGATAATCAAAGGAGATGTAACGGTAGCTAGTGAATTGGTGAATTACTTTAATGCCACTACTAACTTTTTACAATTCAAATTTACTTACAATAACCAAGAAATCCCTTACTTGGATATACTCCTCAGGAAAGACAGCAAGAGAGAATATAGTGCAAAAATGTACAGGAAAAGCACATATTCAAGCACCTTTTTGCATTATTCAAGTGCTCATCCCTTTCACCAAAAAAGATCAGTGGTAAAATGGCAACTGGTACAAGCAGCAAGAATGGCAACCACTGATATAGAATTTCAACATGAGTGTATTAATTTAAAGCACATGTTTCAAAAGAGAGCCTATCCTACAACGAGTTAATAGAGGAAGTTACAAACAAAAGATCCACTTGTTTTTATAAACCTATACTGGGAGCCGAACAAACACAAGATAATTTAGTAACCAGAGAAGCGACCCAAAATACTGATGCAGAAAACACGGCTAGCATTAATTTCAAAACTGGACTTGTCATAACGTTTAGCCCTGAAGCCAATAGTGTCAGAAACATGCTAAACAAAAACTGGAATTTATTGGACAACAGGGAAATAATGGGCAAACTAAGCACAAGCCCCAAAATTAAATTCAGGAAAGGGAAGAACTTGAAAAACTTATTGCAGGTTAGGAGACCAGCCATAATTAAAAATCCCAGAATGTTCAAATGTCTTAGCTGTCCATGCTGCAAATACATACAGGAAGGACAAAGTGTAGAAATTAATGGAAAAGTGTTGAAAAGCAGTAATAGATATAATTGCCAATCCAAAATGGTACTTTGTCTTGCTTTATGCCAAATATGTCCTTCCTTCTATGTAGGAAAGACAGAAAGTAAACTAAAAGATGGGATTTATGAACATACATACAACATTTCAAAAAACAAAACAGAGAATGCATTAGCTAGACATGTAAGCAGAAACCCTAAGCACACTTTCAAATTCCAGGTAATAGAACAAGTTTACACTGACTCAAGGCGTGGACCCCTAACAGTAATTCTTGAACAGTTAGAATTACTTTGGCAAATCCGCTCGAACACATATATTACCCCGGGATTGAATGACATGTGCTCAATTCATTGCATGCTAAAAATTGAAAAACTTGAGGAGATAAACATTCTAAAATATGCTCTAAAATATGTTTTAATATATGTGTTTTATAAAATGTTTTAATAAATAATGTTTTACATAGGTTAAATAATTGAGACTTTTTACAATATTTTTATACCTATGTAACAGTGAAGAATGACCTTGAATGGTATTGAAGTGATGTTCCTTTAAGAGCTTGCTACTGAACAATCACTTGTGAGAACTGGGAGGGGTATTTAAAACTCTAATTTGTACTTGTTTTTTTATTTGAAGAAATTCAAGTTAATTTACTGGATGAAACATGCTTTATTTTATCCATTAAATATACTTATTTCATCTGCAGTCTACCTTTTATTTGCCTGAACCAGTTGGCAGTTTCTTTGGGAGTTTGTCGTTATGGTAGATATAACCAGGTGGTAATATTTCATTGTTATTGATATGGGGGTTAGCCAGGTCTGTGATAGGATTAAGATATCAAGGGAGGTCTGGGCAATCCAGGCATGAAGATCAGTGGTCTTGTTAACAAAGCTTTGAATATTTATGGAGTAGAAAACTAGGTGTTTGGGATGAGAGTTGGCAGAGCTAGTAGGCTGGGGCCTACTATGGGGCATTGGGTGGGTGACAGGATGGAGAAGTGGGGGAGGAGTTTTTGAGAGTGGTGTTAGGGCAAGGGGTAAGTTGACTGGGTTTGGTGTGAATGTCTCCTGATAGCAGCAGGGTGCTAGTGGATGTCTTGTGAGACATTTACAGGGACTAGAGAGTACAGAGCTTTAGTTTTTATTTATTGGTGAGAGAGGTGTACTGATGAATAATATGTTGATGGAAGCAGAGGTTGGAGATGTTGTAGAGAAATGGGGAAACTTTAAATGCATGGAAGGTAGGAATTGGATTATAGGTGCTAGTGATAGTGAGAAAGGTTAGTGTGATATGAAGTTGAGAAAGTGAAAAGGGTTATAAGTGGGATAGTTATGTAGATGTGGCACATTGTGAGGATTGGAGGGTCAGGAGTTAGAAAGGGGTAGTAGTGGAGTAGAGTTAAGTATGTGTAGAGTGGGTATGTGTTTGTGGGAGTGCCAGAAAGGAGGAGGTGAAATAGTTTTTGGGTTTGCAGGAAGGGAGTGGTTCTATGTCTGTGGGAGTGGATGTGGGATTTGATTGGGTTGCAGTAGGGGAAGGGGAGCGTCTATGAGTTATAAATTTAAGGAAAGTGGGGGTGGGTGAGACTAGGGGTAGGGTAGAGGAGCGAAGTGAGCCTGAGCATAGTGAGGGCAAATGGAGCGGGGCTAGACTGGGAAAAGGTGAACACCAGAAACAGTATAACAAGCAGGTGAGAGGCAGTAGAGAAAGATAGGAGAGTAAAAGAAAAACAAGTTTAGTTAGTTCAGGGGAGTAAATGTAAGGAGGAAAGCAGGTCTGGCTGGGAGAAGAGTGCAGAGATGGACAAGGCGGCAAGCAGTAGGCAGGAACTCAGGGTAGTACATGAGGGTAGTGAGCAAGAAAACCCAGGGTGGGGGTGACAGTGATAGGTAAAAGTAAAAAGAGCGGTACAGTGGTGTGCAACTGGAATACAAGCTATGGTAGCAATAACAGGCTGGGTTGAGCAATGGTAATTTGAAGGTAGCAGGATGTACTGTACACAAGGGTACAAGCACTGCAGGTAGGATTGTAGTCCAGGAAGGTTCCAACTGAGCAGTGGGTAGGTGAGGCAGTCAACTTGTCAGTGTACACTATTAACTTTACACAAGGGTACATGCACCACAGGTAGGATTGTAGTCCAGGAAGGTTCCAGCTGAGCGGTGGGGGTAGGAGAGGCAGTTAACTTGTCAATGTGCACTATTAACTTTACACAAGGGTATAGGCACTGCAGGTAGGATTGTAGGATTGTAGTCCAGGAAGGTTCCAACCAAGCAGTGGGCAGGAGAGGCAGTTAACTTCTCAGTGTGCACTATTAACTTTACACAAGAGTACAGGCACCACAGGTAGGATTGTAGTCCAGGAAGGCTCCAAGCGAGCAGTGGGTAGGAGAAGCAGTTAACTTGTCAGTGTGCACTATTAACTTTATACAAGGGTACAGACACTACAGGTAGGATTGTAGTCCAGGAAGGTTCCAACCAAGCAGTGGGTAAAAGAGCCAGTTAACTTGTCAGTGTGCACTGTTAACCTTAAATTTGCAGCAGATTCAACAATGTAAAACACAGGCAGTATCAAAAAATAAGTAGTTGGCAGATAAAAAGGCATTCGTAGTTGCACAACACCAGTTCCGTGAAAAAGAGCAGGTACAGGAAAATGAGTGGTGAGAAAGGGGTGAAGTCATACATTCTTCTTCAAGTGTTGATAACAAAGTTAGACTTTGCTTGCTTACTCGAATTATGTGAGTTTAGTCTGTGATGTGGTTAAAAACAAACTGACATATTCTCATCACTGGTGAGAAGTTTATGGGACTTCTTGGTGATACACCTAGTTTTAGCTTCAAGAACAACCAATCTCTAAAAAAAGCTATTATGTTACAAGCCTGTTACCCGCAAGGGACGTGTAACTTCAGTTAGGAAAGGGACTTTTTTCTCTGTAGGTCTTGTAACATATGAAAATATATTAATAGTCTTAGCAGCTATGAGAATGTTTCAACTGGTTGTATTAATTTTAATTTTTATGCAGACTGCAAGAGTACAGATCTTGTTTACCTTGCTACTTGTAAGGTATGTGGCAACTACTATGTAGGGAAGACTAATAGGGCATTAAAAGATAGGATATGTGAGCATAACAATATTCTGAAAAAAGATACCAGAAATGCTCTAGCAAAGCATGTTTTAGCAAATGATTCCACTCATTTTTTTGTCTTCTCAGTGTTGAGTTTATTAAACCCAACACTAGAAGTGGTGACATCAGAACAAGACTGAATGCATAGAAAGCAAATGGATTTTAAAGTTACAAGCAGATCACTACAGAGGTTTAAATGACACTGTAACTTTAAAACCTGCTCTGAGATCAAGGGACCTAGCTTGTTAAAGTATGCTACGGTGTATTTAAATGTTGCTTAAATAGTTAAACAGTAGATCTGATGAAGCACCTGTGATAGATGTAAAAGCGCTTATCTTTTAGTTTTTATTTTGTTTGTTTTAATAAAGTGACGGTGTTATATTCTGCTGTGCTGACTGGACTCTCTCCTCACTACAATGTAAGATTTTAAACAACCTTACTGTGTGTTAATAGGCATCACTTCCTGCCCTCCTTGTACTGGGATCATTCAAAATACTGTAAAGCAGAAAAACAAATCTCTCCAGGATTGTCTGAACCAGATAAGGCTGCAAGTCTTGTCAAAGACTGCTGTGGCATCTGACAAGCCATCTACATGTACTCCACTTAAAAATGCAAAGAGAATTGTCCAGAGAAGAGGAGTCCCATGATGCTGTTGAGATATTGTCCAAAAATACTCAATGCTTGTGGGTCTTGGGGTCCAGTAAGGAACTCTTGTAGCCCCTGATTGTGTCTCCTTCTTAGACTGGAGCCTATAGTGATGCCCCTCAGGAAGCTGCTTGATGATGACACATCTTCCTCAGCCAAAACCCCTCAGGAATCATTTGATCCTGAAACTTCTTCATAGAAATCTTTTATTTGTAATGCACATTGAGAGTGATGGTGGCATTTCATTGGTTCTTGTGTGCAAGGACATTTGAAGCTCCAAAACTAAAGTGATTTTGCACACCTGTAACTGGAGAATTATCCCTTGACCATCACCCCTAAAAGCAGGGCCAATGCATCAGATCCTCAGATGTCCACCATCTTGCCTTAGCTGTGGGCAGGCCCTACCCCTGCCCTCACTCCCAACTCCCTCACAAGAGTTGATATAGTTGGCTTCAGGACTGTGTACTTTTCCTTAAGAGCCTGTTACCACCATCACAACAATCATCAGTATTAGGGGTGTCCCTATCATATAAAACAAAAAGAAACATCCCCTAAGGAATCGGCCTCAATGAAGGCCAGTCTTAGACTAAGGCTTAAAAACAAACACTACACTGAGGCAACAGGAAAACTGGTTTAGCGCTTTCACCTTTAATTTGAAAGACTTCTTCAGAATAATATTAATCATTGTGCTCTACATTTCAGTAGACATGTAAAGGGTCATATGGCAAGTTGCATGATGCAGCTCAACATAACATCTCATAAATACAAATCACACATAGGAAATAAAACATATGCAAAACTGAATGTTCTAGCCCTACACTAACCATCCTATTTCCTGGGCAATCTTCTACCATTTAAACATATTTTGTAGTAGATTCATTCAGACCAGGAAATTTATCTCCTTGTAGTCAGACTTGCCATCTTGCTTCCCAGCTATTCAGTTTTATGATTGCTTCCCCTGCAGTCCATAAATACCTGATCAACCATACTAAAATAATTTTTGATTACATCTGCGCCTTTATTTGTGTTTAAATAAATATTTTAATCCGGACTTTTTATGAAGCTTGTGAAATGGATATTTTAACTATTTATAACTCAAAATCAAAAGGTTATTTTTATAATTTTGGAAAACAGGATAGGTTATAATTACAGGATTTAATCAAAGATTGTCCGTTAAAGTTCATGAAAGCAAATAAGGGAGAGAAGACTGTTGAGATGTACCAGCAAGATTACATTAGTGCTTTGGAAATAGTGCTTTCTAATATAAAAATGTAAAGGAGTTTGAACTGTATCAGAGCTATATGGTCAATGAATGGGCATTAAATGATTTGTTAGTAAAATAATTTACTAAATATAAGGTTTATAATGTTTTGATATTGAAATCTCCCAGAATTGTTGTTGTTTTTGGGATTTCAAAGATTCATAAGGAATCCTTTACCCCTCCCTTTAAACCTATTTTTTTTTTCTATTTCAGGCAATGACACTGAAACAAATTTCATTATTTTTAGATAATGGTTTAAATCCACTTAAGATATGTCAAAGACTCATGAGACATTTTAGACAATGTGCAAACCTACTCTCTGGCTTGAAATGAACATTTTATCATTACCTTAGATGTTACATTCTTTTTTACTAGTGTTCCTTTCACAGATGGTATTAAATTAGTTAGGATGTATTTGACAATTTGTACAAATTATTCTAGTCATTTTGACAATACTGTTTGTTTATTGTTGTAAATTCTTATTGAGAATTTATATTTTTGTACTCTTACCTGTTGGCAATATTTATAATTAAAAGATGTAGTGATAAGGGATATGACTGCCCCATCCCTTGCAAGTTTAGTACTTGGGTGATGGGACATATGTATTTTAAGTTCTACCTCTCTATTCAAGTTTGTTACCTTTTACAAGAGGTTTTGTCTGGCAAGGGACTTTACAAGAGTGCAGCATGTTTATTCAACACATAAATGAGCACATATCTTTTCTAGAATTTTCATTAGGCTGTCAGGGGAATACTATACATTTTTTAGATGTTGAGTTAACTTTGAATGTATCAGACAAAAAATATATATACAACATCTATAGAAAAAAATACTTTTGACAGTAGTTACTTACACTTTCAAGTAATCACCATATTTTTATGAGGAAAATGTATACCACAGAGTCAGATGGTTCTGGTCTTGAAAAAAAATTGCCACCAGAGATAAAAAAAAAAATTGAAGATGAATTAAATACCAAAGACATCTATCTATTCTTTGGACTTTTATTTCCTTGGCAACTTATGCTCCTTGAGTCAGACATGGAAATAAAAGGTGAAAAAACATTTCTATTGATTTTTACTTAAAGGGGTGAAAATTTAAATTGTAATGAAACTGTAAAAATGCTAACTTTTTATCTAGAGATGAGTTTGGGCAGCAGCTCTATTCAGAAATGTATTATCAATAACCAGAATGTCTTTAGAGGGAGCTTTGATTTAATTAATTCCCAGATACAAATACGAATACTGCAGGATTTTTTCCAGAATTGATGCCACTATGGACAAACTGATATCTAATAAGAAAAAGAAACTGGCTAGGGATATCAAGGACTACACAAATAAATGTGCTTATCCTAGACTCTCACAGCGTCTAAACAACAACTTTACTGATAATTTGGCTGTGGATTTTAATAACATCCAGTCTTTACAGACTCACCCAGGAAACACCAGTAACAACGATGTTAACGTAAGACCTACTGTTAGAAGGAGCCCTAGGCTCAATAACAATAATAGTAATAATAATAGTTGTTCTGATCACTACTCAGGTCCCCCAACATTTTGGCCATGATATATTTTCTTTTTATATTATTATTTTTATAATAATATTTTTTATAATATTATTTTTATAATATTATTCTGATGATATTCAACATTGTTAATGTATTTCATATGTTTATTATGTTGAGGTTTATTATCATGTGGGAAAGGTGCCGTTTTGTTCCAATGTATTTGCTTATTATATAAGATTATGTACCCCTTTAAACATGGAGTATATAATGTTGGTCCACCAGGGGTCGGGTTTCCTTACTTATACAGAATTGCATTGATAAAGGCCATGATATGGCCGAAACCGGTATGCTTGTTTATTAAGATTCCTTTGATTTAATGGAATCTTTTTGTCAATAAAGTTGGTTCGACAGAACCGTACGTGCTGGCTCATTGCTTTTTGAATGTCAATAACAATAATAGTAACACAACAAATCTTCCCACAATAGAGGGTGAGCTGATTCCTTCAGCTACTGATCATCCTGAATTGTACAATAACAACAACAACCAGGATTTTCAACTGGTGAGCAATCACCGGGGGAGCAACCGTCCACGTGTTCAACCTCAGAACAACACGAGGAACAGGAGACGGGGGCGCAGGAGGTGATGGACTTGCCAGATTTTGGCGTATATCCAAAACTTTATAAAAGTACTAATGGTGATTTTTCTGTGTATAATTATACCTCCTTGGTCATATCACAGGATATTATTGATTTCTTAGCAAAGGATTTTTCTTTTGTGCCCGGTTGTCATATGGACATAGGCAGGTTAATCACTGATTTAAAAATATATACACGTAAACTTAATCTAAATTTCCTAATGGGTAATGATTCATCTGCACTCAGTTTACTCAGGGTAGCTAGTTCTTACAACCCCCCTTTACATCCTACCTTGCAAACTTTTGAAAAGATGTGCGAGATGGACATGTGGGCTATCAAGAATCAAGTCATGTACAACAAACAGAGGAATTCTTCCAACATCGCCCCTCTAGAAAGGGATTTCATTCACCTGATACAGGATTGTCATATCAGAGCTATGAAACCCGATAAAGGAGGGGGCATAGTGTTCATGGATCATTACAAATATGTAGAATACATGGCTCAACACCTTGACACGCCTGCTTATAAAATATCATCTTTGAACGAGATAAATGGGGCATATAGGAAAATCAATAATATGCTTAATGACTTGTTCCTGGAGGGTTATATCGACATGGACACTTATAAATATTTGACCATGCCGGCTCCAAGAATTCCATCATTTTTTGGAACACCTAAATTACACAAAAGATTAGTAGCGCCTCCATTTAGACCTATCGTGGATGGGAGGGGTTCCATTACCCAAGCATGTGCAAAATATGTGGACAGTATTTTAAGACCTCTTATCGACAGTGAGAAGCATATTTGTAAAGACTCTTGGTCTTTTCTAACGGATATTAACAAGCTTAGTTACAATGATAATATGTTGCTTCTCACTATAGATGTTAAAGACTTATATACTGTCATTCCTCAAAACGTTGGCCTTGCTTGGGTGAGGGACTTCATGTTGTCTAAAAATGCTGAACATGATACCATCAACTTGGTGGAGACCTTACTAGAAATTGTATTATCCAACAATTTCTTCATTTTCGAAGGTATGTTCTATCTGCAAACCTCGGGCGTAGCCATGGGCTCGCCTTGTGGAGGTACCTTCGCAAATGCTGTTCTTGCTCATTGGGAGTCTACCTATTTATTCAAGGATGAGTTATTTTCACAACATGTCACCTGGTACACTCGGTACCAGGATGACATTTTCTGCATTTGGGGTGGTGAAAGAGAGTTGATTCCGACATTCATTGATAGAGTTACAGAAACAACAGATTTTCTAGAATTTACTTACAACATAGAAGAATCAGAGATTAACTATCTCGATATCTGGCTCACTAAGGACAGAGTCAATCAAAGATTTAAAAGTCGAATATATAGGAAACCAACATACTCTAATGCTCTATTACACTTCTCAAGTAACCATCCATATCATCAAAAGAAAGCTGTCATCAAAGGGCAGTTGGTAAGAGCTGCCCGTATGGTAACAGACCCGGATGACTTTACAGCAGAATGTCATAATCTTACCAACATGTTTCTTGCAAGAGGTTACCCGCTGACTCTCGTTTCTAAAGTGGTGACAGAGGTAATTCACAAACGTGACTTGGGTCACTTTTTCCCCTTGCTTTCAGGGAATGTGAACAGTAATTCTACGTCCAGTAATGAACACTCATCACCACAATTAAGTTTAATACTTATTAACAACAAGGATAATGAGAGTAGTAGGTTTAACACTAGTTTTTTGCATACTTACTCCTTAGATTCTCTGAAAATCAAAGAAATTGTGAACAAAAATTGGGAAATCATCAAGCACAATAGGTCTCTTTGTCCCCGCTTGGGGGAATATCCTAGGATCACCTACAGAAGAGGGGATAATATGAAAACAATTCTTGAAAGAAGACCGATCCATAGATCGAATAGACCCTATGGTATGTTTAGATGTGGGTCATGCTCCCAATGTAAGCACATCAAAGTAGTGAATAAGTTCAGCATTAATGGTAGGGAGTATAGGTGTACTGGACATCATAATTGTGAGTCTAAGGCGGGGATTTATGCAGCTCTCTGTAATCTCTGCAATGCATTCTATATCGGTAAAACCGAGAGAAAGCTAAAAAGCAGAATTCACGAACACCAATATGCCATAATTAAAGAAGACGTCAACAACGCTTTAGCTAGACATTGCATCGAGTATATAGGACACTCTTTACAATATCTTGTCCTACAACAGAGGGAAATGGACATAAGAGGTGGTCCATGGCAAATCCGCCTAGAAATTGATGAGCTGTTATGGCAGATTAGGACTAGAGCCCACATATTCCCTGGCATCAATGAGGCATTGTCAATTAAATGTGTTCTAAAATGGCTATCTTATAATAGGTAGCAAATATAGCACATTTGTGGGTTATAGTACCTGCCTGCAGTAGTTTTAGTTCATCCTGACTGGTTCACATAGCCATCTATGACCGTTCATTTGGTTCATGGTTTTACAAATGGTCTATAAATAACATAAACATGGTTACGGCATTTATGGGCAATTAAGCCACCTTAACTTTCATGCTTAAACACCATTGCCTGCACTACATGGTAGTCAGTTGGTCATCCATTTCACATGTGGTTACCTCAGGGGAAACACAGCTATCGTGGACCGATTTATCTATTTGTCACAGTAATATTGTGTAGCAGAACATCAAGAGGGATCTAAGAATTTCATATTTATTTGACATTTCGACCACAGTTTTGGTCTATGTTAGTCCGATGAGCTAATTTGCATTGATCGTTTAGGGTTTTAGGTCCAGCTTGGTAGAGGTCTGGATTTCTTGTCTTGTTTTGACTATGTGGCTCCCTATGTTGGGTCTTATTCTTTTTCGGTCTGGACACAGACGCGTTTCAAACCTGAAACGTAGCATATCAACAAGACAAGTGAGTCGTACTGTCACTTTAACTAACTAGTTGATTTGTAGTTTTTATAATGAGTAATTATGTATTCATGCTTTTGACCTGAACATGGGTCAAGTTTTGGTCTTAATGTTCATTATACCAAGTTAAGTCATCAAACTAGAGGTTGGTGTGATTTTATAATAACATAAGAATATTTTTTCAACACATGAGCATGTTGTGCTTAACTGCAAGATATTGCATTCTCAATGTTTATGTTTTTATGTTTATTTTCATTTTGGTTTCATTCATATTGCATGCGGTTCGCTGTCATGTTGATGTAATGCTCTTTTTTCGCATGCTAGATGTAACCGCTGATGGCATAGTACTTGTTTTTAGTTGTAACTTCTCTCAGTATCGTCTTAAGGTTTCTATGGTGAATATCTAATTAGCAAATGCTACTTTTTGTGATTGGTTCATTGATTTTAATTGAAATGTATAAGATTTCTCAACCTGGTCTCGCTGTTTGTCTGATGAAGGCGGGTTAATTTAACTTGCCGAAAGCGTTCATTGATATCTGGAATTTACTGTTACTTTGATTTTTCATCCGCAACATTAAAGTTGTGTTTTAACAGTAATCTCTCATCGTGTGCAGTCCGCATTTTAGTGGTTTTGGTCTTTTGTTCTTGTTCGTTGGTAACGTGATTTAATTAAATTTATTTTACGACAAAATTCGTTTATAAAAAAAAAAAAAAAAAAAAGCAGTGCATTTAAAATACTTTGTAAGTAGATAGTGTTCTTGTTACTATGAGTAGGACAGATAAAGAACTAAGGCACATTCATGTATTTAGATCAGTTGGCTAGGACCATTCTGCTATAGCATTACTGTAATTGTAATTCTGTTGGAATAGAATATATAACCATATGCTCTGCGTGTGATTGTATACTGAGATGAACATGTGTAGATTTGCAAATAGGGTAAAGGAAAATATTTACAGATTCATAGTTGAATACTAGGCTAACTGACCTGAAGGGCTATTTTTAAGCCTAATAACCTGCAGATCAGAATCAAACCCTGCACCCTGCGTCAACAAAGTGAAGACCATAACCGTTATGCAAAATGCACCCAATGTGGCATTTATGCCATTAAGTGGCAAAATGACAATGATGCTTTATTTAAACATGTGAAAGGCTGTACAAAATAGCTGTACATGAACACAGTCTGAAGTATATATGGTCTAAGACTTTGTCTCTGGACTAGCCAGCATCTCAGTTAATACCATCTAGACTAGTTCTGCTCCTGGGACCTCTTCTAAGCCCTACAAACCTAAAGTCATGCCTTACTTATATTTCACTTCCAGTCAGATTACTGCACGGTAGATCCTCAGGATACTTGGGTACTCGATTTACGCATTCATCATTCCTGAGGGTCACCCTGGCATGGCTGCATATGAAGAAACACAAATGATGCCTAAGGTGCCAGCTTACTCACTCACTTTAGTGCCCTACTCCCCTGGCTCCCTATATCAAAATACCTTTCATGGTGCCTATAACAGGTGTGCCTCAATCAGGGATACCATTCAAGCTAAGCCTGGACACTCACAGATAGAAAGCACAGATTGTTCAGACATAGCCTGGGAGGATAACTCAAGGGAACTGAGGATCCCAAGTGATCTGGGACAAAACCTGGAGGAAGAAATATGTCAGTATCATTGAGATAATGGCAGTAATTTTAGCAATTAAATATTTCATACAGATTTGTCAGCCATGGATCCTGCATATCTTCACAGACAAAACAGTGATGTTGTACATCAACTAGCCGATTAAAAATCACCATATATTCTTGAAGGCTAACCATGGAGGCAGTGTCCTTTGTCCAGCAGTTAGGTGTGACTCTCAGTGCATCACAGGAGAACATTCTCATATGTCAGTCAAGCTGAACACTGGCAGACCATCATGAATGAACAGTGATATTTTTTTCTGGATTTTGTCTAGGGGGTGCCAAAACTAGACCTTTTTGATTTCCCAGAAAACAAATATCTTACACCAGGATACCAACCACAATAGCCTGAGCAGGAGATGACCTACAATAAATTGGGAAGGTTTGTTTTTCTATACCATTCCTTCAATTACTCTTCTCCTCATGGTAATACAGAAGGTTAAAGTATACAAAGAAAAGTGTAAGCAGACCAAAAAAGGATTTCACAGAAGATAAAGGAAGAGATGGTAAAATACTAGTCATAGTTGTCTGCTTGCATAGCCTGATCTGCTACCTCATTATGTGAACTAGAAGAAGGGGTTACTGATACTCCCCAGACTGAAGACCTTAAGCTGAGAGCTTGGATGATCTCTTATCTTTTTTAGGTACTTGTACTATGATGTGATTTCTGTTTTAATACAGGGTAATAAATTAGATACAGGGAAATCACACATTGCAAAATGGAAAAGTTTCTTCCTTTGCTGCCAGAGAGAGGGTCTAGCCCTCACCAGGTTTCTGTATGCACACTTCTCAAGTACCTATAAGATCTCTACAAGTCTGGGTTGTCTTATGGCTCAGAGACGATACTTGCATCTGCAATTCCATACTACCTTTCTTGGAAGCCAGCTTTGTTTCCTTTTATCAGTAAAGCAATTCCATAAGGGGTCTTGTATCTAAAGTCCTCCAATGAGGTAATCTATCCATCATGAGAAATCAATTATATGTTAGAGAAGTTAACATTAATACCTTTTGAGTTAGATGCTGGTGAATTCATTAAATACTTGATCTAGAAAAATTGCCCTTTTAGTAGCCATTACATGTACCAGAAACATATCAGAGTTATGGGCCCTCGTGTAAATAATACTTTCTCATATTTAATAAAAATATGGTAACACTTCACACTAGTCCTATCTTCATGCCCAAAGTATTGACAGAAATCACTCCAAATCAAGCCGGTAACTTTTCTGGGTTCTATCTTACCCCACAGAACAAGGGAAAATGATCTTGCATACTGCAGATGTCCTTAAAAGGAGAAAGTAAAACAGAGCAGCTATTCATAACTTTTGCTAAGGGTAGAAACAGCAGGTCTGCCAGGTCATTTTCTAAATGATTGTCTCACAGCATTTCCTCATCTTGCTGCTTTCATGAGTAGCTGGTACCAGGACATGTTAGATCCCATTCTACAAAAGCCACTGCAGCAACCATTGCCATAAACTGATCAGCAAACAGACCATCTTGGAAGCAACTACTTGGTCACCTAACCATACTTTCTCCAAGGATTATAACTTGAACATTACATCTTGAGCAGGAGCAGGATTTACCATGGTCATACTGTAGGATCAGCTGCAAACCACACCTTTTTTGGGCTAGCCAACAACTGATCCATAAATCCTGTGAATGATAAGATGAACATGGTATAGCTGTGTTAAGAAGATATAATTGTAAATGTTCAAGTATGTTAACTGTTACAGTAGCATTTCCTTCTCTCTGCCCCTCCTTCCTTTCCTTCAGCCATACTGGGTTTGGGGTACATACCTAGTCACCTGTCTCCTCACCTTTCCTCTTTTAACTGACATAATGCCCGCCCTTTCATACTGAACAATTTCTAAAGAGGAAGTTTTGATGATCCCTTTGTTTGGGCTGCCATTCTTAAGGGGCATATGCCACCTAGGCAGATTGTGCTCATCTCGGTTCACACCTCTAGAGCTGACAGGTATCAAGAAATATCTAAAGAGGGTGTAGTAGAAAGTTGCTCTTACACCACAGATGTGCTGACATACAAATTGGAGGACATCTGCCTGCCTAGAGGTGGGAGCGTGAAAGTTCTGGAATTTTGGCTGTAAACCTTATCTTCTGTAGCAGATAGGTTCATAGGTTCATACTAGGCTATCTGCCCTAGGGCATTTACAAGCCTAGCCAGAGTGTGTTTGGCTTTCGCCACCCATTTTAAATGAATTTTGCTATGCCCTTTTTCGAGGTTAATATACTGTGCCTCTAACAGTGACACAGAAGTGATACCCAGAGTAAATCTACGATCTCCCATCCACTCATCAAGTTTCCTCTTGAAGAGAGTCAATGAGGGACTCTGCCTAACCTGGACTGGGATTTTATTCCAGAGTGAAGGGAGCCTCTGAGTTATGAATCTGTCCCTCCAGCATGTCCTATTTATTTCAGTGCTGAGGTTCAAGTCTCTCGAGTGCGTAGCTCGATGGGATTTGGATTTTCTGAGGTGCAGCATGTCCATTAATTCCGGGTTGGACATGGCTTTATACGTCAGGCGCAGATCGCCTCTGAGCAGGCGGTATGCCACTGAGTAGAGCTGGAGTTTCTTTAACCGGGCAACATATGGCATCTGTTTGAGCCCTTTGATTCTCTTGGTGAGGTACTTTTGGGGTCTTTCCAGTTGCTGCAGGTGTCTGGTAAGGTACATCCCAAAAGGGGCATTGTACTCAATTATGGGCCTGATGAGGGATGAGTAAAGAGGCACAATGACCTCCCCTGATCTAGATGTGAATCCCTTCATGATTAGGTGGGCTATATAAAATGTTTTTCTAACCACTTTGGCCACGTGGTTGTCAAATGAGAGATTGCTATCAACTTGGGTCCCCAGGTCCCTAATTACTTCTTCCGTACTTAATGGATTACCATCGATGTGGTAATTTGTAGGCACTTTGTTTTTGCCGAAGGGGATGACTATACACTTTTTGGCGTTTAGCTTGAGGCCATGGTTCTGGCACCAGTTGTCTGTTTCTATGAGGCTGTTTTGTAGGAGGCTTGTGTCGGCTGGAGAGTCGATTATGGCGCCCAGTTTGCAGTCATCTGCAAACTTGGTCAGCCACAGTCTGGTCTGTACCTCCGAGAAATATATACCGAACAAGAGAGGTCCCAGGACTGAGCCTTGTGGGACGCCACTTGTAACTGGTTTGGAGTCTGACATGGCTCCAGCAATTCTAGCCAAGTGGGTTCTGTCCTTGAGCCAGTTTGCAACCCATCTAGTGACATAGGGGTTTATATTTAAGCTGGTGAGCTTATCTATAATGCCCGAGTGGGGTATGGTATTGAAGGCTTTTGTGAGGTCCAGGTAGGCTGTGTGGACCACCTTCCCCTTGTCAATGGCCTTGGTGACTGTTTCAAAGAAATCGACCAGGTTTAAGAGGCAGGATCTGCCCTTAACAAAGCCAGACTGGGTAGGATCCAGTGTCTGTAGGTCCCCAATATCTTTATTTATGAGGTCCATGATGATCCTTTCCATAGCTTTGCAGACCAAGCTAGTCAGGCTTATGGGGCAATAGTTTCCAGGATCCGTTGAGGCACCACCTTTGTGGAGAGGGACCACTGTTGCTGAATGCCACTCTTTGGGTACATATCCTGTAGTAAGGCTGAGAGTGAACAGTAGTTTTATGTTTGGGTTTAGTTCTTCTTGGAGTTCATGTAAGACGCAGCCCAGGACACCGTCTGGTCCCATTGATGCTGTGTTTTTTGCTTTGGAGAGGGCGGCTCTTACCTGAGCATCTGAGATGTCGGGGGGCAGCACTCTGCTGGGATAGATATTTGCACTTTTGGTGGGGAAGGGGGGGAGAAGTTTGTGCTGAACCTGTCAGCTAGGATGTTGGCAATGTCTGTGGGTTCAGTGTATTTTTTGTCATTTTGGACTAATTCTGAGCATATCTGGGAATTCCCACCCAGGTTCCTAACATAACTAAAGAAAGCCTTGTGATTATCCTTAGTGTCCTGTGCAATTTTTCTCTCGAAGCTGGCCTTAGACGATTTTATGAGTGCCCATAGTTTTTTGCTAATACTGATCAGAGATGCCTTCCCTTTTTGGGATTTTGCTCTATCATGTAGTAGCTTCCTCCTTCTGTTGTATAGTTTGTTTATAGCTGGGGTCCATCAGACAGGATACCTGCCTTTGGAGGATTGGGTCTTGGTTTTGTTTGGGATTGCATGATCCATGCATTCCTGAAGGTGTTCATAGAATGCGTTTATAAAGGATTCTGCGGTCTGGGCCGTATTTTCCATAGGCCCGGGGGCTTTGAAGGATTCCATCTCGGTTTTGAGGAGTGTGAAATTTGCTTTGGAGAAGTTTTTCACTGTGGTTTTCTGGGCAGGGGCTGTGGTCGGGATGTGAATATCTAGTGAGATTAGTTTATGGTCTGATCTTGCCAGTGAGGGATACACTTCTGGTCTGGAGCATAGAGTCCACATGTTGGTGATGATCCGGTCCAGTATGTTTTCCCCTCTTGTGGGAGTGGTAACAAGTTGTTCCATAGCATTTGAGTTTATAAATTCTAGGAACCTTTAGGCTAGGGTGTTGAGCTAGAGTAATGCTCCCAGTCTATGTTTGGGTAGTTGAAGTTGCCCAATATAATGGTGTTTGGAGAGACCTTCATATTTTCCAATGTTCTCAGGAAGGCCGGGTGGGGTTCCTGGGTTTGGGAGGGTGGTCTGTAGCAGGCTATAAACTGGAAGGCAGTTTTACCCACTGTTAGTTGCACATGGATAGTCTCTGATGCTTCGTGCTGTGCCACCAACCTGGAGGTGTGAGTATCTTTGACGAATATTGATACTCCCCCTCCTTTTGTGGTTCAGTCCAAGTTTTGGGGCCAAAAAACATGGTATGAGGTATTACCTGGTAGTTCTGGGGTGCTCTCGGGAGCCTTGAACCAGGTTTCTGTTACTGCACAGATATCGATGTTCTCCATGCTAAGGAGAGTTTCGAGTGCGTGCATCTTGTGGTTTAGACTTCTGGCACTGAGTAGCATTACTCTTAGTTTCTTATCCCTTGTGATACCTATGGAGGTGGGTTTGTCTTTTGAGCCTTGCCTAAAAAAGGCACTATGGGGGGTGGCAAGAGCCTTTGCCAATATCCAAAAGCCCAGGGGTGACAGGTGCAAGCCGTCCCTAGCGAAGCATCGTGGCTTGT